>NW_006399917.1:1523300-1529077 GCF_000299155.1 Elephantulus edwardii
GGGAGGGGAGGGGGCAGGGCCTGGGGCGGGGCTCTGGAGAGGTGGGGGGCTGATGCAGCGGACCTGACAAAGATTCCGCTTGTTCCGGGCCCCCAGAAACTAGGCTGGGAGAATTCCTGGGGGTGGAAGTTTTAAGAAGAGGTCCCTCTGCCGGCCTGGAAGGCCATCAGAGAGCTGGCCTGTGGTTTTGACTCTTTAGAGAACAGGGGCTGTATTCTAGTCCTTTGGGGAGACTCATTTCGTTTGCGTCACTTCTGTGACTCTTGTTACCCTCTTCATTGGAATAATCTGATAATTACTGTGCCCCAGGTAATGGGCCTGTGCCATAGCAGGCATCATCATCAGACTAATGGGGGAGTAGGACTTTGACAAGAGTTTTCTTAGATGCAAATGTATTAAACTCTTAGTAGATTCTGAACTCTGATGGGCTAGACCTTAGGAAATTGCACTGCTAACACAATGACTGAGTCTCTCTTGCAGTTCGAATCCATTAGTGCCTCTACAGGAGAAAGATGGGCAATCTCACCCAGGGTGATTTACAGCTTTGGAAACTTGCTGGAGGGTGAGTTATGAGTCAGTTTTAATTCCAGGCAGTGAGTTTGAGTTTATGGGCTAGGTGCAGAGAATAATTTATGAAGAACCTTTTTTGCCAAACAGAAGTCCTAGTGGCACCTTGAGTTAGGTGCTCAGCCGTTAACCCAAAGTTGTTAATTCAAACCTAGCAGCCTCTGAAGAGGAAAAGGATGTGGCAGTCAGCCTCAGTAAAGATTTACCACCTTAAAAACCCTTTAATACCAGGGACAGTTCTAACTATTCTGTTCTGTAAGATCATGTAAAAAATAGTATCTTTCCCCTTTTTTCGTTTTGTAAAGATGACAGCTCTAATCCACCCCTTGGCTTTAGGATAAAGATGTACAATATCCTCCCATGTGATTTATAGCCTTTGAAAACCCACTGGAGGATCAGCTATGAGTTGATTCTCACTGAGTGACAATTAATTGAGTTGTGAATCTAAAGCACTTTGTATATGTTGTTGTTGTTAAGTGCCATTGAGTCATAGGCGACTCATAGCGACCCTATGAATGAAAGTCCTTAGCACTTGCCTGATTTTCATCCTTTCTCCAGGTCCACAGGGTTTCCGGAAGCAAGCTATTACAGAAGTGGGTGCCACATCTGCTCCCAAGCTTGTTTTAATCAGGGAGCTCCACCAAACAGTGTCCACCATGGACAACCGTTATCACTTTTGACACATCAGTGTCACAGTGTTTAGCTTCACAGCAACCACAAGTTACCCCTGTATGGCAAGTAGACACACCAGGGCTGTACGACCTACAAGAATGTTTGGCCAAAACCAATTAAAAACAGTCCTGAGGGCCACGGATTAGAGTCACCCACCTTTGGCTTGGTAGCATCACTTTGGTATTTATATATTCACTCATTATTATGGAGGATGGGCTACCCCTTTGAAATTCATGACCCAGAACAACGAAAAGGTTTTCATTTCATTTCATAGTGTAGTGATGTATAAGCAAAACACACACTGTTTTGGTTTTAAAAAGAGTGTATATGTTCTTTTCTGGTTCAGGGTTTGCTTCTCAGCTACTGTCATTTATTTTTTTTCCCCCTAAAATGGTGCTCAGGGGATCTTTAGTTTCTTTCTAGAATGAAAACCCAGTTTCAGCAAGTGGTTTGCAAGACTGATGGATGGCCTGGTTATAAGAAGATAGACATAGTCAAATTGTGGCAGCAGCCTGGGGTGACTGGGACATGTTTCCTGGATCTTTTTTTCACTCCCACTTGGAAAGTGGTTAGCAAAAGCAACAGGATGTGAAACAATGAAACATACTTTGTGACCTGGGAATTCAAAGGGAAGTGGATGCTACAAGCAACAATAAGATACTTTACAAACTGTTACTGAAAGGAAGCCTCCACCCACAAAGCTGTGATGCCTGCTAGGTCTTAACCATGAAGCAGCTTTGCCCCACTTGGCAATTATCCATGCACAGATAAAAAAACACATCAGTGGCATTGTCTTTAAATAGAAGACAGTTGTGTAAACCCACAGGCTGAACTTCTGAAATCTGGTGCTGTACTGCTTCTCAGCCTTCACTTGAATTTTCATTGTTAATATTTGTGCACATTAACAGGCAGTTTCTCATAGTTATTTCTCTTTATGCTCATGATTGTTGCTTGTTCGCTTTTGGAGTTTTTAACTATGTCATTTTCTTTTCAGTTTATATCGAGAAAGTCTCACAATCAAATCCATTGCTATTGCAAAAACAAAGATTAACTGTAAGAAATAGAAATCCCCATCATACTCATTCCTACTAACACTTGTTCTTGGTTTGCTTTGTGCTTGACTCTTCCTTCTGCCAACACACTTGACTGTGAAACCTTCCATGTTCCTCTGCCTGGAAGGCTTTTAGCTATTCTACTCACGCACTTGGTTTTCTCTTCCTTCAGATATCTGTTTGAATGAATGTCACCTTTTCTGACTACCAAGGTATACCTGAAGACTCCCACTGTACAATCAGTGTTAGCATCACCAAATGCTGTCCTTGTGTGCCATTAAGTCTATTCTAACTCATTTAAAAAATCTCTCTCATTGCTATCAACTCAAAACCAACTCACAGCTCACACCCCAGTAAGTTTTTACAGGCTGTAAATCACATGAGAGCAATTAGACTTCAGGAGAGAAGGCACCATCAGGTAAGACACTCCTCCCCAGAGCCAGCACTTTAGGGGGAAAGAAGGGACTGAAACTTCCCTGGGGAAATGTCTCTCCTTTTGGAGATCCTTGCCTCCACTGCTGTGGGGCCATCTCAAGTGCCAAACAGGAAAATAGAGTTTGGGATACAGAGCTAAAAGCAGGGGAAAGACCTGTGCTTGCTTCAAGAAGGAAAGCTGACTTGAGACCACTTCTGTACACAAACTTCCTAAGTTGGTGCCCCTGATCTCCTGCCACTTCAGAAACAAAGGAAAACATTATGCCATTAAGGGAGACACTCTTCTCAGAGTACTTTAGGTGCAGGCAGCAGGGGAGAGGCGTTTGTGACAGAGAAGGGACTGAAACTTCCCTGGGGAAAGGTTGCTCCCTTTGGGGAGGGCAGCTCCAGGGCCATCTCAGGTACCAAACAAGACAAGAGAGTTTGGGACAGAGAGCTACAAGCAGGCGAAAGAGACTTTCTTAGCTAGCCCATTGAGCTGCAAGAAGGAGAGCTTTCTGGACAGGAATTGCTCAAGTGGAGCAGCTGGTCCTGCACCACTCAGCCACTCCATGAACAAAGGTGGACAACAGAGTTTTGGATAGAGGATTGCAATAAGACAAGATTCACAAGATTCATGCAGGGCTGCAGTGTAGATCAGAGAGAACCTGAAGGAATTTAGGAAAGGCAAATTTTCCCAGAAAGGAATTCCAGTAGGATGAGTGGCCCACGCCATACACTGAGTATTTTAAGCTGGCGACTAATCAATAACATTGTAAAGATAAGAACCACCCACTACTTATGCAGATACGACAGCAATAGCCTAACACTTATCAAGAAAAAGTCACATAGTGTTTTCTTGGCTGTCCATGATATGTTCAAGACTCTTCTCCAGCACCACAACTCAAAGACATCGATTCTTCTTCTGTCATCCTTAATCATTATCCAGCTCTCTGGTGCATAGGAAGTAATTACAAAGACCATGGACTGGATCAGAAGCACCTCAGTCTCTAAACTGACATCATTAATTCTCAGTACTCTAGAAAGGTGCCTGACAGCAGATTTACCTAATGCAATTCATCTTTTAATTTTCTGACTGCTGGTGCAAAGAGTGCTGATTGTGGATCCGAGCAAGCTATAACTGTTAACAAAATCAATCTCTTCTCCATCCATTATGGTGCTGCCAATTGGCCCAGTGGTGAGAATCTTTGTCTTCTTGATGTTGAGCTTCAATCCATATTGATGACTACAGTCCTTGACCTTCTGCAGCAAGTGCTTCAGTTTCAACAGAAACAAGGCAGAAAATGAAGAAAACATTAGAATCATGTAGGATGATATCATAAGGAATGACACGCACAAGAGTGGAATTCCAGAATACAAGAGGAACAGGGAAATCACTGAGAAAATTGTGGAAGAGGTACTAGAAGAAAATTTTCCAGATATTATGAAGAACAAGGAAATCCACATTCAAGAAGCTCAGCAAACACCAAATAGACTAGACCCCAAAATAAAGACCATCAAACACATATCAAAATTCTCCAAAATAAAAGATAAGGATAGGATACTAAAGCAGCATGAGGAAAACAAAGAGTCTAAAAAGAGAAACAATGGGATTAACTTATGATTTCTTAGCAAAAACCACTTGAGCAAGAATACAATGGGATGACACATACAGGAAGCTGAAAGAAAACAATTTTCAACCAAATATCCTGTACATAGCAAAGCTTTTAATTAAATATGAAGGAGGAATCTTTTCTTTTACTTTTCCATAATTTTTGACTCATGTACTTATAACTTGTTAGTCAAATTTGTGTCTTCTAGGTTGCAACACCCCCATGATAGATCTTCAAGGATATGAACATGTACGGCCAAACACAATCAATAAGAGTGCATCTAAATTCCAAAATCAATCTCCATAATAGTCTATGTGTTTCCTACTGCCAAAGGGGCCCTTTAGAGTAGTGAGAGAAGATCTTCACCCTGAAACCCACAGCGTCCCTTTTCAGCAGGAAGTAGCTAAGAGAATACGCCATCCCCTTTTCCTTATGACTCAGGGTGAAGTCTCTCTCAGGGAGGAGTGATAGGGAATGGCAAAGGACACACTGACAAAGAAGATTAATCAGAACTGGCTTTGACAAGCACTGTGGCATTTGGACAAGAACAAACTGGGAGGAGGGTAGAGAGAATGGTGCAGCGGTGAATGAATGGAAACCCAAAATCTCTGTAAATGTTTATGAAAATTAATAAAATATAATTCTAGAAAAAAAATATGAAGGAGGAATTAGACCCTTTGCAGAAAAGAAGGAACTTAAGGAATTTGTGAAAACAAGAACAAATCTACAAGAACTTTTAAGGGAAGTTCTTCACACAGAGACACCAAAGGAAAGTGGATGGACCATAGTAACTAGAGCAACAATTAAGGAAACACAGCTAAATGGCAATAATAAAACCTTGCATGTCAATAATCACATTTAATGTGGACAGACTAAAAATGCACCAATTAAGAGAAAAAGAGTAGCAGAATGGATTAAAAAAAAACCAAACAAACAAACAAACACAAAGCCCATCAATATATTGTCTCTAAGAGACACATCTAAGAAATGAAGAGAAAGATAGACTGAAAATCAAAAGCTCAAAAAATATACCAAGTAAATTGCATTCACAAAAAAATGCAGGAGTGGTAATCTAATTTCTGATAAAATAGTCTTCAGAATGAAAACCACCATGAAAGACAAGAAGGGGCACTATGTAATGATTAAAGTCACAGTAGATTAAGAGACGTAATGCTGGTCAACATCTATGCACCAAATGATTGTTGTTGTTGTTGTTGTTTGGTGCCATTGAGTTGAGCATGACTAATAGCAGCACTATGACAAATGCTATATGGTGCCACTGTTGTAGAATGAGGCTGGCATCGGGGTGGGACTAAGACTGAGAAAAACTGGATGAATATAATAAGTTTACGGCATTGAAGTCTATGGGGGAGAGAATAGTTTAAAAGTATTCTATTTTAGGGCATTATGTTTATCGTAGGAGTACGCAATGAGGGTTGCAGAGTGGATTATATTTGGG
>NW_006399917.1:1529339-1532570 GCF_000299155.1 Elephantulus edwardii
AATCCACCTGGTTGAGGATCTTCCTCTCCTTTGCCGACTCTTGCAAGCGTCATGTTCTTCTCCAAAACTAGCAACTCTGAGCAATATTCCCAAAATATGTGAGGCAAAATCTCATTATTCCTGCCTCCAAAGAACACTCCAGCTGCACCCTCTCCAAGATATATCTGTAGTTGTGCTGCAATTCTGAAGGTGCGTGGTATAAATCCACCAGATGCTCCACTGGAGAAGAAGAGGAAATCTCCTCCTGTGCCAGTCAGATCTGATTCTACAGTAAACAACAAGGAAAAAAAAGAAAATAAAAAGATGGGGGAAAGAGTTTTTAAGGAGCTCTGGTGGCCTAGTGGCAAGAAGCTGCACTGCAATCCGAGATATATCCATTCATTCTCTTGGCCATCCATGGGATGTTCAGTGCTCTTCTCCAACACCATAGCTCAAATGGATCAGTTCTTTTTCTGTCATCCTTATTCACTGTTAAGCTTTCAAATGCATAGAAATAATCGGAAAGACCATGGTCTGAACCAGACACACTTCAATCCTCAAACTAGCATCATTATTCTTCAATGATTAGGAGAGGTCCCTGTTGTTGTCAATTGTCATCGAGTCATAGGTGACTCATAGCAACCCTATGAATGAAAGACCTAAACATTTGTATAATTTTGGTTGTTTCTCCAAGCTCATGGGGTTTCCGGAGACAAGCTATTTTGGAAGTATACACCACTCCTGCTTCTAAGCTTGTTTTAATTGGGGAGCTCCACCAAACACTGTCCACCATGAGTAACCATTATCACATTTGACACATCAGTGTCACAATGTTTGGCATCACAGCCACCACGAGTTACCTCTGTAGAGCAAATGGGGAAAGAGGTCCCTATCTGCAGATTTTCCTAGTGCAATGTGTCTCCTTATTTCCTGACTTTGATACCAAGGGTGTTTATTGTGGATCCAAGCAAGATGAAGCTGTTGACAATTTAACCCCTTCTCCATCCATAATAACACTGCTTATTGGTTCAGTGGTTAAGAATCTTTGTTTTCTTAATATTGAGATGCAATCCATACTGAAGGCTGCATTCCTTGATTTTCTGCAACAAGTGCTTCAAGTCCTCCTCATTTTAAGTAAGCATGGTTTTGTCATCTGTATAATACAGGTTATTGATTAATTTCCCTCCAACCCTGATGCCACATTCCTCTTTGTAGAGTCTAGCTTCTCAGACAATTTGCTCACCATATAGATTGAAGAGGTATGGGGAGAGAATACATCCCTGGCTGTTTGCACAACAGCTTCCTTGTTCAGGTATAGGTTCTGCATGAACACAATTAAGTGCTCTGGGATTCCCATTCTTCTCAATGTCAGCCACAATTTGTTATGATCCACACAGTCAAATGCCTTTTCATAATCAATAAAGCTTAAGTACACCATTCTTCTGATATTCTTTATTTTCAGCAGGATCCATCCGACATCAGCAATGATATTCCTGGTGCCACGGCCTCTTCTAAATCTTGCGTGAAACTCCTGGCAGTTCCCTATCTATGTGTTGTTCTAGATGTTTTTTTGTTGTTTTTTTTTGTAAATGATCTTCAACAGTATTTTGTTTGCATGTAACAATTATGATATTGTTTGATAGTTTCCACATTCAGTTGGATCACCTTTCTTAGGAATGGGAACAAATATGGACCTATTCCAATCTGTTGGCCAGAGAACTGTCCTCCAAATTTCCTTGTTATATACTGGTACATGCATCCAAGGCTACATCTGTTAATTGAAATAAGTCAGTTGGTATCCCATCAATTCCTGGGGCCTTATTTTTTGCCAGCGCATTCAATGCAGCTTCTACTTCCTCCTTCATTACCATTGGCTCTTGTTCGTGAAATTTTTAGTTGTCTACTCAAGAGCAACGGTGTCTCTCTGGAGACTAAGGTCCACCTGATACAGGCCATGGTTTTTGCAATCACCTGTTATGCATCAGAGAGTTGGACAATGACTAGGGAGGATAGAAGGAGAATTGACGCCTTTGAGCTGTAGTGCTGGAGAAGAGTATTGAATGTACCATGGACTGCCAAAAAAACAGATTCGTCCTAGAGAGGGTTAAACCTACTCCTTAGCGGCAAGGATTCTGGAGCTTCGTCTGACATACTTTGGACATGTTGTAAGGAGAGACAGGTCCTTGGAGAGGGACATCATGCTTGGTAGGGTAGAGGGACAGCGCAGGAGGGGAAGACCCTCTACGAGGTGGACTGATTCAGTGACTGGGGTAATCGGGATGGGTGTGTCATAGGCAATGCGATTGGCACAGGATAGAGCAGGGTTTCGGGCTGTTGTACATAGGGTCGCTATGAGTCGCAAACGACTTGACAGCACGTAACAACAACAACATACATTTTTCTGTTACAATAATTCTTTGAATTCCCTCCATTTTCCTTGGATACTTTCTGGATCATTCAAAATATTGTCCATAGCATCGTTCAGTATTGCGACACAAGGTTTAAATTTGTTTTTCAGTTCTTTCAGCTTGAGAAATTCAGAGCGAGTTCTTCCCTTTTTATTCTCCAATTCCATCTCCCTGCACATTTCATCATAATACTTTGCTTTGTTCTCCCAAGCTGCCCTTTGAAATCTTCAGTTCTTTTACTTTGACATGTTTCCTTTTGTTTTGGCTTCTTAACCTTCCAGTACAATCTTCAGTTTTTTTATGACATCCATTTCCTTCCACGTCCCTCCTCCATTTTTGTTATGATATGTTATTTTCTTTATGGATGCTATCTTTGATATCATCCACCAACTCATCTGATCTTCTATCACTGGTGTTCAGAACTATTCTTAAGATGATCTTGAATTTCAGATGGAGTTTATTCAAGATGGATGAGGATGTGATTAATCATGGACTTGTACAAAGTGATGGATGGGAGGGTGTGAGAAATTGGAAGACTCTGTTCTCGAAAGCAATGCATTCAAATTTTGTAAATCAACTAGTATTAGAAAGAAATAAAATTATTTTTTTAAATCATGTCTTGGTTCCTGTGGACTTATTTTCATTTTCTTTGTCCTCAAGTTGAACTTGCATATGACTAATTGATGATCTGAACCATAGTCCACACCGGCCTAGTTTTGACTGCTGATATTGAGCTTCTTCAACATTTTCTTCCACAAATGTAGTCAATCTGATTCCTATGCAGCCCATCAGGTAACTGTTGTTGTTATGTGCCGCCGAGTCGTTTGCGACTCATAGCGACCCT
>NW_006399917.1:1533710-1553738 GCF_000299155.1 Elephantulus edwardii
ATGTGCTGTTCCCATTGTTTTTGGATAATTTTCAGTAGAATCTTGCTTGCATGTGAAATCAATGATATTGTTCTGTAGTTTCCACACTCATTTGGGTCACCCTTCTTTGGGATGGGAACAAATATCATCTCTTCCAGTCAGTTGGCCAAGTGGTTGTTCTCCAGATTTCTTGGCACAACTTGGTGAGCATGTCCAGGGCACCATCTGTTAGCTGAAATACTTCAATTGGTATACCATCTATTCCTGGGGCCTTATTTTTTGCTATTTCCCTCAAAGCAGCTTTAACTTCTTCCTTCATCATCATAGGCTCTTGCTCAAATGTTATTTCACTAAATTCTTCTGTATCTGCCAATTCCTTTCGATACAATGACATAGTATAGTCCTTCCATCTTCTTTTGATATCTCCTGGATCATTTAATATTCTGCCTAAACCATCCTTGATTACAGCAACTCTAGGTTTGAATTTGTTCTTCAGTTCCTTGAGCTTAAAAAATGCTGAACGAGTTCGGCCCTTTTGATTTTCTGACTCTAGCTCCTCGCACATTTCATTGTACTTTTAATATATCACTGTAAATACACAATTCAATTATTCTATTTCTAATCTCATTTCTATCACCAAGCCCATATTTTCCAATTTATTTACTGTTTTCCACTTTTGCATTCCAGTCACCAATTATCATAAATGCATCTTGATTGCATGTTCAGTCAATTTCAGATGGCAAGATTTGTAAAAATTATCAATTTTTCTCTTTTTTCCTCTTGATGTAGGAGTGTATAGTTGAATAATAGTCACTTTAATGAGTCTTTCTTGTATGTGTATGGATATTATCTTATCACCCATCACATTTTATTTAAGGACAGAACTTGAAGTTGACCTTTTTTTACAATGAATGAAATGCCATTCTTCCTCTGTTTCTTATTCCCTGCATAATAGACCATATGATTATCTGATCCAAAGTGACCAAAGTATGTCTATCTCATCTCACTAATGCCTAGTGTGTTGGTTTTCATGCTTTCCATTTCATTTTTAACAATTTCCAGTTTTCCAACATTGAAGCTATGTACATTCATGTAATTCCAATTATTAAGTGATGTTTGTTATTTTGTTTTTCCTTATTTTAACTGACTTCAAATCTGGGCTTTATCACTACACTACTGTAACCATCCTCTTTCTTTAGTGTTCTTAGAGTTTTCAAAGGCCTGTTATTTACTCATTCATCAAGGAGATAGAACTGGAAATTTTCAAGTTTATTTGGAGAGAAAAGAGACCCCAAATAATCAAAGCAGTTCTAAAATACAAAAATGAATATGGATGCATAGCTCTCACTGACCTCAAAACCTACTACACAGTGGTAGTAACCAAAATAACATGATACTGGTGCAATGACAGGCACATAGACCAATAAATAGAATAGAGAATCCAGAAATGGTCCTATCTTACTATGGTCAACTGATATTTGACAAGAAAATAAAGCCTACCAAACAGGGAAATAACAACCTTTTCAACAAAACATGCTGGCAAAACTGGACTGCTTTCTGCAGAAAGCTGAAATAAGATTGTTGTTGTTGTTGTTATGTGCCGTTGAGTCGTTTGCAACTCATACATATCTCAAAATCATATTAAAAAATCAACTCAAGGTGGATAATAGACCTGGGGATAAAGCCAAACCATAAGGATCATAAGAGACAAAATGGAATCATGCTTAGAAGGCCTAATGTATAGTATAAAGAGGCTGACAAACACAGAAAGAAATGCACAATCTGGAGAAGATAAAATTGATGAATCGGACCTTCTAAAGATAAATCTGTGCTTATCAAAAAGTTCTTCCAATAGGGTGAAAAAACAAAACAAACAAAACAAAACAAAAAACCCCTACGAACTAGGAAAAGAACATTTGGCAATACCATCTCAGACAAGGGTGTCATAACAAACCTTTACAGAATACTGCTAGGTCTCCAGAAGAAAAAAACCGATAACCCAATTACAAAATGGGAAAAAGACATGGAAAGATGTTTCGCAGAGGAGGACATTCTGATAGCCAACAGACACATGAAGAAATGCTCAAAGTCACTGGTAATAAGAGAGATATAAATCAAAACCACAATGAAATAACATCACACTCCAGTAGCAGTGGCAAATTTTAGCAGGACAGCAAGCAATAAATGTTGGAGAGGATGTGGAGAGGTGTGAACTCTTACACACTGCTGGTGGGATTGTAAAATGGTACAACCACTGTGGAAGGAAGTTTGAGGTTGCCTCAAAAAGCTGCACACAGAAATTCCATACGACACACCTATTCTACTACTAGGAATATACCCCAAGAAAATAGAACTGAGACACCAAGGGAGATTTGTACATCAATATTTATAGCAGTGTTATTCACTATCGCAAGAACATGGAACAAACCCTAATGTCCAGTCACAACTGAGTGCACTGAGAAATTGTGGTACATTCACACAATGGAATACTATGCAGCACCCAGTAGCAACAATTTTGAAAAATACTATATCACTTGAGAGAGGCTGAAGACCATTATGCTGAGTGAACTAACATAGTCTCTAAAGGACAAATACTGCATAAGACCATTATTATAAAAATAGAAGAGAAACTAGTAAAACATGTATAAAGACCCAACAGCGAAAGGGATGGGGGCAGAGGGATGAGGATGTGTAGGGTGAAATCAAAGAGTTACACAATATGGTGAGTGGAAGGAGAGGGTAAAGGAAATGGGAAAGATCTGGCAGGGACTTCAAAAGGCAAGGTAATTGTGGCCATCATCCAATGGTGATTAATTTTATAAAACAACGAATGGAACGATTGTATAAAACAAAATGTGAATCAAGAATAGTGTGAAGCACAGTGTATACAAACTTTGTAAGCAAACCAATATAAAATAATTTTTTTTAAAAAAAATCACATTCCAATTTGCCCATCTTCACCTGCAGAGCATCTGGTGGATTTGAACTGCCTGCTTATGGTTTGGCACCAAAACTGCTTTCCCACTAGATAAACAAAGCTCTCTATTCCAACTAATACTTTATATATCAGAATAAAACTGCCCCATAGAGTATCCCCATGCTGTAATCTTTATGGTTTATTTTTAATTTTTCTTTTTCAATTGGCGCCTGTGCATACAAGGAGCTCTGGTGGGCTCATTCACAAGGAGGTGCACTGTTCAGCTAAAAGCTGCCCTTCTCTGGCAGCAGCTCTGTAGGAGAAATATGAGCCCTCTCCTCCCTTCCCTTGTGATTTACAACCTCAGACACACCTGCCGGAGGGTCAGTGAGTTAGAATTTTCATATATCTATACACACACATATATGAAAATTTTATATATAAACATATAAAATTATTGACATATATAATTGACATACATATGATGGGCATATAAGCATGACTGACATATATATGATTGACATATATATGATTGACATATATGTATGGTTGACATATATATATGATTGACATATAAATGATACACATATGTATATATATGCAAAAGGAAGACAGTAAGGAAGAGTGAAGAACTAGTGCATTTAAATAATGGTGTTAGTGAAGAATAGTGAATATGCAACAGACTGCTAAGAGAACAAACAACTCTGTTTTGGAAGAAGTCCAGCCAGAAAGCACTACAGGTGGGAAAATCCTCCACTGGGTTTTCTTTTAGAGAATGTAGATTGCACAGGAGAAGATTGTCCATCCTTCTCCTGTGGTGAAGCTGGTGGGTTAGAACCACCTGCCTTTGAGTTAGCAGCACAACTCCTTATCACTAAGCCACCAGAGCTTGGTGTCCAACTTTCAGATGCATAGAAAGGAATTGAAAATTGCCATGGCTTGGATAAGGTGCATCTTGGTTTTCAAACTGACATTGTCGTTCTTTAGCATTTTGGTGAGGTCCTTGACAGCAGATTTTCACCAAGGCAACATATCTTCATTTCTTGACTGCTATTGCTGTGGGTGTAGGTTGTGGATTCAAGTAAGATGAAATAATTGAAAACTTCAATCTTTTCTCCATTTATTATAATGTTGCCTATGGGTCCATTTGCTAGGAGAGAGGTTATTCCTTGGAGAGGGACTCATTCTTGGGAAAGTGGAGGGACAATGAAGGAGAGAAAGACTTACAGTGAGGTAGATTGACATACTTTTCGCCTCACATACTTTGGACGTATTGCTAGGAGGTGCTATTCCTTGGAGAGGGACATGATGTTGGGAATGGTCGAGGGTCAGCAAAGAAGAAGACTCACAACCAGGTGGATTGACAAGGTGACTGCTGCAATGGGCTCTTGTGTGTCAGAAAGTGTAAAGATGGTGCAGGACAGGACTGGATTCAGATCATTTGTTCATAGGGTTGCTATGAGTCATACTCGACTTCAAGGCACCTAACAACAACAACAACAACAACAACAACAACAACACCTTTTTGGTATTGTCTGTCTGCTGTCAACCAGATCCATCTGGTATCAGCAGTGATAGCCCTTCTTCCATCCCCTCTTCGAATCAAGGTGGAATTTCTGAAAATTCCCTATTACTAAACTATTCCAGCCTTTAATAATAATCTCCAGCAAGATTTTACTTACACATGATATGATCTGATGACTTCTATATTCTGTTGAATCTCCATTTCAGTGGTTTTTTGGCAATGAGAACAAATATGGTTCCCTTCCATTTAGTTGGCTAGGCAGCTGTCTTTCAAATTAGCAGCAAAAGGCTGGTGAGCATGCCCAGGTCTGCATATGTTTGTGGAAACATCTCAGTTGGCATTTCATCAATTTCTGGGGTCTTCTTTTTTTGTCAATGCTTTCAGGGCAGCTTGGATTTGTTTTGTTTTGGTTTTGTTATGGATATATACACTTTAGGAATAACTACTTTTTGCTCTCAGATTTACTTTCAGATAGAAAGATCTGATCGATAACAAAAATAAATATCCCTAATGCACAGATACCCTTATTTGCCTTCCCCCAAAGAAGTTTGATTTTTCATTTTATGCTTCAATTAAATCTAATATGTATGTGAGTTGGAAATGAGAGCCCAGTTCTTAAGCTATTGTTATATGTGCAGTACATAAGGTCAAGCTTTAGATTCAGGGGATGCAGGAATGAAGCATGAGCAGGAATAGTTCTTTTCAGGTACAAACTAGAATTTGTAAAAGCATATTTTTTTGTTAGCCATGATAAGATGTAAAAAATCTCCTATTTAAATACACTTATGAAACATACGAAAAGGCAAGACCCTTAGGTTTGGAGAGACAAAGAACCAAACACATCCAACTTTGTATTTTGAATTCACTTTAAATTCTTACTCCACTTACACTTAGATCCCCAGGGTAATTTGTTACCCTTTTAACTTTGTTCAAACACACATCCAGCATGTACTACTTCATAACAACTCAGTTAATTCAGAATTTTCACAGTGAGCTAAAGGAAAATGAAAGTATCAATGCAATAACTATGGTGCTCTAGTGGCTCAGTGGTAAACAATTGTACTGCCAATGTAAAGGTGCACAGTTCAAATCCACCAGCTGCTACACGGGAGAAAAATGGCTAGTCACCTCCCATGTGATGATTCACAGTCTCTGAAAACCTGATGGAGGGTCAGTCTGACTCAACGGTATATATCAACAACTTGGAAAATAAAAGCAACAGCAAGAATTTAGTGACTTTTTTTTTTTTTCAGATACTATTTTTCTGTCTCCATTTTCCCTGGAACACATTTCCATGCCCAAACCTGCCGTCATCTGGGAGACCTTTTCACCCAGTGAGCATACAAGCCAGGACAGAACTGCCCCATAGGGTTTTCAAACCTGGACTGGTAAAAATGCACAAGCACTCTGCCTTGGCTCTTTCTCCCTTGGCTCGCTCTTTCTCAATGTTGTTTGATGTTTTTAACATTTTCTTTTATATCGGTCTGCTTACAAAGTTTGAATACATTGTGTTTCACATGCTTCTTCATTCACACTCAATGTTGTTTTTAAATGCCCTTGAGTTGACTACCACTCAGCGACTCCATGGACAGCAGACCTAAACATTACCCTAGATTTCACCATCCCCCTCAATCTCGGCTGTGCTCATGCCCATTGTTGCAGTCGCAGCACCAATCCATCTCATCGAGCTCAATATCAGGAGATAATTTTTCTGTCTTTCTCAGGGGAGGCATCAAGTTTGTCTCAATCACAACTCCAATCACAATCACATACTCTCTTGCATCATTCTAACTTCTGGCCAGAAGGATTGTTGTTATTAGATACCTTTGAGTCAGAACCAACTCATAGCTGACTGTCCAGTGGATTTTTAGATGTATGATATCACAGAAGAAGAATGAATGCCTTTGAACTGTGATGTTAGAGAAGAGTACTGAACATCTCATGAACTTCCAAAAGAACAAAGAGATAAGGGTTGGAAAAGGTACAGCCACAGTGCTCCTTAGGGGCAAAGATGATGATGCTTTGTCTCACATACTTTGAGCACTTTGCTAGGAGAAGCTCTTTGTTGGAGAGGGACATCATGCTTGGAAAGGCAGAGAGATGGCAAAGGAGAGGAAGACCTTCAATCAGGTGCATTGACACAGTAACTGCAGCAATGAACTTGAGTGTGTCAGATATTTTGAGGCTGGCACAGGACAGGACAGGGTCCAGATCTGTTATTCATAGAGTGCCATGAGTTGTACTGGACTGGATGGCACATAACAACAAACCACATGCAAGGAGATTGCCCACCTCTCTCTCCCTGAGCAGCTTGTGGATTCAGACCATGGCAATCAAATTGCAGGACTGTAGTGATTGCCTCAACGGTCAAGCTCTTCTTCCAGAGAGATTCAATCCTTTTGTACACTTAGAAGACCCTAGTGTTCACACATTCACAAGGGAAATGCCTGGGCACAGTGCTGGGGGCACAAAGAAGGAATGTACATTCTTTCAGGCACACATTTCCCTTCAGCCATTTGTAAGCAGGCTTCCTAAATCCAGGCCACACTCTCAAACTAGGTGGGGGGAAAGGGTTTTTGTAAAACAAGCTTTAAACATCTTTCATTTCTCTAACCTTTTAAAAATGCAAACCTAATTCTGTTCATCTCTATGATTCTGCTTCAACATGCTTTAATAACACTCTATTGCCTTCAAGGTAAAGACAAAATATCTTACTGGACAAAAAGTTCTTCATAATCTAGTCCTGGTCTACCTCTCCAGCTCTGTGTCTGTTCTGATTTATTTTGTTTCCATAAACATAGAAATTCCCCCACTGTTACGCCTTTAAATGCATTGCTTTTTATCTGGAACTCTTTTCCTTTACATTCTCTGTTTGCCTAAGTCTACAAGGTTCAGCTTAAGGGTCATCCCTTCTGGGGATCTTTTTCCTGGAATTTCCAAACAAAGAGTTTTCCTATTCTGTGCTCCCAAACCTATATCCACCCCTCTGTGATAACAGTTACTTGATGAGTTGGAATATCAGTTTACTTGATTCTCCCTGACTAGCTGAGAGGGCTTAATGGAGGTTTGTTGTAGTTAAATGTGGTAGCAACCCAATGAACAATATAATTGTGTTGGTTTGTTTTTTTTTTTATAAAAGCCTTTATTTACAAAGTTCAAATACATTGTTTTCCACATAAGAGCCTTCCCATTTCCTTTACACCCCCACCCACCCCTCAAATTGGGCAACCCTATGATTAACACCTGGCTTCCCCCATCCTCAACCCTCTCTTTCACCATCCCCCCTCTTTGGATATTCATACTCATTCTACAATAATGGTTTTATCCAGTATTTGTCCTTGTGGGACTGAGATAGTTCTCAACATAATGCTCTTCAGTTACATACCAAGTTAGGTAGTAATTTACAATATGATTGTTCCTGTGGTCTGTGTAACATTCCATTGGATGAATGTACCATAACTTTTAATCCATTCGTTTGTGATTTGACATCTGGACTGTTTCCATGTTCTTGCTATGGTGAATAATGATGCTATGAACATTGTTGTACAAATCTCCATTTGAATAACATATCTGAACTTTGTCCTATTTTACAGATCTTCACAGTCTCTGACACATCAAGCCCCTTGCTGCAGTCACTGTATCAATCCATCTAGTTGAGTGTCTTCTATTTCTGCTCCGTCCCTCCACCTTTCCCAACATCATGTCCTTCTCCAAGGAATAACCTCTCCTTGCAACATGCCCAAAGTATGTGAGATGAAGCTTCATCATCTTTGCCTCCAAGGAGCTCTCTGGCCTCACCTTCTCAAAGACATATCTGGCAGGTGCTCATAACTAACTGAAAGATTAGTGGGGGGGGGGAGGGAATACCTTCTGCCTATGAAACTTTGAGAATACAAAATTATTTAAGGGCAACTATTTACTCCCTGAGCCATATTTATAGTATTTTACTACCAGTTTCATGAAATTTAGAAGCTGTCAGGGACCTCTCCAGAGTACTGAGAAGGACTGCCAAGAAAACGGATAGGTCTGTCTTGGAAAGGGTGAAACCATGTTTCCCCCTGGAGGCTAGGATTTTGAAGCTCTGTCTCACATACTTTGGGCACATGGCTAGGAGAGATGGGTCCTTGGAGAAGGACATCATCTTTGGAAAGGTGGAGGGACAGCGCAGGAGACGAAGACCCTGGATGATATGGATTGGGATTAGGTGTGGCAGAGTCAGTGAGACTGGCTCAGGACAGGGCAGGCTTCAGAGCTATTGTACATAGGGTCACTAGAGTCACAGGCAATTCGACAACACATAATAACAAAAACAACAACAGAAAGTTCCACAAACTTGCAAGATTAAAGAGATAAACACAATTTACTTGCATTCATTTCCTGCATGAAATATAAAAATAACCCTACTGAGAATGTCAATATTTTATTAAATTACTTGACAACAACAAATAAACAAAATACTTTTATTTATCTTATTTAAAAACAAAACAGTTTAAAGATTTCTATTTGCTTGGTGTTGACTCCTTAAGGGTTAAAAAAGTTACAGGATGTAAACTGGAAACTGTGCAATTTATTACTTCCTGATTCATTGTCTATCAGACAGGAACATACCCTCTCCTTTCCTTTTGAAATCTGGCACTTTTTTTCCTTTTTTTTTTTTTAAGTTCTAGGAGAACAAAAACTCTGGTGACGTAGTTTTATAGGGAGTAGCGCTGCTAACCCCTAGGCCACACACCTCTGGCAACTCGGCTCCAACTACTGATTCTTAAGGAGAAAGATTGTCTATTTCCTCCTAATTTACTGCCTAACTCATCTAATGGATGGTCAGCTATGAGTCAGTTCTAACTTGACATCAATGGAAAAGAGAGAAGGAGAAAGAGGCGAGAGAAGTTCATACTTCTTATGCCAGATTGGGAGTTCAGTGGCTAATTTTCTTCTTCTCTTGTGGGAAATACGGAACTGATTGCCAGTCAATGCAACTCATGTCCAGTCACCTCCTGTCAAGAGAAACTTGCATGTGGCTATGATGCTGGGCAAGTTCCAGTGCAGCTTCAAGACTAAGAAAGACAAGGAAGAAAGGCCAAAGAGCAACTAATGGAAATGTATAACAGCTCGCGATGGTCTAATCCATAACCAAGCTCAGGATGGCACAAGACACAGCAGCATTTTATTTTGTTTGGTACACGGTCACCATGAGCGTGGATTTGACACCAGTTATCCAGGACAACGTGTTGAGGATTTGCTTCTAGAAGATTACCCAGCAACATTTAACATACCTCGCAACAAACATAACAACGGTGAAAGGTAAAAAGTCAGTGAAGGAAAAGATGACCATCAATAGCGTACTGACTGTAATAATGGGCTCCAGTAAATTAGTTGATGATGAAAGCACAAGATAGGAGGACGTGGTTCAAATCTGTTGTTCACAGAATGACTATGAGTCATCGTAGATTCGATGGCACCTAAAAACATAAGAGGCCTCATAGACAGTGCGCCTCTTGCTGTGAGGGAGAGAACAGACAAACAAAGATGAGTCAGACAGAGAACGCAAACTGAAATGTTCCCTTCAAGCAGTATGCTGCTTCCTCTCCTTCCACTTTGCTCATCTTTTTAAAAGCACACGTCCCTCTGCATTCACACTTGCATTCTATATTCGGTGACTATAGCACTGAATTCTTAGGAAAAGATCTGGCTGAGTAACAAACAGCTGACTTGAGATTCAAAAACAGTGGGTGACTAGAAGGTGGCACGCACTATTCACACTCAAAGACACGGGTCAACAATCTCACCAACACAGGACAGAAAGGGGAGGAAAACAAGCATTTCACCCCCTCCTCCCATACTATCCTTCAGATAAACAGGAAATAGTATCACTCAGATTCAGATTCTCTCATTGCTGTCCGTTTGGGGTTTTTCAGTAGTTCTTTTTTTTTTTTAAAAAAAAAAAAAAGAAATCCAAGACTGAACTGAATCCTTTTAGATATAGCAAAGGAACTTACGCTTTTACTGAAGAATCAAAGGGTATTATCTTTTAGTTTTGTAAAACATGTTTTGAGTGTGCTTTTCTGTCTCTTTATATATTCTCAAGAAGAGAATACATTTCAACATCAAATACGTTGCCAGGAACCAGAGACTGAAATACGACAGGGGCCTACGATTCCATTCCCTCCCGCTGCTCCTCTTTGAATGTGCTGGTGGTGCCAGCTTGCCTGCCTCAGATACCTTTTAAGGAAAGTAGCCACAAAAGAGTTCTTTGCTGCATGGGCAGCCATCTATCTAGTGTGGCATATTTCGTTAGTGAAAACAAACTGCCTTTTCTGTCACAGATGAGGGGGTTGGGACAGTACAGGCAGAGCAGAGGCTTATTGCGCATGTGAAAGCTGCTCACCTCGCTTGAGAAAGTTGGTCACCTTGGAGGAGGCCTGTGTGTGAAGGCCTGGGGCAAGATTCCACTCAGTCCCATGCATTCTAAACAGGACAGTGGCAAAATAAACTAGTTAGGCCCTATGGGGAAGGAAAAAAAATCCACATAGATTCAGGAGAGGCAGACCTGCTCTCTGAGAAACACTGAGCCCCTTTTCTGGTTCATGGAGGGGCTGACTGAGCTTTTGCTATGCCCTTATGCCCTCATTTTCTATGTGTCCTCACGCTCTAGGCCTCCCCACCGCCATGAAAGGTAACATTATGGAGCCAAGGTCAACCTGGTCAGCCTCCTGGGCATGGCCTACCCTGAGGCTCTGAGTTTTCTCTTCAATTAAGCTCAACCTCCTACCCAGGGGAAAGCTGGCAGCCTCAGAAATGGCACCACAGCCCCTCCTTCAATAGCCTAAATCATCTCTGTTTCTAAAAACAGACTGTGTGTGTATATGTGTGTGAGGGAGAGAGGAAGAGAAAGAGAGAGAGAGAAGTAGAGAGTGAGCGAGAGACAGAGAAAGATGTTTGAATTATAATTTACATAACAGTAGTCTCATTAGTTTTATGTACAGTTTTATGCCTTTTGACTAAAGGAATCACTTGCATAATCACCATCATAATTAAGACATAGAACACGCTCGTCACTCTAAAAATTCCCCTGTGCCCTTTGTAGTCAACCCCTCCTCCTCTCTCTCAGCCTCTGGCAACCACTCATCTGTTTCTGTCCCTGTGGTTTTGCCTTTTCCCAAATGTCATATATGGAATCACACACACCTTCATTAACATCCTTATTTAAACCAACACGTACCCTCTCTCCTCACACGCACCACCATCCTGTGCTGCCTTATTTTATTTCTTCAGAGCATTTCATAGTGTCTGAAAAGAAACAGCTATTATCATTTTACTTGATCATTGATTGCCTCTCCTGGTCCTCCTCCACCTCCGCCTCCTCCTTCACTTTTTCTCATAGCTTGGGTGAAAGTTTACAAAGCAAATTAGTTTTCCATTTGAGCATTTTTACCCAGTTGCCTCTCACACATTTCCACTGGAATGGGAGGACAAGAACTTTGCCTTGTTTGCCACGGTATCTTTAGGGCTCAGAGCGTTGTCTGTTATTTTTTAAGTGTTGGTAAATATTTGTTGAGTGAACTGCAGAATGAATGAGGCAATTGGAATGTTCTGGAACTAACTCCATGCTCAAGAGCAGCTTCTTAATGAGAGACACTACTTTCCCCCACCAGTGTGTTAATCCAGGTACTGCTGTGCTGCCAAAGCAGGTGTCTAATCTGCAGGTAACACAGTTACAAGTAATTAGGCTGATCCAGATTATATATTGTCTTCTTAAAGCCACTTTACAGGGGATTAGATTACATAGGCTGGAACTTGTCTGAATCAGAAATAACACGAGTCACAAGTTCATAGGGTCGTCACGAGATACTTCATGAAATGATTTAATGTCGACAGTGTATCAACCGAGGTGTTTCAGCAAACAGATGCAGACCTGGACATGCTCATGAATCTATGCTAAGATATTTAGAAGACAGTTATGTGACCAATTAACTGGAAGAGATCCATATTTGTTCCTTTTTTTAAAAAAAAAATAGAGGATTTTATGTAACACAAAAAAATTATCAAACAATGTCATTAATATCACACATAAGTAAAATCTCTGGGAGTTCTGGGTGGCCTAGTGGTAAAAGACTGCACTGCAATCCCGAAGGTATGTGGTTCAAATTGGCCCCAGCTGCTTGGCAGGAGAAAGATAGGCAATCTCCTCCTGTGCGATTAACATGCCCCTGAAAACCCGCTACAGGGTTAGCTATGGGTAAGTTCCAACTCAATGGCACTCATCAACATCAACAAGTAAGATCTCTCTGAAGGTCATTTTAAAATGATTGGGCCATATGATATTTCTACGTTGAAGTTTTTGAGGAAATGCCAAACTGCCTTCCATCGTACTTGCGCCATTTTACAATCCCACCAGCACTGTATAAGAAGAGTTTCAATCTCTCCGCATTCACTCTAACATTTCTTGTTGATTGTGCTGTTAAACTTTGCAACTGCTGCTGGAGTGAGATGGTATTGCATTGTTGTTGTTTTGATTTGCACCTTTCTCTGATTGTTGGTTCAGCTTGCTCAATTCCACAGTTAACACTCTTGGCACCAGCAGTCAGGAAATAAAAAGACAAAATGCATTAGGAAAAGCTGCTGTCTGGGACCTCTTCAGAGTGCTGAAGAACAAGGATGTCAGTCTAGAGACTAAGGTATACTTGATCCAGGCCATGATCTTTGTAATCACTTGCTATGCATCAGACAGCTGGACAAGGAATAAGGATAACGGAAGAAGAACTGATAACTTTGAGTTGTGTTGCTGGAGAAGAGTTTTGAACATACCATGCACTGCTAAGAGAACTTACAGGTCTGTCCTGGAAAGGGTGAAACCAAGCTGCTCATGAAGGTGAGGATTTTGAGACTCTGTCTCATATACTTTGGGCATATAGTCAGGAGAGACCAGTCTTTGAAGAATGATATCATACTTGGAAGAGTGGAGAGACAGCCAGAAAAGCCCCACCGTGGGTGAGATGGATTGACACAATACCTGGGATAATGTATGTTGTTGTTATGTGCTGTTGTGTCACTTGTGTCTCATAGTGACCCCACGTACAACAGCTCTGAACCCTACTCTATTCTGAGCCAACTTTATCATTTCAGACATACCCACCCCTATTACCCCAGACACTGAATCAATCCATCTCATCGAGGGTCTTCCTCTCCTGTGCTGGCCCTCCATCCTCCCAAGCATGACGTCCCTTTCCAAGGACTGGTCCCTCCTTGCAACATGCCTAAAGTATGTCAGATGAAGCTTCAGAATTCTTGCCTCCAAGAAGCAACCTGGTCTCATCCTCTTTAGGATGAGACATGTTTGTTCTAGCAGTTTATGGTATGTTCAATACTCTTCTCCAGCACCACAATGCTAAGGCCTCTATTCTCCCTCTCGTCCCTAGTCATTGTCCAGTTTTCTGATGCATAGCAAGTAATTTCAAAGACCATGGCCTGGATCAGACACTCATTAGTCTTCAGATTGATGTTATTGCTCTTCAGTACTCTGGTGTGGTCCCTGACAGCAGAATTTCCCAATACAATTAATCTTTTGAAATTCATCAAAGTCAGTGAGATTGGCTCAAGGATAGAGTGTGTAGCGTGGCTGTGAGTCGTAGTCAACTCGATGGCACATAACAACATTGACTGATTGCTGGAGACACTGCATAAAACTACTAGAGTGAAAATAATGGAAAATAACTGAGCAAGATACGTGTACATGATAAAAAGGTGAATGAAAGAAGGGAGGGCAGAGAAGGGAAAGGGGGAAATGACTAAGACAGCAGAGGTTAGTGTATGAGGGAATGAATAGGAAAGATTCAATGGGGATTTGAAAGGATAATAAGCATAGATCAATTATATAAAAGACAGGCTATATTTTAATGATTGTATAAAACACAATGTACATGAATGAAACACAATGAATATGAATGATTGTAAACAAACCAATAAACACATTTAAAAAAAAAAAAAGAAAGAAAAAAATGACTGGACGAAGAACTTCCAGAAATTCAAGCTGGTCTCAGAAGTGGCTATGAAATGAAGGATGTCATATGAGTCTTGGCTGCAAGAAGAGAATACCTGCAAGATGTTTACTAGTGTTTTATTGATTATTCAGAAGCACTCAACTGCGTGGATCATAACAAATTACAGAAAATATTTAAAGGAATGAGAATTCGAGACCACTTAATTGTGCTTACCTGGATCCTACTCATTAATTAAGAAGTAGTGAAGAAAAAGGCTGATAACCCAATTACAAAATGGACAAAAGACATGGAAAGAATTTTCACAGATGAAGATATTCAAATGGCAAACAGACATATGAAGAAATGCTCCAAATCACTGGCAATAAGAGAGATGAAAATCAAAACCACAATGAGGTACCATCTCAGAGTGGCAAAGTTTAATAGGGTACCAAGTAACAGATGTTGGAGAGGATGTAGTGAGAAAGGAACTCTTATACAATGTTGGTGGGATTGTAAAATGGTGCAACCACTCTGGAAGGCAGTTTGGTGCTTCCTCAAAAAGCTGAACATAGAAATTCCATATGATCCAGCTATTCCACTTCTTGTAATATACCCTGAGAATATGGGAACTAAGGCACAAACAGATATTTGTACACCAATGTTTACAGCAGCATTATTCACCATCGCAAGAACATGGAAACAGCCCAGACGTCCAACCACAAATGAATGGATTGAGAAATTATGGTACATTCACACAATGAAATACTATGCAGCACATACATAGGAGCAATAACTTTGTAAATTATTATCTAATTTGGGAGGGACTGGAGAGCATTATGCTGAGTGAACTAACTCAGTCCCATAAGGATAAATATTGCATAAAACCGTTATTGTAGAATGAGTATAAGGATCCAGGAGAGGTGGGAGAGGCTGGAAGCAGAGGGATGTGGATGTGCAGGGGAAAGGGGGAATTAGTCATTGGGTTATACAACTTGATGGAGGAGGTGAGGGAATTTGAAAAAAAATTGTTCAAATTTGTATTTGAATTTTTGTAAATAAACTAGTAGAAAAATTAAAAAAAGAAGTAGTTATTTGAACATAACAAGGGGATAACTCATGATTTAAAATCAGAAAAATTTGAGTCAAATTTGTATCCTTTCACCATACTTTATTCAACTTTTGTATTGAGCAAATAATCCAAGAAGCTGGATTATACGAAGAAGAATGTGGCCTAGGGATTAGAGGAAGACTCCTCAACAACCTACAATATGTACGTAACACAACCTTGCTTGCTTGCTTTAAGTGAAGAAGGTTTGAATCATTTCCTGAAGAAAACTGAAGACTATGGCCGTCAGTACAGCTTGCACCTCAACATCAGGAAAACAAAAATCTTCACAATTGGATCAATAAACAACATTGTACTAGATGCAGATAAAATTCAAGTTGTCAAGAATTTAATTTCACTTGGATCTAAAATCAGCACTCATGGAAGAAGCAAAAGTAAAAAAAAAAAAAATCCAAGGGCATATGTTGTTGTTGTTATGTGCCATCAAGTCAACTATGACTCATAGCAACCCTATGCACAGTAACTCTGAACCCTGCTCTATCCTGTGCCAGTCTCACTGTCTCTGACACACCTACCCTCATTACCCCAGTTATTGTGTCAATCTATGTTGTTCAGAGTTTCCCTCTCCTGGACTGTCCCTCCACCTTCCAAGCATAATATCCTTCTACAAAGACTGATCCCACTAGGCTACATTCCCAAAGTATGTGAGATGCGGTCTCAATATCTTTGCCTCCAAGGAGCAGCTTGGTTTCACCCTCTCCAGGACAGACCTTCATTTTCTTGGCAGTCCATAATATGTTCAATACTCTTGGACAAATCTGCCGTTAAGGACCTCGTCAAGTCCTAAAGAGCAAAGGTGTCAGTTTAAAGACTGACAGTTTAAAGAGTGACTGATTTTTAGCAATAATATTTTCAATTGCTTCATGTTGTTGTAATGTGCCTTCGAGACACTTGCGACTCATAGCGACCCTATGTACAAGAGCCCTAAACTCTGCTCTATCCTGTGTCAACCTCACTGTCTCTGATACACCTACTCCCATTACCCTAATCACTGAATCAATTCATCGAGGGTCTTCCTCTCTTGTGCTATACCTCCACTCTCCTACACATGATGACCCTCTACAAGGACTGGTCCCTCCTTGTAATATGCCGAAAGTATGTCAGATGAAGCTCAGAATCCTTGCCTCCAAGGAGCAGCCCAGTTTCAAACACGTTTCTGTTTGTTCTCCTAGCAGTCCATGGTATATTCAACACTCTTCTCCAGCACCACAGGTCAAAGGCATCAATTCTCTTTCAATCATCCTTAGTCACTGTACAGCTCTCCAATGCATAGACACAATTGTGAAGACTATGGCCTGAATCAGGCACATCTTAGTCTCCAGTATGACATCGTTGCTCTTTAGTACTGAGAGTTCCTTGAAGCTGACTTTCCCCATGCAATTTGTCTCCTGATTTCCTGGCTGCTGCTACCAAGAGTGTTGACTGTGCAACCAAGCAAACTAAAATTGTTAACTATCTCGGTCTCTTCACCATGCATACTGATGCTGCCAATTGGCCCAGTGGTGAGAATCTTTGTTTTCTTGATGGTGAGCTTCAATCCATATTGAAGGCTGCAGTCCTTGACCTTCTGCAGCAAGTGCCTCAGGTCCTCCTCAGTTTTAGCAAGCATGGTTGTGTCATCTATGTAACTCAGGTTGTTGATGAATCTTCTTCCAACTCTGTTGCCACATTCCTCCACAGACAGCCCAGCATGCTGTATGATCTGTTCTGCATACAGATTGAAAAGGTGTGGAGACAAAATACATTCCTGGCGAACACCCTTCCCAATTTTGAACCATGCAATGTCTCCTTGATGACTGCCTCTTGGTTCAAATATAGGGTTCACATAAGCACAATCAAATGTTCTGGGATTCCCATTCTTCTCAGAGTCAGCCATAGCTTGTTGTGATTCACACAGTCAAAAGCCTTTGCGTAGTCAATGAAGCACAGATAGACATTCCTCTGGTATTCTCTGCTTTCTGCCAAGATCCATCTAACATAGCTATAATATCCCTAGTACCACGACCTCTTCTAAATCCAGCCTGCACATCTGGCAGTTCTCTGGTGCTTCATATGCTTCCGTGAATAAGAAAGACCAAAGAACTGATACCATGAACTATAGAGTTGGGGACAATTATTGACTATAATATAGACTACCCAAACAGCAAACGAATCTTTCTTGGAAACTAATGCAAGCAGGTAGTTTGCTCTTTAGAGGCAAGGACTTTGTCTTGCTTAATTTAGGCATGTTTTATTATCAGGATGCTGGCAAAGGACATCAAGCTTGGCAAGGTAGACAGTCTGAGAAGGACAGGAAGAGCTTTAACAGGAAAAACTGACACGATCACTGCAGCAATGTGCTTGAGCATGGGCATGAGATTAGAAGATAGCACAGAAGTGTGCAAAGTTTCCATCTATTTCACATAGGACTTCTGTGAGTTAGAGTGGACTCGATAGCACCTACCAACAACAAATGTTAGCCTGGTGCCTTTCAATGGATGTACATGATGGAAGGGTGATTTTATCTCCAGAGATCTGACAATGCCAGAAAACATTCTGAGTTCTCCTAACTAGGGATGGGTTATAGGAAGATGGAATAATACTGACATATTGTTAAACATCCTACAAGGTAAAAGTAAACCTTCTCTTGAGAAAGAATTATCTGTCCTAAAATGCAATGGTTAAGAAACCCAAGGATAAAGTGCTATCTGGTACATGTTCATTGCCATCAGATTAGTTCTGACTCATAGAGACCATACAGGACAAAGCACAATCTCAGAAAAGCTTCCTAGGCTTTAACCTTTACAAAAGTAGACAGCCATGTCCTTCTACTGCAGAGACACTTAAACCATACACCTTTTTTTAAGGATTTAAACATTTAACAACTGTGCCACTATGTTGTTAGGTATCATCGAGTTAAATTTATAGTAATTTTTTGTGCAACACAGCTTGATTCTTTGATAACCTTTACTGTGCTTCAACCCATTTATGTAGCTACTGTGCCTATCCATCTCATTGAAGATCTGCGATGTTGTTAGCTGCTGTCAAATTGAGTACAACTCATAACGATTCTATGAACAACAGATCTGAACCTTGTCCTAACTATGCCATCCTCATGATCTCTGACATATGTGAACCCATTGCTACAGTTTTTGTGTCCCTCTATCTAATCTAATGGAGGGTCTCCCTATCTTTCACTTAGCCTCAACATTTCCAAGCATGATGTCACTTCCCAAGGAATGGTCCCTTCTAATTGCATTCCAAAGTATGTGAGATGGAATTTAATTACTCTTGTACTTTCTCCAAGACATATTTGCTTGTTTTTCTGCAGTCCAAGGGATATTCAATCCTCTTCTCCAACACCAAAACTCAAAGGCATTGATTCTTCTGTTATCCAACTTCCAGATGCATAGCAAATGATTGAAAATATCATAGCCTAAATCAGGTACACCTTAGTCTTTAAACTGACATCAATGCTTCTTAGTACTTTGGAGAGGTCCTTGAAAGTGGACTTCCCCAAAGTAATAAAATGTTTTATTTCTTGGCTGCAGGCACCAAGGGTGTTGATTGTGGATACAAATAAGAGAAAATCCTTGGCAACTTTAGTCTTTTCTCTATCTATCATGAGTGCAATGAGTATGTCAGAGATGGTCAGGATCGTACAGGGTGATAGGCCAGGGTTCAGATCCATTGCTTTCAGGGTCATTCTGTTGTCATGAGTCAGTGCTGAAAGGCACTTAACAACAACAACAACAACAACAACAACAACCTGCTATTGCAGGCTCCATGGTGAGGAATTTTGTTTTCTTGATGTTAACATGCAATCCATATAAAAGGCTAGAATCTTTGATATGCAAGCAAGCTTTTCCATTTCTCCTGGCTTTCAGCAAGAAACAAGGCTGTCCTGTCTGCATCACGCAGGTGCTGGCTAGCATAGTAAGGACTTTATTTGTGATAGTTCTGAGGAGATCCTGAGTGGTGCAAACAGTTAAATGTTGGACTATTTATTTGAAAAACTGGTCGTTTGAAACCACCCAGAAGATAGGAAAGTCTGATGAGCTGCTTTTGAAATAGCACAGCTTTGAAAATCTATAGAGCACTGCTTTATTCCTATGTACATGGATTTCCAGAAATTGAAACAGATTCCATGGCAATTAACCAAAACCAGGCACCAGCAGCATTTACTTTACTGCCTCATTGGTCACTCTTGATAAATATTCTCACAGCCTGCTTTGGGCCAAGCGAAGTGGCTGTATAGCAAGGTGATTCAGCAGTAATTCTACAGTGAGATGTTATGTGGTGCAGTCTACCCTTACCCTTGATTGACTATATAACTTTGAGTGAGTTGCTTGATTTCTCCATGTATTATTTTCTTTCTTTGATAAATAGAATTTAAAATGGTAAATCCCTCAGAGGTGCCAGGGCCAAAGGGCATATTTGAATTAAAATAATCTATCAAGTCCATGAGAACCAAGATTTGACCTTAAGTCTGTCCCACTTGAATTTCAAAACCACCTCAGGAACA
>NW_006399917.1:1556810-1565461 GCF_000299155.1 Elephantulus edwardii
TGAGCTGTGGTGCTGTAGAAGAGTGTTGAATATTCCATGGACTGCTAGGAGAACTAACAGGTTTGTCCTGGAGAGGGTGAAGCCAGAATGTTCCTTGGAGTCAAGGATTCCGAAGCTTTGTCTGACATACTTTGGGCATGTTGCAAGGAGGGACTGGTCCTTGGAGAAGGAAATCATGTTTGGGAGAGAAAGACCCTCGATGAGATGGATTGATTCTGTGAGTGAAGGGGCAGGAATGAGTGTGTTTGGGATGGTGAGGTTGGCACAGGATAGAACGGCATTTAGGGCTCTTGTACATAAGGTCGCTATGAGTCGCAAGCAACTCGATGACACATAACAACAACAACAACAACAAACACTCAATGTTGCAACAGCATTCTGTAAATGCTCAAGATCTTTCCACAGAATACAATGAAGGGATGGATCAAGGACAGATCCACTGAAAAAAAAAATGTTCTGCTCTTATGAAACTTATATAATACATGCATGTGTAATATAATAAGCCATAATTGTATACAGTTAAATTTAAGCTATCATTATTTTTAAAAGATGGGGGGGTGAGGGAATTGAAAGAATTTGTTCAAATTTGTATTCGAATTTTGTAAATAAACTAGTAGGAAAAAAAGTATATTGCCTTTACATTCCTAGTAGATTTGTCATTGTTGTTGTTGTTAAGTGCTGTCAAGTTGCAGATGACTCAAAGCAGTCCTATGAACGAAAGACCTGAACACTTGTATAGCCTTCTTTGTTTCTCCAAGTTCATAGGGTTTCCAGAGGTAAGCTATATCAGAAGTGGATGCCACTCCTGCTCCCAAACTTGTTTTAATGGGGAGCTTCACCAAACACTGTCCACCATGAGTAACCATTATCACATTTGACACATCAGTGTCACAGTGTTTAGCATCACAGTAACCACGAGTTACCTCTGTACAGCAAATGGACAGACCAGTGCTATACCACTTAGAAGAATGTTTGACTAAAAACAATTAAAACCAAGTTTGGCTTGGTAGCAAAACTTTCTATCCACTAGGCCAACAGAGCTCTCTCGTTGTTGTTGTTGTTGCTGCTGTTGTGTAGCTCTTTAAAAGAAATTAGTCCTCTTTCTATAAATTTTCATCTAGTATACAAGAAATCCTAGTAGTCTGGTGATTAAACATTTAGCTAATAAAAAGTTGTTGGAAACTCACAAGCTATTCCACATCAGAAAGATAAGGCAGTATGTTTCCATAACGTTTTGTAACCATGGAAATCCTATAGGTATTTCTGCTTTGTCCTACAGGCCTCTATAGGTTGAAATGGACTGCATGGCAGTGGGTTTTGGTCTATCTAGCACACAGTGAAGGAGATCTGGTGGTGTGGTCCATAGAGAAGTGAGCTGCCAACCCAAAGGCCACACTTCTTTGGCAGTTCAAATCCACCAGTATTCTAAGGGAGAAAGATGGACATTTTCCTTTTATGTCATTTACAACCTTGAAAACCCATTGGAGGGTCAGCTTCAAATTGAACTTATCTCAATAGGGGTGTGTGTGTGTGAGAGAGAGAGAGAGAAAGAGAGAGAGAGAGAGAGAACAACGTATCATTGTCTAAACAAGACTTTCAGTCTTGTCTAGAAGTATAAATGCATTAGTGTTTTGAGAATCTAGGTCACAGATGTGAAACATTAATTGTGAATGCAGTGCAAAAACCTCTTGAAATTTATTTGTTTTTAATATTTTATTTTTTCATCGAGGTAGGAGGGAGATACCCACCTCAAAATCCAAACCCACTATTATCAAGTCAGTTCCAGCTATTAGTGACCATACTTGACAGAGGAGAGCTTCCCCCCCAAGATTTCTGAGGCTGCAAATCTTAACAGGAGCAGATTGCTTAACTTTTCTCCTCTGGAGTAGCTGGCAGCTTTGAACTGCTGACTTTTAAGTCAGAAGCCTCACACTTAACCCACTACACAATTAGGACTCATTAAAAGGCCTACAGGAGGGAAGTGATTGCAGATGCATAGCCCTCAGAAGTTCCTTGTTGTTATGGACTGTCGATCCAGAACCCACTCATAGCTGACCATCTGGCGGGTTTTCAGAGGCATTAAATTGCATAGCTGGAGACTGTCTATCAGTGTAGGTGGTGGGTTCAAACCACATGCCTTTGTGTTGACAGCTCAAATCCTTACCACTAGGCCACCAGAGTGCTCTCAATAGCTCCTAGATTATCTTTTAATAGTCTATGTAAAGGTTCTTTGGAAATAAGAAAATAAAACTATGGTAGTGCAGGCCATTGCTATTATCAACTCTAACATGTTTTATTAGAGAGTTAGATATTTTTACTGTTAAAAGGCTAGGTTTTTTTTATATTCGTATTTATTCCAAGAAGCTAGTAAAACTGACATTTAAGAATTTAAAAACCCTGATTGTTAAACTATACATTGTTGCTGTTGTTGTTATGTGCCTTTGAGTTGACTAAGATTCATAGTGACCGTATGCACAATATCTCTGAACCCTGCTCTGTCCTAAGACAATCTCACTGCCTCTGACACATGTAAAATGGGAAAGAAATGTGTTTCTCAGCATACAATGTTAGCTATATAATTTATCATATTTTATGTTTTGTAACAAAATAGTCTTGGAAGGATAAAAATGAAAAGGCAAATGACAACTTCGAGGAAAAATTGTTGCCATTTAGCTAAAACCAGGAATTGTCACTGAGGGTAAAAGACATGCAAAGAATTTTCACAGAGGAAGATATTCAAATGGCCAACAGACACATGAAGAAATGTTCAGAGATGCAAATCAAAACCATGATAAAATACCATCTCACTTTAATAGCAGTGGCAAAGTTTTACAGGACAGCAAGTAATAAATGTTGGAGAGAATGTGGTGACATAGTAACTCTTATACACTGCTAGTGAGATTATAAAACGGGACAACCACTCTGGAAGGTAGTTTGGCGCTTCCTCAAAAAGCTAAGCATAGAAATTCCATATGACCCAGGTATTACACTGCTTGGAATACACCCCACGAAAATGAGAACTGAGGCACAAATGGAGACTTGTACAACAGTGTTCATAGCAGTGTTATACACCGTGGCAAGAATATGGAAACAGCCCAAATGTCCAACCAATACTGAATGGATTGAAAAATGATGGTACATTCACACAGTGGAATACTATGCAGCTCACAGAAGCATTGATTTTGTAAATTACTACCTAACTTGAGAAAGACTAGAGAACATTATGCTCAATGAACTAACTCAGTCGCATGAGGACAAATACTGTATAAAATCATTACTGTAGAATGAGTATGAGGATCCAAGGGGTAGAGGGTAGAAGCAGAGGGATGAGGCTGGGTGGGTGGGGGTGTTAATCATAGGGCTGTACAATATGATAGGTGAAGTAGAGTGTGAAGGAAACAGGGAGGATCCCATGAGAAAAACAATGCATTCAAACTTTGTCAATAAACCAATACAAAATAGAAATTAAAAGAAATTGCCACCAGGCTAGTTTTGATGCGTGGCGACCTTGATGTGTCCTAGTAGAGATATGACCCACAGGGTTTTCAACAGCTGATTTTTGGAGAGTAGTAGATTTTTCTTCTGAAGAGCTACTAGGTGGAGTCAAACTCCCAACCTTTCACTTAGTAGCTAAGATTTTTGTTTTCACCATATCTCCCAGAGACTTAAAAATATATAAGAAAAGGTATGTATACTCAATAGAAATTATGGTTGGAATGTACCATAAAAAGAGTCCAAAAGTCTGACCAAATCAAGAGAGAGTTGAAATGGAGAGTATAAATTCCAGGGGCCGATTGGTTAAGTCTGACTCAAGCCATGGTTTTTTTAATTACTTGTCATGCATTTGAAGGTTGGGCAATGAATAAGGATGACAGAAGAAGTGATGTCTTTGAGTTAGGTTGTTGGAGCAGAGTATTGAATGTCCCTAGGACTGTCAGACAAACAAACAAATGAACAAACTAACATGTCTTGGAGAAAGTACAACAGGGGTGCTCCTTAGAGGCATGGATAGTGAAGCTTTGCCTTATATACTTTAGGCATGTTATTAGGATGGGCTAGGCATCCACTTCCTAAATAACATGCCTCCGGAAACTCTACGAACTTTGATAAATGTCAATAGTTGTAGAGGGGCTTCAGGCCTTTGTTTCTAAGAGTCCTACTCAACTTGAAGGCAATCAACAACAGTCCTTGAAAAAACACATTACGCTTGGAAAGGTGGAGGGTGAGCAAAAGCGAGGAAGACCCTCAACAAGATGGATTGACATGGTGACTGTAACAATGACCTCAAGCAGGTCAGAGATAGGATGAGGATGGGACAGGATACAGTAAGGTTTGGATTCGTTGTTAATGGGATTGCTATGAGTCGTAGCCAACTTGATGGCCTTTAACAACAAGAACAACACTGGTAAAAGCTAGAGATAGATAAGGTAAGGGATAGGACCTCTTACTCCCTACTCCTCTGAGACCATCTCTGGTGTAGAATGCTATGTGACCTCCAGTGTGTCTCCAGGGGAACATGGTGCTAGCCATGACTCTCACTGTTTCATTTCTTCCTTAGAATCATCCTTAATGCTCTTGTTAATAAAATAAGTACTGTTGTTATTATTATTACGTACCATTGAGTCGACTACAACACATGGGGAAGTGTCTTTGCATGTTGCTTAGCTACATATATGTTTGCCTGTTTATCATCTGCTCTTTTGGGTACAGCACTTGTCTGTCAGATTCTGTACTAACACAAAGCTTCCAAATTAAGACAGATTTGGAAGAAGGGAGATCTGGTGGCCTAGCGGTAAGAAATTGTGCTTCAATCTTGAAGGCACATAGTTCAAATACACAAACTGTTCCATGGGAGAAAGATGGGCAATCTCCTTCTGTGGAATTAACTGCCTTTGTAAACCCACCAGAGAGTCAGCTATGAGTTGGTTCTGACTCAATGGTACATAACAATATAATGGTACATAACAATATACACACAATATGAAGGAAGAAAGATTGGCCATCCACTTCCAAAATAACTGACCTTTGAAAACTCCATGAAAGAAATTAACCAGGCTTGATGTTCTATTCCTATTTTTCCACTTATTAGTGTCTCACCCTAAAATATCTTAACTCATATTTCCCATCTGTTTATCAAGTCACATACAATCAGAAGAGGAAAAAAAAAATCACCACTTATCCATGTTGCTGTTTCTGTCAGATGCCATTGAGTCAACTCTGACTCACAGTGACCTTCTGAACAATAGATCAAAACCTTGCCTAGTTTTGTGCCATATACTAAAAATTTGCTGTGCTTAAACTGATTGTTGCAGTTTCTGCATTAATAATGTTTTTTTTTCAGGAGTTGGACCATGCCTAAAGTATGTAATATAAAGTCTCATCCTCCTTGGTTCTCGAGAGGACCATGGCTGCAGCTCTTCCAGGAGATTTGTCTGCTCTTGTGGCTGTCCTTACTATAGTCAGTACTCTTCACTGACACCACACTACAAACGCATCAATTCTTCTTTGGTCTTTCTTTCCATTTTCCAGATTTCACATGCAAATGAAAAAAGAGAAAATATGACATGAGACAGGTGTACCTCAGTCTTTACAGTGACATCTTTACCTTTTAGTACTTTTAAGAAGTCTTTGATGGCACATTTGTTGAATGTAATATGTACTTAGATTTCTTGACTGCTGCTTCTATGGGTGTTGTCTATTTATCCAACTGAAATGAAATAATTGACAACTTAAATCTATTCTCCATTTATTATGATGTTCCCTATTGATACCGTTCTGAGTATTTTAATGTTATTGCTGTTGATCTTCATCCTGAAGATCCTTAGATCATCTTCAATGAGAGTTTCAAGTCGTCCTCATACTCAGCAAGCATGGTTGTGCTATCTGCATAAAACAGCATGTGGCAGAGTTTTCCTTTAATCTGAGGCCACATTCTTCTTCATAGAGTCCAGAACTTATTCTACCACAGCCTTTATCCCATTCATCCATAGTTTCCTAAAGCCCAGGGTTGGATAAATCAGAATAAGAAACAGAAAAATGGAGATAGATGATGGTAGTGTGGTGGTTGTTATGTGCCGTCGAGTTGCCTGTGACCCATAGTCAACCCATGTACAGCAGCTCTGAATCCTGCCCTGTCCTCATCCAGTCTCTCTAATTTTGACACACCAACCCCCATTGCCCCAGTGACTGTATCAATCCTTCTCATCCGGGGTCTTCCTCTCCTGTGCTTTCCCTTCACTCTTCTGAGCATGATGTCCTTCTTCAAGGACCGGTCTCTTCTGGATATGTACCCATAGTATGTGAGACAGAGCTTTAAAATCCTAGCCTCCAAGGAGAAACTTGGTTTTACCATCTTTAGGACAGACTTATTTGTTTTCTTGGTAGTCCATGGTATATTCAAGACTCTACTCTAGCACCACAACTCAAAGGCATCAATTCGTCTTCTGTCATTCTTAGTCATTGTCCAGTTCTCTGATGCATAGCAAGTAATTGCAAAGACCATGGCCTGGATTAGGCGCACCTTAGTCTCTAGACTGACACCATTGCTTTTCAGCACTCTGGAAAGGTCCCTGATAATAGATTTTCCCAGTGCAATTCGTCTTTTGATTTTCTGACTGCTGCTGCCAAGAGTGTTGATTGTGGAGCCGAGAAAGCTGCAATTGTTAACAACCTCAATCTCTTCTCCATCTATCATGGTGCTGTCAATTGGCCCAGTGATGAGAATCTTTGTCTTCTTGATGTTGAGCTTCAATCCATATTGATGATGACAGTTCTTGACCTTCTGCAGAAAGCACATAAGGTCCTCTTCAGTTTCAGTACAGAAAGGAGTGAATAGGAAGAATTAATGGAGCTGCCAGGAACCTTTTATTAAAAGCCAGAAATAAAGTTACTAAAACACTGGAATAAAACAGGACTCTCTTAGTAAAAATATTTATCTCCACATCTTTCATTCACCATGAAATTTCACAACCCTTAATTTATTTGAAAATGAAGTATTTTATTTCACTGAGATTATCATAATGATAGACTCTTTTTTTTAAAATGGTAACAAAAAATGTGGATTCTGTAATGCTAATCATAATGTTTATAGGCACAATGATAATGGGTTCCATTCTACAATGTGGTTGGAGTGAAGTAAAATAGAATAAAAATTTGCATGTGTCTCTTTTATTCTTAGACAATATATAAAGATGAATATGGAAGTTGGACAATGAATAAGGATGAAAGAAGAAGAATCTAAGCCTTTAAATAGTGGTGTTGGAGAAGAATACGGAATATCCCCACAGTCTACCAAAAGAGCAGAAAAATCCTAGGGATTTCTGACCCTCTCTTCTTTCTATCTCCTTCTCCTTTTCCCCTTTCCCTTTTGAACATATATACACATCTTGCCTAGTTATCCTTCTATTTTTATAATAATGGTCTTACACAGTGTTTTTCTTTGTGAGACGGAGATGTTTCACTCAGCATAATGCTCTCTGGACTCTCCCATGTTATATAATGGTTTATGGAATTGTTCTTTAGTGTTGCCTAGTACTCCATAGTGTGATTGTACCACAATTTCTCAATCCATTAATTTTTTGATGGGTATATGGGCCATTTACATTTTAGCTGAGGTTAGTGGGCAGATAAGGGTATGTGTGAAGGAAAAGAAAGGATTCAATTGGAACTTAAAAAGATGGATCAATCTTAAGAAGATTTATAAACATTAATTATATAAAATACAATGTAAAATATGAATGAATGTATGTAATGATACATGTAATTCATGTTCAATGTACATGTATGAAATATATATGAATGATTGAATGCAAATCAATGAAAATATGACGACACCCCCCCAATTTGTTTGTCTTGGAAGAAGTGCAACCAGGGTGCTCTTTAGAGGCAAAAATGGTAAAACTTTTGCACACCCATGTTTATTGCCGCTTTGTTCACAATAGGAAAGAGTTGAAAACAACCCAAGCACCCATCAACAAATTAATGGATAGAAAGGCTTTGGTATATTCACACAATGGAATACTACGCTGCACTGAAAAATAAAGAACTTATGAAATATTATACAGATGGGTGACTCTGGAGGACATTATGCTGAGTGAAATATTTCATTCACAAAAGGACAAATACTGCATAGTGCCACTGTTGTAAAATGGGACTGACATCAGGGTGGGGGAAACCTAAGAAATGAGGGGATAAATAATGTATAGCACATTGAAGCAGATGAGGGAGAGAACTGTTTAAAAGGAATATAGAATTAGGTATTATTTTCCTGACAAGATTCCAGAAAAAGAAATGCATAGTAAAGTGGACTGTGGACTTGAAGGGGGAGTTTGTATAACAATGAAATAATTTTTTTTTCTTTTCAAAGAGAAAAAATGAACTGGGGTGAGAGTGGGCAGGGAGGAAAATGTGCAACAATGAATGAATGGAGGAAAAATTAAATGGAAAGAATATGCTGTAAAAATATATGTGCTGCATCATTTTCTTCTGGACATAGAGCTTACTGGTCCTAAAAGGCTTCTGAGGTCCCAACTCTTCTCACTATCTCTTAGTTGTTGGAATGGACAGAAAACCTCATAAGCAGTTCCTTACTTCACCTCTACCTTGCGTGTGAACTTCCGAGTTGTAAAACAGCCCAGTGGTAGATGGAATTT
>NW_006399917.1:1565901-1584902 GCF_000299155.1 Elephantulus edwardii
GGACACACTGACAAAGGAGATTAATCAGAACTGGCTTTGACAAGCACTATGGCAACTGGGTAATTAAAACAGACATGGGGGGGGGGAAGGTGAACGAACTGGGGAGGAGGGTAGAGAAAACAGTGCCACAATGAATGAATGAGAACCCAAAATCTCTGTAAATGTTCATTAAAACTAATAAAATTTAATAATAATTAAAAAATGCATGAGCTATAAAAAAGAATGGTAAAACTTTGTCTTATATACTTTGGGTATGTCGTCAAGAAAGGCTAGTCCTTGAAAAAAGACATCAGACTGTGACAAGTGGAGGATCAGAAAGATAGGAAGATGTTCAGCAAGGTGGATTGACACAGTGACTGTAACAATGGGCTCCAGCATATCAGAGATGATGAGGGTGGGACAGAATGAGGCAAGGTTCTGATCACAGGGTCATTTGATGAGTTGAAGTTGGCTTGATGGCACCTATTATCTACAACTTAATTCTTATCTATCTTAGTTTTTTTATTGGGCACTGTATTTCTCAACACCAGAATCTCATACAACATCTGACACTTAAAAGACATCAATAGCCATGTAATGAATGATGTTCATACAACATAGGTGTAGCTAACATCCATCTTTCTAATTTTGGTAAATATATTGGTGAACGTGGGGAGGAATCTACATAAAAATAGTTAAGATAAAATCTTTTTGCTTCTAGGGATGGTTTTATTTATCCTTTTGTTTGAGAGATAGTTGCAAAGTTGTATTCAATTGTATTTCTTCAAATGGAAAGTGACTAAAAATGAAGAAGTGTTAGTTCAAGTTCAAGGTCTGTCTCGCTTTTTTTTTAAATCTTACCCAAAAGGAAGTGAATATGAGGTGAATCACATTAACATAAAGCACCACAGAGATAAAGCCGGAAGAAGAACACTATCAATATATGAGGTAGAAGCACATTTGTGTCATGTGAAAAGAAATGACAAAAACCGCTCTCCTTAAACTATGTGTAGCTATACTTATCACAATCATTTTAATCTTGCCAGAATATTTCAAGACACCAAAAGGTGAGTATGTAATATGCATTTCCTTTTTTTTAATTATAAGAAATGTCTGCTAATGGTTCTCATGAAAGTCTTCTATGTCTTAAAAGTTAAAATGAGACTGCAGTTTTAATTGACTATAACATGGCTCAGCAATTTAATTCATATTACTGAATTATGGAACTGTACTTAAAAATGAACAGAAACATGTGGAGTAGATTTGGAACCTTGACATGACAATAATCTCCTTACATGATTTGATACTTTGAAAGTTACCTAAAGCAGTTGCAAAAGTGGGTTTTTTCCTTCTGTGAAATGACTTAGTTACACTAAGGAGTACTTGAATTCTCCCATCGCCACTCTTTTACACAAACGATTTACCTTGGAAAAGTAAGGGATGTTAGACATCTTTAAAATACAACTAAAATAAGGTGAATGTAACTTTAAGTAGATGTGTTTGTCTCTGTGCTTGTGACTTAAGAAAAATGAGTACCTGAACTCTGAATATTTCCAGAGAACTATGACGGGATTATTGAGATTTAAATTAAGAAAATAAGTGGATATAAATGTAAACTATATTTACACATTGATAAAATATTTGATAATGTATTAATATGATCGATTCCATAGCAATAGTACTCCCTAACACTTAATAGCAAGCAAAAGTAAAACAACAACAACCAAACCCCCCCCAACTTAGAACTTGAGCATTAAAAAAATTATTGCACCAATTTGATTAAAATCCAGAGAGAAAATGTTTTTGATGACTTGCTACAATGATTATTTAATGTTGCAGATACATGATGCTAAGCAGAGAGATTAAAATATTTTTACTAGTTGCATATGAAGGCATATTGCAATGATTATTTAATGTTGCATTTACATGATGCTAAGTAGCAAGATTTAAAATATCCAACATTCTAAACTAAAACCTATTGTTGTCCAGCTGATTTGACTCAGTGATCCTCCCTCATAAGATTTCCAAGACTGTAAAAAAAAAAATCTAGATCTAGAGACTTTTCATCTTTCTCCCATGGAGTTACCACAGTGGAATCAAACTGCTGCCCTTTTAGTTAGCCGAACAACACATTAAGCACTATGCTGCCAGAGCTTCATGAGTAAACCCGATGACTCTATGCAATTGTAAATGATTGTATTTTCCAAATTCCTTCTGATTTGCTAGCATTATATTGTTTAGATTAGGCAGCTCTGGAATATATTCTCAACGCTTGACTTCACTGAGTGTAAATGATTCGAGCTAGACCTATCTTAACGTTGAGCCTATTGTGTATAAGATAAATAGGCTGACATAAGCTCATAGAATCACTACCTAAAGTAGGTTACATGGTTATACCTAGCGTTGCCAACAACAGCAAAACGTCTCCAGAAATTCAGCTTTGTTCTAATGAAAAGTAGGTCATAAGCTGTAAAAAAGATTTCACAAATGGTTTGCTGAGCTGTGTTCTCAGAATTGGTGACTGTAAGAGCATGCTAAAATTTTTCCTCTTAGGGGCTAAGAGTTTCTCAAAGTTTTAAGGGCGGTCTTTGGGGAAATTATGATCAGAAGAATATGAAAGAAATTTATAAGGCAACACAGTTGGAAGCTCTTGAGCCCCTTCTTATTCATGAGCAGGAGTAAGGGCACGTACAGAGTCCTCTTAGGCAAACTTTATTGACCTAAAATAAGTGTCAGTCCTTCTTAATCTTGTCAACAATCAACCACCATAACGATTTTGTTTTCTTAGTTTCACAACTGATTACATCAGCTGCCAGCACTCTCTTTCCTTCCTCCCCCAAACTGAAAATAGCTGTTTTTCTTTTCCTGTTCTAAGAACAGAACACACATTTCCTCAAACTCTTCTTGGATTTATTTGGGGATTTTCTTTCAGAGAAATCCTAGTTGGGCTAACAAAAATGTTTGGAAAACCCCTGCCTTGCGTTGTCGTTATGTGCCATCGAGTCGAGTAGGACTCATAGTGACCCTATGCATAATAGCGCTGAACTCTGCTCTATCTTGAGCCAATCTCACTGTCCCTGACACAGTTGCCCCTACTGTCCCAGTTACTGTGTCAATCCATCTCATCTGGGATTTCCTTTCCTTTCTTGTGTTTTCCCTCCACCCTTCCAAGCATAATGTCCTTCTCCAAATACTAGTCCCTCTGGCTATATGACCAAAATATGTGACACAAAGTCTCAAAATTCTTGCCTTCAAGGAATAGCTTGGTTTCATTCTCTCTAGGACAGTATTAGTTCTGTTCACAGTCCATAGTATGTTCAATACTTTTCTCCAGCACCACAATTCAAAGGCATCAATTCTTCTGTCATCCTTGGTCGTTGCCCAGCTCTCTGATGCATAGCAAGTAATCGCAAAGACCATGCCCTCTATCTGATGTTATTTAGTAGTAGAAGGAATCATGCACAAGAACTACTCTAAAAATGGAAAGCTGATTATTACACAAAAATGTATGGCATGGCATCATCACCATCATCATGATCATTTACAATTTTATAATGGTTTATGGCTCAACAGGAGCATGTTTTTATAGCTTTACATATTAGCAGGAGTGACCTTGGGAAAAATAAACATCACTCTTGGGAAAATTGAAGGTCATTGAAAGAGTAGAAGACCCTCATTGTGATGGATTAACACAGTGACTACAGTAATGGGCAGAGACTGTGGAATGGCTCTGGACAGGGCAGATCTGCTCCACATAGAGTCACTATGAGTAGGAATCTACTTGATTGCAACAGCTACAATAATATTGACTGAACTACGTATAATGACCATATTTGTGTGGGTTTTTTGTTGTTGTTGTTGTCAAGTTGGAATTTATTCATAGCTGACATTCCAGTGAGTTTCTAAGTCCATAAATGAGGAGATTGCAGGTCCTTCGTTGGAAGGGAACCATCAGAGAAGTGTAGCCTTTGGGTCAGCAGCACAGCTCACTCTAGTTTTGAATAATAAATATATTAATGTTATTGTTAGGTTTGTTAGGTACTCTTAAGTTGCATATGACCCATAGAGACCCTGTGAACAACGGATGTGAACCCTGTCCTAGCCTGTGCCATCCTCATCATCTCTGACACGATTGAGCCCGTTGCTGCAGTCACTGTGTCACTCCATCTTGTAGGGTGGGTCTATGAAATGCCTTAACTTGTTGACCCATGTCTTTCAAAATACTTGGAGAAGCTAGATGATAAGATGTTCTTATTGTTTTATTGTTAGGTGCCAACAGGTCAACCACAACTCACAATAACCATATGAACCACAGATCTGAATCTTCCCCTGAGCTATGTCATCCTCACAATCTCTTTCATGCTCCAGTCAACTGTCAGAGTCACTTTGTCAATCATGATGGGAGTGTTCTAACCCAAACCAGACCAAACTCATTGCTATTTTATTGAGTCCAATCCACAGTGATACTCCCTTGGGTTTCCAACATCTTTATGGAATCTTTCCAAATCTGACTGCCTCCCTTCCCTAGAGTAGCTCTTGGATTTGAACGGCTGACCTTTCAGTTTGCAGTGCACTATGTAATGGACCATACCACCAGAACTCCTTAAAAGGTCTCTAGAAATGCTGTCGTTAAACTGGAGACTCCCTTACCTAGTCTTCCCTTTTCTTGTGCCTTTTTAAACAGATTTTTTTCTCTTTTTTTCTAGTCACTCTTATTTCTACGATAAATACTCCAAAATAATTTTTACTTATAAATTATTCAATGATACCCTGTCTTTAACATGCCAAGTGAATTAAAGAGAATCTTAATGAGGAATAATGTATTCACGAGGGTTAATAGATTTTATTTCAAAATAATAAACTCTCTGAAGACCTAGGTTAAAAATAGAGCAATGTTTGATCATTTTTTTTTTCATCATGAATACATCTGAGTCTCTGAATAATCATTAGGAGAAATATTAAAATGTCACAATTACACAGAGTAAGCTATGAGACTTGCTTTAGCAAAGAAGAGGGATTTTAATGAATTCTTCAAAATATTTGACTTTTAATGAGCCATTCTATTGGGTAGACACTAAGCAAAGTGCCCTCTTCTGCACAAGTGTTTCAAATACCCTTTCAGTTTATTTGAAGGACAACTTATACTAAGATATAGTTGTTAATATAATCATCTGATATTCTTACATTGCAGATAGATAATGATGATATAAAGGGGAGTGAATATATTCAGAATTTGAACTTCCTATAAAGTAAGGGAGTTGGGTTACTACCAAATAAGGAATTTGCCAAGGTTTAGTGCTTTTGTTGGACTTTAAGAGCAGTGTGATTTGTTCATTAATTATTGAGTCCTTTACCTCATGGATAGTAAGTTTTGTGTCAAAGAAATATCTATTGTTAGGTGCTGTCTGGTCGAGTGTGACTCATTGCAATCCTATGAACAACAGATATGAACCCTGGCCTAACCTGTGCCATCCTCACTGTCTCTGACACACTAGAGCCCATTGCTGCTGTCATGGAGTCAATCCATCTGGCTGAAGGTCTTTCTCTCTTTCCTTGACCCTCCACCTTTCCATGCCTAATGTCCTTCTCAAAAGAATAACCTCTCCTAGCAACATGTTCAAAGTGTGTGAAATGAAGCTTCATAATCTTTGTCTCCAAGGAGCACTCTGGCTGTGCCTTCTCCAAGATAAATGTTTGTTCTTTTGAACAAAACCCTAGGGATACGAAAATGAAAAGGCAATTTCTTCTTTAAGGAGTTAACCATCAAAGAGGGAGGGTCAATGGACTAAAAAATTAAACAGAATATGGTGGTTGTTATTATGAAAATAAATCACCAGTTGCTTTTAAGTCAGCTCTGACTCATGAAAACTGAACGTGACTCAGAAGACAACAGTGGTCCACAGTGTGGACAGTTTTCTAGAAGCTGATCATCAGGCCTTCTTCCAAGGTGCCTCTGGGTAGAGTTATCTCCTGCCTTTTGATTAGCAGTGAGGGATTAATCATTCAGGAACTTTTGCTATTAAAAGGAACTTTTATTATTAAAATAACTTTGCAGTGAGAATGTGAAAATGATTTCTGGGTCTGAGTGAGGTATGATGTTCCTGTCTTTTTCATTTGCGAAAAGAAATAACAGCCGTTAGAATGAATGATCCCTTAATATTTCTCCCTATCTGTTTACGGGAGGTCTTTTGTTATTGTGGTGTACTCATAGAGTAGGAATGGCCCACTCCTGACCCGTCAGTGGGTTTTCAGAAGAAATCAGTCACACAGGAGGAGATTGCCCATCCTACTCCTGTGGAGCAGCTGGTGGATTTGAACTACGTGCTTTTGGGACTGCAGCACAGTTTTCTTGCCTCTAGGCCACAAGAGAGAAGCAATTCCTATGGATTTTAAAAGAATTTTTTTCAAATAATCAATTATTACTTCCTGAAACCAGAAACCATAGTGAGTTATGCATGTAGATCTTTGGGTTAGGAATGTCTGATTTATGGAAAACTCCTACTTACCCTTTGTTGTTACTGTTGTTAGGTGCCCCCTTTGTGACTCATAGCAACCCTCTGTACAACAGGTCTGAGGCCTGCCCTAGCCCGAGCCAATTTCATTGTCTCTGACACACCTACCCCCAATTTCCTCAGTTACTACGTCAATCCATCTCATCCAGGGTCTTCCTCTTTGAAATGATTGATTCTATTCCTATTGCAACAAATTCTCCACCTTTATTGCCTTCATTTACTTCACCTTCAGGTTTTAAATCATTGAAAAGGCTTCAAGTTTTTCTTGCCTGATAGTAAGGCTTTTGTTTTGTGTTGTTGTTATGTGCCGTCGAGTCGCCTGCAACTCATAGCGACCCTATGTACAACAGCCCTAAACTCCGCTCTGTCCTGTGCCAATCACACTGTCTCTGACACTCCCATCCCAATTATCCCAGTCACTCAATCAATCCACCTCATAGAGGGCCTTCCTCTCCTGCGCTGTCCCTCCACCCTCCCAAGCATGATGTCCCTCTCTAAAGACCAGTCTCTCCTCACAACATGGCCAAAGTATGTTAGACGGAGCCTCAGAATCCTTGCCTCCAAGGAGCACTCAGTTTAACCCTTTCCAGGACAAATCTGTTTGTTTTCCTAGCAGTCCATGGTATTCTCAATACCACAGTATTCTCCATGGTATTCTCCAGCACCACAGCTCAAAGGCATCAATTCTCCTTCTATCCTCCTTGGTCATTGTCCAACTCTCTGATGCATAACAGGTGATTGCGAAGACCATGGCCTGTATCAGACGCACCTTAGTCTCCAAAGAGACACCATTGCTCCTCAGCACTTTGGAGAGGTCCCTAACAGCAGACCTTCCCATGGCAATGCGCCTTTTAATTTCCTGGCTGCTGGTGCCAAGACTGTTGACTATGGAGCCAATCAAATTAAAGCTGTGTACAATCTCAATCTCTTCACCATCCATCCTGATGCTGCCAATTGGTCCAGTGGTGAGAATCTTTGTCTTCTTGACATTGAGCCTCAATCCATATTGTAGGCTGCAGTCCTTGACACTCTGCAGCAGGCGCTTCAGGTCCTCCTCAGTTTCAGCAAGCAGGATTGTGTCATCCGCATAACGCAGATTGTTGATAAATCATCCACCAATCTTGACCCCACATTTCTCCTCATAGAGCCCAGCCTCCCGGATAATTTGAGGTAGTAAAGCTAAGTAAGAAAAACAGTTTTCTGACTTGCCTGCAAATTCAATTTAAGATTTAGATACATTTAGGCATAAACATGTATTGAAAGGTACACTTAGAAACAGAGTTTATTTGAAAGCTGGGGGCTGCCTATGAAGATCTAGACCCTGGGGAGGGAGTTCTGTTGGTCTAGCAGTAAGAAGTTGCCCTGTGACTTCAGAGACACATGGTTCAAATCCACCAACTGCTCTACAGGGGGGAAAAATAAGAAATCTCCTCCTGTGTGATTTACAGCCTCTAAAAACCCATTGGAGGGCCCGCTATGAATCGGTTCCCACCTGATGGCACACAAGGACTGGTTCTGGCAGAACAGGAACGACACAGATGAAAAGACTTCAAACCTAATTTTATCTAGCTGTTTTGACTTCCTCACCTACTTTGACAAGCCAAACTGACAAACTATCTTTACCAGCTTGCATTTCCCCTTCCTTTCACACTTTCAGCTGGAAATAGCAGGGTAGTGAGCAATGCAATTGAAGAGAACACTGAATAAAGGATAAGGAACTTCAAGCACTCACAAACTATAGAATGAAATCTATGTGCCTGTGTACACTTACTTATGTCTGTGCTGCAAAGAACAGCTGGTCCAGTATAATTGCTGTACATTTGTCTAAATTGTTATCCTCACTCTCTGAAACAATCACTTTTTTTTAAAAAAAAGACTCATGAAATAATCAGAAATCCCAATGAACCTTGGAATATAATCTTTTTTTATGACTTTTCATTTTTAAAATGTTAATGGATACCCACATTTACACGTGCCAGGTTACTATGTCAAGTAATTTTACAAACAAGTTTAATCCTGAGAAAGCATCATTTTCAAGAAATACTATTCTGAAAAACGTTGGAAATATGGAATAAAATTAGATATGTAGAGTCACTTTCTCATAAGACTGCCTCGTGAGTTTTTTGGGATCATAGTTTTAACACAACAGCAACAATGCTTTTACAAGAACCTCTGGTTACCTAAGAGAAAAGAGCTCTGCTGCCAATCTGCCGTGAGCATAGCCAGCTGCCTCAGAGGAGAAGGATGGGCAATCTCCTTCCATGAGATTCACAGCCTCCAGAAACCCTGGTTCTGACTCCATGGCCTTGAGTGAGTGAGACAGTATGTGCCGGGGACAATATCACTGAATACAATACTTTTTCATTTCTTAGGCTTAAAGATACACTCAGAAATAGATCTTCTTCAGAATGAGAGATTACCAAGAATTCTGGGAGAAGACTAGTACAGATGGCACTACATTAAACTCTAACTGTATCTTGGAGCTTTAACTTCACATATTTCCATTTTAAGTAACTGACAGAACGGACCTTATTCAGTCATTAATTATATGGCAACGTTGACAATTCTGGCTTGGAATTCTTTTTTAATGATTTTTACCCCTCATTATATGCATGGAACAAAAGTTCTCTCAGTATGTCTTTATTGTTTTTAGGCAAAAAGAAGAAAAAATTACTTCTCTAAGACTTTAACAGAGAGCTCTGGTGGCCTAATGAGTAGGCACACTGCCAATGCAAAGGCAGGTTATTAGAATTCACTAGCTGCTCCATGGCAGAAAGATAGGCAATCCCCTCCTGCATGATTCGTGATTCACTACTTTTGAAAGTTCTCTGGAGGGTCAGCTGTGAGTTGATTCTATCTCAATGACACATAACAACAACAAGATATTAACATAGTTTATCTTTCTATTATTATCCATCCCTTTTCTCTGTAGTGCTTAATACCTTATAGGTAATTCACTTATGTGTATTATTAATGTGCCCTGCTATGATAAAATCTGCACACAAAAATCAAGATTATCTCAGTTGCGTCCATTGATGTTCTTCAAGGACTTAGAGCAGTACATTTTATGTTAAAAGAATCTCAAAGAGTATGCGCTGATTGAATGAATTTACTGAGTTAGGTTATTGTTAGGGATTGTTCTATTGGTTACAATTTAGAGTGACCCCACCCCTCTCAGTGTAACAGAGTAGAACTACCCCTCCAGGACTTCTTAAAGAATGAACAAGCCTACCTTGAAAGAAGTGCACCCAGAGTTCTATGTCCTTGAAAGTAAGGATGGGGAGACTTCGTCTTATTATCCTGTGGGCTCGTTGCCAGAAAGGGCCAGTTCTTGGACAACGGCATCATGCTTGGCAAAGCAGAAGGTCAGTGAAGGGAAGAAGACCCTCAACAACATGGATTGACAAAGCGACGTCTTTAATGAGTTTAAGGACAGCAGAGATGGTCAGGACGGCACAGGATTGGGCAGGGCTTCGTATTGTTAAACAGAGGGGTACTACAAGTTGGAAAGATCTTGAGAGCACCAAGCTTTGGTGGCCTACTAGTAAGAAGCTGTGCTGCAATTCTAAATGCACCTGGTTCAAACCTACCAATGGTTCCACTGGAGGAAGATAGGCAATCTCCTCTAGTGCAATTAAACTGCCTGTAAAAACCCAACAGAGGGTCAGTTATGTGTCAATTTTGATTTGGCAGCAAACAACAGCAGTCTGCAGAAGGTGAATATAAGATCTTCCTACTACAGAGGGGCTGGGTGTTTCTGAACTGCCAACTTTTTGGTTAGGAGCTAAATGCCTACCAATTGTCCTACTAAAGTTCTTAGTCATATTATGTTGCTATGTGTCCTCGAGTCAACCCTGACTCATGGAGATCCTATGCATAATATCTCTAAATTCTGCCTTGTCCTGAGCCAGTCTCACTGTCTCTGACACACCGACCTCCTTTACTCCAGTTACTATGTCAATCCATCTCATCTGGCATCTTCCTAAAGTCGTTGGCCTTCTGCAGCGAATGCTTCAGGTCCTCCTCAGTTTCAGCAAGCAAGGCTGTGTTATCTGCAGCCTCCTGAATGATATGTTCTGCATGTAGATTGAAAGGTATGGGAGGTAGGGCACATCCCTGACACATTCCTGTCTTGATTTTGAACCATGCAGTGTTTCCTTTCTTTGTTCTGACAACTGCTTCCTGGTTCAAGTATAGTTTTTACATGAGCAAAATCAAGTGTTCTGGGATTCCCATTCTTCGCAATGTTAGCCACAATTTGTTGTGATCCACACAGTCAAATGCCTTTGAATAGTCAATGAAACACGAAAATTCATCTGGTACTCTCTGCTTACAGCCAAGATCCATCTGAACATTGGCCATATTGTCCCGAGTGCCATGGCCTCTTCTAAACCCAGTTTGTATTTGTGGTAGTTCTGTCAGTGTACTGTTCCCATCATTTTTTTGGTGATCTTCAGCAGGATTTTGCTCACGTGTGATATCAGTGATGTTGTTGTTGATTGCCGTCAAGTTGAGCATGACTCATAGTGACCCTACGAATGAAAGACCTGAAGCCTTTCTAGAACTATCATTGTTTCTCAAAGTTCATAGAGTTTCCAGAGGCATGTGGTTTAGGATGTGGATGCCACTTCTGCTTCCAAAATACTGTTTGATAATTTCCACACTCTGTTAGGTCACCTTTTTTGGAATGGGAATAAATATGGATCTCTTGCAGTTTTTTTAGCAAGGTGGTTGTCCTCCAGATTCTTGGCACAACTTGGTGAGCAAATCCAGGGCAACATCTGTTTTTTTAAATATGTCAATTGGTATTCCATCAACCCTGGAGCCTTTTTTTTTTGCCAATTCCTTTAGGGTAGCTTGAACTTCCTCCTTCATTACCATTGTCTCATGGTCATTTATTGTTTCATTAAATTCTTCCGTGTCAACCACTTCTTTTTGGTACAGTGTCTCTGTGTACTCCCTCCATCTTCTTTTGATGTTTCTGATGCTTCTTGGATCATTCAATATTCTGCCCATAGCATCCTCAAGTATTGCAACTCACAGCTTGCATTTGTTCTTTACTTCCTTCAGCTTAAGAAATGCTGAGCCAATTAAGGTTGCATAGTGGAATGTACTTCGGGCAGTGGGAAGGGTGTGGGGGGATTGTGTACCAGGGGAGTGTTTCTTCTACTTTTGAAAGAGAGGAGCGAACTGGGGGTGGGGGAGAGGGATAGGCGGGGAGAGAAGTGTAGCAATGAATGAATGGAAATCCAAAATCTCTGTAAATACTCATTAAAATTATGTTTTAAAAAAGGAAAAAAAAAAGAAATGCTGAGCAAGTTCATCTCTTTTGATTTTTCCAATTTCAACTCTTTGCACATTTCATTATAATGCTTTATCTTCCTGAGCTGTCCTTTGAAATCTTCTGTTTACCTCCTTAACTCACATAAATTTCTTCCCTTTGCTATGGCTTCTCAGCACCCTAGTTCAATAGTCAGAGTCTCTTCCATTATCCATCTTGGTCTTTTCTTATTCCTCTGTCTTTATAACTTCCTTTTGAATTCTGCATGAATTGCTTACTATTGTAGAAGGCCTCGAACCTATTCCAGAGGTGGTTTTTAAATTTAAGTGGGATAGACTCAAGGTCAAATTTTGGTTGCTGGATACTTGATTTCATTTTCTTTAGCTTCAGTTTGAACTTGCATATGAATAGTTGATGGTCTGTTCCACAATCAGCATCTGACCTAGTTTCCACAGTTGATATTGAACTTCTCTAATGATTCTTTCCATAGATGTATCCAATGTTATTCTTGTGTAGACCATCAGGTGAAGTCCATGTGTATAGTCATTGTTTATGTTTCTTATAAAAAGGTATTTGCAATGAATTCAATGAAAAATTGATTGCATAAAATTCTTAAATTTTATCTCCAGCCTCATTTCAGTAACCAAGCTCATGTTTTCCAACTACTTAACCTTGTCTCTTTTCCCAACTTTTGCTTTTTAGTCACACATTATTATTAATGATTTTGTCACATGTTTGATCGATTTCAGGCTGCAAAAGTTGGTAGAAATAATGTATTTCCTCCTCTCTGCCTCTGGCTTTTGGTGCTGTATCTTAATGATAGTTTATTAACAAATCTTCCTTATATGCCTATGGATATTATCGTATTACTCACAACATTGTATTTCAAGATGGCTCTGGAAATGGTCTTTTTAACTATGAATGTGGCTCTATTTTTATTCACCTTTTCACCTTCTGTATAGTAGTTCATATGATTGTCTGATTATAAATATTCCATGCCAATTAATCTCATTTCGCCAATGCCTAGTATGACAATATTTATGCATTCATTCCTTTCTTAACAACATCTAATTTTCCTATATTCATACTTCTTACATTCCACATTCCAGTCATTAGTGTCTGTCTGCAACTGTTCCTCCTCCTCCTTTGTATTTCCCAACTGGAGGGCTCAGCACTACGTGTGCTCTATTCTACATAGGGTTTTTGAAGACCTGTTATTTCAGGAGTGGATGGCCAATCTTTCTCCTTGTTGTTGTTATTATGTGCCATTCAGTTACCTGGGACTTATTGTGACCCTGTGTACAATAGCTCTGAACCCTGCCCTATCCTGAGCCAGTCTCATTGACTCTGACACACACACCTGCTTGCAGCTTTAGAGAAATATCTGCCAGACAAGCATTTTACTCAGAAGAATAGAGGAAAGACACTTCCCCATTACAAAAGTAACTGATTGGTGTTGGTCCCTCTCACCTTTGGTATATGTAAAACTGGTTCACTGTTCACCCCACACAGCCCCCTCCACCCTCATCTTCTACTGTACCAACATCCACTTCATCTCCTCCTCTTCCTACCCCTACCTCTTCAGGTCAACACTCCCCTTCCCCCTCCCCCAAGCCAACCCTTGATATGGTGGCTCAGGGACTGGAAGAAAACATTTTTCATCTGACTTTCCCAACAATCTGTGATTTACAGTAAGCCAGAAACCATTATCTTCTTCTTATAGTTTTGAAACATAACATTTCATCATAAACCTGGATCTGTTAGACTGTGGAGTCTATGAAATTTCATTCACAAAATCTTTGACTTATAAGACATATGTCTCATTATCTTGAGTCATTTTCCTTCCATTGTCTTTATCCACAGGGAATTTTGTAGCGTGCTTTTACTTCCTTTGCTTTGACAAATAAGATGAGCAGTCTTTCTTGTGTCCTAAACCTGTCTTTAAAATATCATTTTAATAAGTTAAAAGTCACCCCCAACTCTGTCCTCTTTTCCCTGCCCCCTTCTAGTAGCAAACAACCTGTCTTTCCCAAATAATTACGAATAAATCTGTACCTTCTGTGGAACGCCTTGGTCCCAATCTGGTTAACACGACAGATGCATCATTTATTCGCAACATTCCTTCTCCACTCATTATTACCAGGGAAGTTTTAACTGTAGGCCTAAAATGGAAGCATAATTACCAGAGTTTTGCTATTGAAAATGATACTATTTTTGAAACTGTGCCAATTGTTAAAGAGACAGAGCTGTGACCTAAAGAAAGCAATCTATCCTTCTCAATGTCTCTGTTAAACCACAATCTGTCCTCTATGCTGGCAGCTGACATTTAAAAATTGCTGAATTGCCTGTAGAATATTCAATAGTGGTGAAAAATTTAGGAAAGAAAAAAAAACACCTTAGGTATGATTTACGTACAATAAAATGGAAAGATCTTAAGTGTAATTCAGAATAATGAAATCTGAGGATTGTACATGCCTGTGAGAAGGAGCTCTGGTGGCTTGTTGTTGTTATTAGGGGCCATTGAATTGAGTACAACTCATGGCAACACTATGAACAACAGATCTGAGCCCTGTCCTATCCTGTGCCATCCTCACAATCTCTGACACACTCGGGCCCATTGTTGCAGTCACTGCGTCAATTCACTTGGTATGGGGTCTTCCTCTCTTTCAGTGTCACTCCACTTTCCCAAGCATGATATCCCTCACCAATGTATAACCTCTCCCAGAAACATGCCCAAAGCATGCGAGACAAATCTTCATCATCTTTGCCTCTAAGCAGTATTGTGACTGCAACTTCTCCAAGATATATCTATTTATTCTCTTGGTAGTCTGTGGAGCTCCAAAACCACAATCCAAAGGCATCAATTCTTCTTCTTTCATCCTTAGTCACTGTGCAGCTCTCGATGCAAAGCAAGTGCCTTAAAAGACCATGGCCGGAATCAGATGCACCTTAGTTGCCAAACTGGCATCATTGCTCCTCAATAATTTGGCACAGTATCTCATTGGAGACCTTCCCAGTGCAAAACATCTCCGGATCTCATAACTGCTAGTCTTAAATATATTGATTGTGCATCAAAGTAAGATGAAGTCTTCAATATTGTCTCCGTCTATCATGATGTTGCCTATCAATCCAGTGGCTAGGATTATTGTTTTATTGATGTTGAGATGCAATTTGTTTTGAAGGCTGCAGTGTTTGATCTTCTGCAACAAGTATTTCAAGTCCTCCTCACTTTCAGCAAGCAAGGTAGTATAATCTGCATAATCAAGGTTATTGGTGAGTCTTCCTCCAGTCCTGATGTCACATTCCTCTTCAGAGAGTCTAGCTTCTCGAATAATCTGCTCAGCACACAAATTAAATAGGTATAGAGAAAGGATATGATCCTGATGCACATTTTTCCTACTTTTAAACCATGCAGTGTTCCTTTGCTCTGTCCTCACAATCGCCTCTTGGTCTAGGTATAGGTTTCACATGAGCCACAATTAAGTGTTCTAGAATCCCCATTTTCCCCAGTGTAGCCATAATCTATTATGATCCACACAGTCTGGTGGCTTAATGGTAAGGAATTGTGCTGCCAACACAAAGGTATGTGGTTTGAATCACTGTTGCCCAGCATGAGAAAGATAGACAGTCATCTCACATGTGATTTATTGCCTCTGAAAAATCACACTGGAAGATCATCCATGACTCGATTCCTACTCAATGCTGCACAACAACAAAAACCATTGTGTGACCATGTACAAGATAAGGAAGCACTAGAGGCATAATGAGACACTCGGTGTGCCTTCAGTATGGATTGCATCTCAATGTCAAGGGGGAAAAAGATTCTTAGCGTTGGACTGATAAGCAACATTATGATGGATAGAGAAAGGATTGAGACTGTCAAGAATTTCATCTTACTCTGATCCACAATTAACACCGTTGCATTGCACTGGGAAAATCTGCAGTTAGGGACCATTCCAAATTATTGAGAAATAATGATGTAAATGTGAGGACTAAGGTGCATCTCATTTAGGCCATGGTCTTCCCAATCACTTGTTATACATCTGAGAGCCTGACAATGAATAAGAACGACAGAGGAAGAATTGATACCTTTGAGCTGTGGTGTTGGAGAAGAACACTGAATATCCCATGGACTGCCAAAAGAACAAAACAAATATGTCTTTGAGAGGGTGCTTCAGGAGTATTCTGTAAAGGCAAGAATGATGAGACTTTGCCGCACATATTTTGGGCATGTTACTAGGAGGGGCTATTCCTTGGAGAGGGATATGATGCTCGGAAGGGTAGAGGGCTGGCAAAGGAGAAGACCCTCAACCATGTGGATTGACATAATGATTACCACAATGGGCTCTAGTGTGTCAGGAAGTTGTTCATAGAGTCGTGGTGAGTCGTACTTGACTCGAAGGTCTAACAACAATAACAGTGGCACAGTCTGTTGTTCTGCTAAGTCAAAGACAAGTCTGACTTCCCCAGTAGGAGAAAGATGGGCAATTGCCTTTCATGTAATGTACATTCTGGGTAACCTAACCAAGGGTCAGTTGTGAATCGATTTATATTCAACAGCAATGAGTGAGCATGTACAAGATATGGATATTTGTATCATTCCGGGAAAGATTTTTTCTGCTTTTCCCATCAAATCTCCACCCCCAAAAGAACTTTCTGGTTAATGTTATCTCTTCTTAGATTTTATATAAATTGAATCATCAGAGTCTGTTTTTCAGTTTAATAGATGGCTTTTGAGACTCATTCCTGTTAGAACTTGTATCACTAGTCCCTGTTTTAAATTGCTAAGTAGTTCTTCCTTTCATAAATGTGAAAAACACTGTCGGTATCCAACGCACTTTCGTATGTCCTAAACCTGTTTTTATAATAGAGTTACACTTGGGAGGGACTGGAGAGCATTATGCTAAGTGAACTAACTTGGTCCCATAAGGACAAATATTGTATAAGACTGTCATTGTAAAAATAGATAACCATGTATGAGGATCCAATTGGTGGGGAATGGCGGGAGCAGAGGAGTAAGGATTGGCAGGGGGTAAATCATAGGTTTGCACAATTTTATTGGAAAGGGGAGTAGAGGAAATGGGAGCGATCCGATGGGGAGCTGGAAAGACAGAGCAATGGTGGGCAGATTTTGGTATTAATTGTATAAAATATAACAAATGGGAGTGATTGTATGAAATACAATGTGAGTTAAAATAGTGTGAAAAACAATGTATATGAACTTTGTAAGAAAACCAATGTTGTTGTGTTGTTGTTTGATGCTGTTGAGTCGTAGACGACTCATAGCGACCCTGTGAACGAACGGCCTGAGCACTGATCGTACATAGAGTTTCAGGAGGCAAGAAAAAAACCAATATAAAATAAAAATGTATTTAAATGTAGTTACAGTAAGTATATTTGTGTTAAGTAAAGCTTCGTCTCACATACTTTGGGCATGCTGCTTGAGAGAGGCTATTCCCTGGAGAGGGACAGCATGCTTAGAAAGGTGGAAGGTTGGGGAGCTCTGGTGGCCTAGTGTCAAGGAGCTGCAACTACAATCCCAGAGGCACACGGTTCGAATCCACCAGATGCTCTGTCGGGAAAAGGAAGGACAATCTCCTCCTGTACCAGTCAGATCTGACTTGATGGTACACTCACACAAAAATAAAAAATAAAATTAAAAAAAAAAAAGAAAGAAAGGTGGAAGGTTAGGTGAAAGAGGAAGACCTTCCATCAGGTGGATTGGCACAGTGACTGCAGCAAAGTGCTCCAACATGTCAGAGATTCCTTCCTTCCCTCTCTCCCTCCCTCCCTTCCTCCCTCCCTCTTCTCTTCCTTTTTTTCTTCCCTCCTATCCTCCCTTTCCCCCTTTCTTCTTCCTTCCCTCCTTCCCTCTCTCCTTCCCCCCTTTTCACTCTCTCTCCTTTCCTCCTTCCTATTCTTCCTTCTTTCCATCTAGTAGTGGAGAAGCCTTTATGGCACAGTGGTTAAAATAATTTGTTGTTGTTATATGTCATCAAGTCAGAACCAACTAATAGCTGACCTTCCAGCAGGGTTTCAGAGGTCGTAAATAGCATAGGAGGATATTTCTCATCTTTCTCCCAAGGAGCAACTGGTGGTTTCAAATCACAAGCCTTTGAGTTGACAATGTAACTCCTTACTAGGTCATCAGAACTCAACAACCAATAACTACTAAAGTTTAAACTTTCATCCAGCTCTGTAGGGGAAAACATGGTCATTTGCTTCCATAAAGATTTATATACTTGGTTCAATATGATTTGGAATGGACTTGATGGAAATTTTAAAAAATTACCTATTGAGGGTTAATTAATTTTGTGAGACTCTACCTTATTCTTCTTTTAAAAAGTTTTGCAGGCTATATTTCCAGGAAAAAATGGTCTTATTTTTTCTAGTTTATATCCTATGTGCTGAAACAATAACATTTATAATATATGCAGTCTGAAATAATTCATGCTTTCCTCAGAAGTGCTTACCAACTAATAAGCAGAGGAATAGTCTAGGTCTTAGCAAAGGTGCTTGACATAGTAGTGTCTCTGGAACCTCTAATATGTGTCAAAACAATGATTTTCTTATAGATCCTCACTCATTTTCAAATGTCAACAGGTAGTAGAGACTTCTGTTTCTGCCAGTCATACCCTGAAAAAAACTATCATGTTTAAAACATGAGTTTCATTTTATGGCATAAAAATAAAATGTAACACTTTGTAAAAATGTGTAGTTAAATTGATAAGGCAATACAAAAGTTCTTCAGAGATAGAAAAGAATTAGAGAACTCAGGTGGGTGAGCAAGCTTGAAGACTTTTGCGCCCTCCGGAGCATCAGTCAATTGATTCCTGCATCTCAGTTTCATTGGACCATATGGTAGAATAGAGAGCAAAGCCTAAGACCAGACATTGAGAGATGGTGTGCAATACAAAGAGTTAATTTAAGAAAAACTCCTCTCTGGCTGAGAGGAAACAACTGGCTCTGCCTCAGCTATAGCCATTGTTGTGGTTGAGGACCACAGAGCCAGAACTGATCCCTGGTGACCCTCCAGCATGGGAGGAGATTACCTGTATTTCTCCCACAGAGAAGCTGGTGGATTTGAACTGTGTATCTTTGTGTCTTATGAGAAGAATGGGAAACCCAGAACATTTGATTGTGCTTATGCAAAACCTTTACTTGGACTAGTAGGCAGTTGTTGAAACAGAGCAAGGAAACACTGTATGGTTCAAAATTGGGAAGGGTGT
>NW_006399917.1:1585892-1586494 GCF_000299155.1 Elephantulus edwardii
TTCTTTTTTGCCATTAAGTTAGTCCCAATTCAAGGAGATCTTCTGAATTACAGATAAGAATGGCTCAATAGTGTTTTCTAAAAAAAATTAAAAAATAGTATTTTCTTGGTTAAAATGTTCAAAGTTTGAATGTTAAGCGCTATCAAGTGGAAACTGACTCATAACTGACCATCCAGAGGTTGTCAGAGGCTGTAAATCACATGGGAAGAGACTGCATGTCCTTCTCCAGCAGAGCAGCTGGTGGATTTAAGCCACATGCCTTTGTGATTGCAGCACAACTTCCTATCACTTGTTTACCAGAGCTCCCTATACTGGGCTTCATTACCTGTTAGAATGTAAATCTACTTCCAAGAACTTAACTTAAGGTCATGGTTTGATCATGACAAAACCCACCAACCATGGGCAAATACAATTCTTTCTGGAGGAAAACATCTTCTGATCAGGCCTTGAATTCCTCAAGTAAAATTCAGAGGAAAGTGAGCCACTACTAAAAATCATAAAATGCATGAAGACTCAACACGCAAGGGACAATGGAAGAACAAACAAAATCAGATCATCAAAAAATTTAGCTATTGTAAGATGTAATGAAAAGACAAAAAGCA
>NW_006399917.1:1590934-1592286 GCF_000299155.1 Elephantulus edwardii
TATTTGACCTTTAAACTGTAAAATAAATTTAAAATAAATGTTCAAAGGTGGGTTGTTTAAAAACAATTTTGCATGCCCAACACTAATGATATGAGGATTCCAGTTCATAGTGGCTTTATTCCTAACAGCAAAAATGGAAACAAAATAAATGTTCACTGTGAGAAGAATAGAAAAAAAATTTTCATATACTCAATTAAGCCTATGTAGCAAAGAATTCACTCTGAATCTAGATAACTGAAATATATTAAGCAATAATAAAAAAACTACCCACAACAAAACAATAAACATAAATAATTACAAATGACTTGTACAATGTTTGCACCCACACCTCCACCCATCCACACTCCCTTTGCCTTGTTAGTTACTGTTGAGTTAGCAGACTCATATCTACACTATATTCCTCACCGACTCTGCTGTGCTGAACCACAGTGTTACTGTCACTCTGCCAATCCATCTTGTTGACAGTTTTCCCTTTTTCCCCCTCTCTAGTTTACCAAACATAATGTCTTTTGCTATCATGAGAATATATCCAAAGTATGTGAGACAAAGTCTCACCAGTCTTGCTTCGAGGAGCATTCTGATCACACTATTCCCAAAACATTTTTTTAAAAATTAATTTTAAGTTTACAGAGACTTAGGGTTTCCAGTCATTCATTGTTGCGCTTTTCTCCCTGCCCACCCCCTCCACCCCATTCACTCTCCTCCTTGGAAAGTAAAAGAAAAACTCTTTCATTGTTATGCAATCCCTCCCCCCAGGTCCACTCCACTATGCAGCCTTCATTCTGGACTCCTGTCATGACAATAATACCCAATCATATATCCCTTTTGAACAGTTCTCTCCCTCATCTGTTTCAATGCAGTATACATCACTCCTCCTCTCCTTTATGGCTTCCCCCCATTTTTTAAATAATCCCTGAGATATTAAATATTCCTTACTAGTATTACAATTTGAAGGCATCAATTCTTCGTCAGTATTCCTATTTATTGTCCAACTTTGACAAACACATAAGGCAATTGAAAAGATCATGGCTTGGGTCAAGTATATCAGTCCTCAAAATGACATCCTTTGGCTAACAAGCACATGAAGAAATGTTCAAAATTCCTAGTTCTAAGAGAGATGCAAATCAAAACACTGTGAGATATCATCTCACCCCAGTCAGAATAGTAAAATTTAACAGAACAGCAAGCAACAAATGCTGGTGAGGTTGTGGAGAAATTAGAAACCTTATTCACTGTTGGTGGGAGTGTAAAATGGTGCAACCACTGTGGAAGGCTGTATGGCGCTTTCTCAAAAAGTTGCAAATAGAGATACCATTTGACCTAGCAATTCCACTAGTGGAAATGTAACTCAA
>NW_006399917.1:1592676-1618392 GCF_000299155.1 Elephantulus edwardii
TAGACCTGGGGGGAGGGATTGTAAAACAATGAAAGAATTTTTCTTTTACTTTTCTAAGAGGGTAGTGTACTAGGGGGGAGGGGAGAAAAGTGCAACAATGAATGAATGGGAATCCAAAGTATCTGTAAATTTCATTGAAATTAAGAATAAATTTTAAAAAAGAAAAAATTTACATCCTTGCTTTAAAAAATCCTTTGCATCTGAATTGCTCAATGAAATTCCATTTGAGTTCTTGACTGCTGCTTGCATGAGTATTGATTGTGAATTTAAAGAAAGTATTTAACAACTTCAGGATTTTTTCCTGTTTATTATGATGTTATTTCTTGGTTCAGTTATCAATAATTTCTGTTTTCTTTTTACTGAGATGCAATTCAAATTGAATTTACAGTCTTTAAGCTTTATTAGTGTGTACTGATACATACATGCATCTGGTGGGTAAGGAGCCGTGTCAACAACAACAACAATCCAAAGGCAGGTGATTCAAAACCATTCCTACTCCACAAAGATGAACATTTTCCTCCTGTGTGATTATCAGGCTCTGAAAACTGGCCGAAGAGTCAGTCATGAGTTGGTTCTGACTTGACTGCACATAACAACTGATACATATTTGCGTGTGTGTGTGTGTGTGAATGACACAGCCTTGCTTGCTGAAAGTGAGGAGCTCTTGAAATACTTGCTACAGAAGATCAAACACTGCAATCTACAAATGTATTGCATCTCAATGCCAAGAAAATAAAGATCTTCACCACTGGACCAATAGGCAATATTATGATGGTATGGAGAAAGGATTGAGACTGTTAACTACTTCATCTTACTTGGATCCACAATCAATAAACATTTGGAAGCAGCAATTAGGTGCTAAAGAAAGAGATGTATTGCACTGGGAAAGTCTGTAGTCAGGGACTTCTGAGGAGCAGTGATGCCAGCTTGAGGCCTATGGTGTGCCTGATTCAGGGCATTATCTTTTAAGTCACTTGTTAGGCACCTAAGAGCTGAACAATGACAAAAGAGGACAGAAGAATTTATGTCTTTGAACTGTGTTACTGGAAGAGTGCTAAACATCCCACGGAATGCCAAAAGAACAAGCAGATATGTCTTGGAGAAAGTACTTACAGAGTACTCTTTGGAGGCAAAAATGATGAGGTTTCATCTAACATATTTTCAGCATGTTGCTAGGAGAGACTATTCTGTGGAGAAGGACATGATACTTGAAAAGATGAAGAGACAATGAAAGAGAGGAAGACTCTCAGCAAGGTGGGTTGACAGTGATTGCAGTAATGGGCTTGAGTGTGTCAGAGATTGGGAGGATGATACAGGATAGGACAGGGTTTAGGTTGTTCAAATGGCCGCTGTGTGTCCTACTCGACTTGACAGCATCTAACAACAAACAACAACATATAATAGAAGTGCGAAGAAAAAGAAAGAATATATTCTATCATAATGCATGTGGTTAGGTAAGTTTATAGGTTGAAAGGATGATCGGCATGAAATTGACATAATGGTCATCTCTGAGAAAAAAAGATGGTGTAGGTAGGGATAAGGTGATTCAGAGCTGTTTTATCAACTGGTTGATAGGTATGTGGATATTTGTTCTGTTTTTAGTTAAATAGCCCATATACATTTTATATATATTTATACACGATGTATTTTTATAATAAAAGTTAGGAAAGAAAATGATAGTTGATTTCTTTACTCTTATTAGTTCTTGTTCTTTTAAAAGAGAAAATAATTGACTTGAGCATTTGCCCTGTGCTGTGGTTTATTTTTTGAATTCTATTTAGTATTCCACATACATCCTCTGAGAGATGGCAGTCTTAGTGCTGGAGTAATTACGGAATGCATTTCTAAGTCAGGTAGTGAGGATTTAGATGTCTGACTCCTAACAAAATTAATGGCAGTGGCTCAATTCATAAATCCTAGCCTATGGAGATGAGAATATAGCCCACCTGGTGACAGAAATGATTGAGTAGAATTTATTTATTTCCAAAAATGATATCAAGGGAGGTTGTGTCCTCTATTTATTTCTTTTCCAATTGAATTATTTAAAATTGAGCTTTAAAAACCATCTTAAAATGACTTCATGGCCACAGATAAAGAACAGTCATCAATTTTAGAAAGCCTACTTGGTCATTTATTGAATAAGAAGACCACAAATTGACAGTTTAAATTTCTCTATCGCCCTTCTAAGCCATGTCATAGGAATATAAATTCAAGAAGTTGAGAATTTCATAAGATCAGAAGTGTCAGCGATGAAATGAGATGATGACAAAATAAGTTTTTGTGTGTTTTTTGTAATATACAAAAGCTATCAATTATGGAGTTCCATCAGATTGTCTATTTTTGTCTTTGCTGTGGACATTATTACTGAAAGCAATAAATTTTTATTAATTAATTTCATTAGAACTCTTATTATAATAATTATGACTTAGAAAATTTTTATGTGAGTAAAATATATTTCCTCATTCCTCCAATAGGCCTTAATAGGAATTTAAGTATGACCCTTTCTACGGCTCAAAGTTAAATCAGAATTATCAGAAAAGGTGTGAATCAGGGGTTATCCTTTGTGCACATCTATTATGTGTGTAAGCTGAGCAAATAATTAAAAAATCTGGACAATGTTAAGAAGACTATGGCATCATGATTGGAGAAGACTCATCAACAATTTCCGTTATGCAGAAAACAACTTTGCTTGTAGAAGGTGAAGAAGACTTGAAGTATTATTGAAGACAATAAAACACTACAGCTTTCAATATGGATTACACTTCAATTTCAAGAAAATAAAAATTCTCACCACTGGACAAACAGGAAATATCGTGATAGAGAGAAGACTGATATTGTCAAGGAATCAAAACATATGTTACAGTAGACAAATGTGCTGTCATAAACCTCTTTAATGTGCTAAAGAGCAGTGGTGTCAATTTAAAAAGTAAGGTGTGCCTGATCCAAGCCATTGTATTTTTAGTGGCTTCATATGCATGTGGAAGCTGGACAATGAATAAACACAGAAGACCATAACCTTGAATTGTGGTGTTAGAGAAGAACACGGACCAAAAGAACAAGGGAACATGTCTTGAAGCAAGTGCAACCAATGTATTCCTTAGAAGCAAGAATGGTGAAACTTTGTCTCACTTAATTTGGACATATGTTCGGGAGGAACTAATCCTTAGAGAGGGCTAAATCATGCTGGTAAAAGTAGAAGATCGGTGAAAAGAGAGAAAGACCTTCAATGAGATAGACTACCACAATAGGCATGAACATGACAGAGATTGGGAGCTTGGAACGGGATAGGGCAAATTCCAGATCTGTGGCTTATAGGGTCACTGTGAGTTGTAACACCCAACAATAACCCAACAATAACATTGCTGTTGTTGTTATGTGCTGTCGAGTCACCTGCGACTCATAGTGACCCAATGTACAACAACACTAAACCCTGCTCTATCCTGTACCAATCTCACTGTCTCCGACTCACATACCCCCATTCCCCCAGTAACTGAATCAATCTATTTCATTGAGGTTCTTCCTCTCCTGCGCTGTCCCTCCACCCTCCCAAGCATGACGTCCTTCTCAAAGGACTGGTCCTTTCTTGCAACATGTCCAAAGTATGTCAGACGAATCTGCAAAATCTTTGCTTTCAAGAAGCATCCTGGTTTAACCTTCTCTAGGATGAACCTGCTCTTTTTCTTAGCAGTCCATGGTATGTTCAATATTCTTCTCCAATACCACAGCTCAAAGGCATCAATTCTTTCTTCTATCCTCCTTAGTCATTGACAACGCTCTGACCCATAACAAGTGATAGCAAAGACCATGGCCTGTATCAGGCACACCTTAGTCTCCAGAGTGACACCATTGCTCTTCAGTACTTTGGAGAGGTCCCTAACAGCAGACTTTCGCATCACAATACGTCTTTTAATTTCGGCTCTTGTGCGGTCGCTATGAGTCGCAAATGACTCGATGGCACATAACAACAACAACAACTGGTACCAAGAGTGTTGACTGTGGAGCCAACACAATAACATTACAGAAATGATTCTGAATGTAGAAAACCAGTAATTTATCATTAAGTACTAAAAATATATAATACTGTTAGGTGCCACAAAGGTGGTTCAAACTCATAATAACGTCTCTCTGGAGACTAAGGTCCGCCTGATACAGGCCATGGTTTTTGCAATCACTTGTTATGCATCAGAGAGTTGGACAATGACTAGGGAGGATAGATGGAGAATTGACGCCTTTGAGCTGTGGTGCTGGAGAAGAGTATTGAATGTACCATGGACTGCCAAGAAAACAAACAGATTCATCCTAGAGAGGGTTAAACCAGGCTGCTTCTTGGAGGCAAGGATTCTGGGGCTTCGTCTGACATACTTTGGGCATGTTGTAAGGAGAGACAGGTCTTTAGAGAGGGACATCTTGCTGGGTAGAGCTGGGACAGCACAGGAGGGGAAGACCCTCTATGAGGTGGATTGATTCAGTGACTGGGGTAATCGGAATGGGTGTGTCAGAGGCAATGCGATTGGCACAGGATAGAGCAGGGTTTAGGGCTGTTGTACATAGGGTCGCTATGAGTCACAAACGACTCGACGGCACATAACAACAACAACAACAACAACAATAGAATGAGACACTGCCCTGTGCCATCCTTGAAATCATTGGTTTGTTTGAGTCCACTGTTAGAATGACTGTGTGGTTTAACCATCTTGTTACAAGTTGTCTTCTTTTTCACTGACTCTCTACTGCATGAAGCATGATGTTCTTCTATAGGCACCATTCTCTCCTGATAATGTGACCAAAGTGTACGAGATGAGTTTCCCATTCTCACCTTTAAAGAGCATTCTGAGTGGCTATTCTTCCAAGACAGAATGTTCTTTTGCTTTTGACAGTACTTGGTGTGTAGTCAATATTCTACAACACTACCATTCCAATACATGAATTCTTCTTCATGAATTAAAATACATGAAGTCTCCATACTTATTGTCCAGCTTTCACATACATAGGAGCCAACTGAAAATACTGTGACCTGGGTCAGGCACATCTTTGTTTGAAAACTAACATCTTGGGTTTTAACACATTAAAGAAGTCTTTTGAAATAGATTTGCCTAATGTAACATGTCATTAGGTTTCTTGGCTGTGGTTTCCATGGGCTTTGGCCATACATCTAAATAAAATGAAATCTTTGACAATAAAAAAATAAATAAATAATAAATAAAAAAAGGAAAATTGGTGCCTTTGTGTTATTGTGTTGGAGAAAATTATTGAATACAATAGAAGAATAAACTTCAAAGGCAGAGTTAGTTATTTTTCCATGAATAATCTCTACTAGAAGAAGAGCCAGAATGCTCCTTAGAAGTGAGAATGACAAGATTTTGGTTCATATACTTCCTCATGCTATTGGAAGGGATCAGTCCTTTGGAGAAGGATATTATGCTTAGTAAAGTCGTTGTCATTGTTGTTAGGTGCCATTGAGTTGAGTATGACCTATAGTGACCCTATGAACGACAGATCTGAACCCTGTACTATCCTGTTCCATCCTCCCAGTCTCTGACACACTAGACCTTATTGCAATAGTCGCTTTATCAATTCATCTAGTTGACAGTCTTCCTCTTTTTATTGACTCTCAATCTTTCCAAGCCTGATGTCCCTCTGCAAAGAAAAGCCTCTTCTAGCAACATGCTCTAAGTATGTAGGACAAAGCGTTATCACCTTTCTCTCCAAGGGTCACTGTTGGCTGCACTTTCTCCAAGACATTTTTGTTTGCTCTTTTGGCAGTCTATGGGATATTCAGGACTCTTCTCCAACACCACAATATAAAGGCATTAACTCTTGTAAAGGGTCAGTTAAAAAGTGGAAAATGTTCAACAGGATGGATTGATACAGTGGTAGCAACAACGAGCCCAAGTATAGAAACAGATATGAGGATGATGTGTTGTTGGTGCGTACCGTAGAATCAGAACCGACTCAGAACCCTCTGGTGGGTTTTCAGAGGCAATTAATCACCTGGGAGGAGATTGCCCATCTTTCTCCCACAGAGTGGCTGGTAGATTTAAACCACATGCCTTTGGGATCCCAGTGCATCTTCTTACCACTAGGCCACCAGAGCGCCCTGTGAGGGTGATGTAGGACTGGGTACTTTTTGCTGTTGTACGTAAGTTGAAACCAACTTGATGGGACCTAAAAACAACAATAATATATTTGTCTTTCACTCAAAAACTCATTGCCATCAAGTCAGAATAAATTTATAGCTTCGTACCACACATCTTTGTGCTAGGAGTGCAATTCTGAGAGCTCTGGTGGTCTAGTGATAAGCTGCACTACAATCCCATAGGTACAAAGTTCAAATCTACCAGCTGTCCCTCAGGAGAAGGATGGACAAACTTCTCCAGTGCAACTTACTGCATTTACTGACTCTGAAAACTCGCTGGGGTGTGTGTGTGTGTGTGTGTGTGTGTGTGTGTGTGTCTGTGTCTGTGTGTGGGGAGGGAGGGAGGGAAGTAGAGAGAGAGAGAGAGAACAAGCTATGGATTGGTTCCAATTTGACGGCACATAACAAGAAGCCTCCAGAGAGCTCATTTAAATTTAACAGATGTTGTCAATATATATATTATTGAGGAAACACCGTGTACACTGCTATCCCAAAGGCAGGTGGTTCAAATCCTCTAACTTTTCTGTGAAAGAAAGATGGGTAATCTCCTTGCATGAGATTTAGAGTCTCTGAAAATCCACTGTGAGTCAGTTCCCACTTGATGAGTTGAGTTTGAGTTGTCAACTGATAAACTGAAAGGTATTGATTCAGACTAAGAAAAACCCAAGACATCATCATGGTGTTGTTTGAATGCCATTAGTTTCACATTGTGTCAGTGCAACTCCTTATGCACTAGGCGCCAGAAATCCCTTTTATTTAATAGGCATTTTTATTTCATTTTTTAAATTTCTTATTCATCTCTCATTTTGATTTGAATTAAGTGATTTGTTTTATCTGATTTCAAAATGTCTTTATATCAAGATCACTAATGTTTTGCATATTATATATGATGCAGCAAACAGCTTGTTTATCTTTTTTATTTGTCTTACAAAGCAGATTTTTAAAACGTTTTGTTTAGTGTACTGTTTTTTTTTTTTAAATACTAAAAGTGTTGTGTTTTCTCCTTTCAGAGGACTTCTTGGAGCTATCGTGTCTGGAAGCATGTTTACAAACTAATCTCACCTATTTACTGTCCTCATTAAATGTTTCTTTCCTGACTCTTCTGCAACCAGTAAGGGAAGCTCAGCTGATAAGAGGAATCTTCCTAAATTATTCGCACTTCGAAAACATCAGCAAGATTCTCCACAACATCAGGAGTGAATTTCAGGACTGCTCCTCGTGCTTGGTTTGTGAATGCAAAGGAAACATGGACTTTATTTCTCCAGAACAAACATCAAAAGGTAAACAAAAAATGAAAGTCAGAAGAAAATTGATGGAGGATCATTCACTTAGTCTGCTAAAAATGAATAATATATTCCAATTTTAAACTCAAAGCCAGGGGAATACTCTATGTTGTTGTCTGTAGGAAGCAACTTGCAGGGTCTTGGGAAATTACCCCTCTGAGTTTAGTTTCATTTATTGAAAACAAAACAGCTATTCTTGGTTAGTAGTGAAACATGCCAAAGGCTACACCACAAGAGGCCCTTAAAATAAAACATTTTAAAATACATCAAAATGCCACTGTTATTTACATATGTTTAATGGTTAAGAAATTATTTAGCATGTTGTCTTTGAAAATAATGGTTTCTACGGCATCCCTTTTCAGCAGGAAGTAGCTAAGAGAATATGCCATCCCCTTTCCCTTATGAATCAGGGTGAAGTCTCTCTCAGGGAGGAGTGATAGGGGATGGCAAAGGGCACACTGACAAAGGAGATTAATCAGAACTGGTTTTGACAAGCACTGTGGCAATGGGACAATTAAAACAGACTTTCAAGGGGGGGAAAAGATAGTAACAAACTGGAATGGGCTAGAGAAAATAGTGCAACATTGAATGAATGAAAATCCAAAATCTCTGTAAATGTTCATGAAAATTAATAACATTTAAAAATTTAAAATAAATAAAGGGGGGGAAAAGAAAATAATGGTTTCTTTCTTTCCCAAACAAATCTAAATGAAATTGTAGATTTTTTTAGAGAAAATCATGCTCTAATTCTCTTAAGTAGCTATTGAATCTGTGGTGCCGTTTCCCCCTTTTCCTGTTTAAGGGACTGTGTTTTTACCTGTCTGACCCTTCAACAAACTTTTTTTTTTCTTTTTTTTTTTTCAACAAACTTTTTGATGCAAAGATTTTTTGTCTTCATTTACTACTAGGTCTCTTATTCATAATGTAATGCCCGGCATATAGTTATTACTGTTGTTATTTACCATTGCATCAGAATCAACTCACAGTTGACCCACTGGTGGGTTTTCAGAGACAGTAAAACACGTTAGATGAGATTGCTCATTTTTCTTCCATGGAGCAGCTGGGGCCTTCGTGTTGTGTACTTTGTAAAATGAGTGAACAGATTTTTTTAAAACCCCAAATTTGTGTATTACCTGCAATGCCTAGCTGAACTTTGTATTTATTAATAGAAAACAGATAGGTGATCTTAACAGATATTATTTCATGAAATTGAATCTGTTTGGATCATTGAGAAATTAACTTGTTTGTAGTAATACAATAAACTCATGATGTCAGTGTTAAGTATCAGACATATTACTTATACTTTCTTCAGCCAGATTTTTTACTCTATCATTCCATGTTGATGTCTGTTCTGTTCTTTAAAAATTAGAACAAGAATTCTTTTCATTGACTTTGCTTGAAACACCATTGCCTTTCCCTGAGTTCTTCCTCAAGTTATACTGTAACTGTTCTGGAGTTCTGGTTTGAATGTCGCAGAAAGTAAATTATGGAAAATACCTCTATATAGAGAGTTGAGAAATGTTTTAAAAGTTGGTAGATCATTGGTGCTCCTTTTCTTTCTTGAAACGTGAAGGCAGTTGTCATAGTTGCTGTGAATGTCACTAAAAATTCAGTCTCTTGAAGCGATTTCAAGCTTAAATTCATTGTGGTAGAGTCACAATCAATCTTAGCTGACTCTGCATCAGGTTTCTGAGGTTGTAAAATGCACAGGAGGAGATTGACCAGCTTTCTCCTGCAGAGATGCTGGTAGTTTTGAACCACCAAAGAGGCATGGCTTTTGGGTTAGCACTCCAACTTCCCAAGGACTACACCACTAGTTATTTTATTATCATATATTTTCTGTGGGTCAAGAATTCAAGATGGTCGAAGTTGAGTATTTCTGACTTGGAGCATCTTAGACTGTTGGAGACAGTGAGGGCCTAAAACTGAGCAACTCTCAAGTAACTGGAGATGTATAAGTATCTCTCTCTTCATGTTGTCTCAGAGTTTTTCTATGTGGCCTTCCCACTTGAACGAATTTCCTTGCATAATGGTGGTCTTACGTATGGCCTGTAGCATAGGTGAGTGTTCAGTGGACCCGGTAGAAATTGCTTTGCCTTTTCTTTATTTTTCTAACCTAGTCATATCTCTGCATTATTTCATTACAAGCAAGCCATTAACCCCTCCAGATCCAAGGAGAAAGGTATTAAACTCTACTTATTTATGGGTGGTGCTGGCAGCAAAATTTTAGAATAACATTAGGAAAAGGGAAATATTGTTGTAAGTATTTGGGAAATCAAAAGCTGTCCAACAAAGCTTTGATGGCCTACTAAAAAAGGAATTTTGCTTCCAACCCAAAGGCAGGTGGTTCAAATCCACCAGCTGCTCTGACGGGGAAAGATGAACAATTTTCTCCCATGAATTTATAGCCTCTGAAAACCCACTGGAGGGTCAGTAAAGAGGCAGTTCTGACTCAATGACTGGAGAATGTCTGTGTCTTTTCTTTGGGTCATTCTAATCCTATTTTGACACTGTGGCCATGTGGTTCTTACTTGTTGTTGTTATGTGCCGTCGAGTCGTTTCCGACTCATAGCGACCCTATGCACAACAGCCCTAAACCCTGCTCTATCCTGCGCCAACCGCACCGCCTCTGACACACCCATCCCAATTACCCCAGTCACTGAATCAATCCATCTCATAGAGGGTCTTCCCCTCCTGCGCTGTCCCTCCACCCTCCCAAGCATGATGTCCCTCTCCAAGGACCCGTCCCTCCTGGCAACATGTCCAAAGTATGTCAGACGAAGCCCCAGAGTCCTTGCCTCCAAGGAGCAGCTTGGTTTAATCCTCTCCAAGATGAATCTGTTTGTTTTCCTGGCAGTCCATGGTACATTCAGTACCCTTCTCCAGCACCACAGCTCAAAAGCATCCACTCTCCTTCTGTCATCCCTAGTCATTGTCCAACTCTCTGATGCATAACAAGCGATTGCAAAGACCATGGCCTGTATCAGGTGCACCTTAGTCTCCAGAGAGACACTGTTGCTCCTGAGTACCTTTGAGAGGTCCCTAACAGCAGACTTTCCCATCGCGATACGCTTTTTGATTTCCTGACTGCTGGTACCAAGAGTGTTGACTGTGGAGCCGAGCAACCTGAAGCTGTGAACACTCTCAATCTCTTCGTCATCCATCCTGATGCTGCCAATTGGTCCAGTGGCAAGAATCTTTGTCTTCTTGACATTGAGCCTTAGTCCATTTTGAAAAACCCCTCATAAACTACTTTGATTATTACTTTCAGGGGCACTAACTTCTTTTTCCAGTGGTCTTCTACAATAAGGGGAGATTTAATTTTGAGTTTGTTCTGTTTTCCTAGTATTTATTACTGCTTTGATAATACTGCTTTTTTGCTCTCTTTTCAGTTCTTGTCATGAGTGGATCAGTGTATGAGAACACAAGTGATTTCCATTTACCTTGTCAACATCTTAATGTCACTGTTACCTCGATAGTCGATCACTTGGACGAACATGACACTACCTGTCATCTAAATAACCACTCTGGAAATTCAACAACTGCAATGCAAGATCCAACTATGGGAAAGTCTAAAAAACATTCTTGTAGAGTTGCAGAGGACCTGAACAGCTGTGTGCACATTTCTTTGCACTTAAAAATGGATGCCAAAAGTAAGTTTTAAAGGTAATCAGAAAGAAAATGGAACAGATGTATACAAGGAAAATGGCATTCAATCACTTAAGGTCAAACAGGGGAAGATATTTGTTGATGAAATGATAGCCTGAAAGTGTGTTTGCCCCTTTAGCTATATATTTTTCTTTCAAAATGTCCTTTCTGTTGGTCTTGGTTCTAACTTGAGGCAGGAGAGGCATTTATGGGCTATGATTTAAGGAGCTGGTGTAGTCTATAGTTAGTCACTCTGCTAACCCTAAGGCCTTGTGTCTCCACACACTGGTTTAAGTCCATCAGAAATTTCCTAGGAGAAAGAGAGGAGTTCTCCTACAGTTATGATTTGCAGCCTTTGAAACCTGATGGACAGCTTGTATCTGACTCAAAGTGACTTTGAGTTTGTTTAGGTTCCTTTTTGTGTTTAGAAACCCCCTCCATTCCAGAATAAATTTTCAATGTGTTTATTAGCTGTACTTCAGGTAATAGTACCATATGAGTTTTTATACAATCAAAATGCACTAATAATATTTGGTAACTAGAATGCAAAAGTTGGAAACAAAGAAGAAAGACTGGTAGTTGGAAAATATGGCCTTAGTGACAGAAATGAAGCTGGAGACTGTCGAACCATCAAAGGAAGACAAAAGAAATACACAGAGTCATTGTGCCAAAAAGAAAGGATCAACATAGAATCATTTACAGAAGTTTATTAATAGCAAATGCCTTATTTAAAAAACCCAGTGACTATACATATGAACCTCATCTGATGAATGACGTGGGGATCAGTTTGACTACATCTGTGGAATCATCAGAGAAGCTCAACATTAGCAGTCAAAAACACATCCAAGAGCTGACTGTGAAACAGATCATCAACTATTAATGTGCAAGGTCAAATTGAAGATGAAGACAATTTGAAAAATCCACAAGAACTAAAATATAAACTTGCGTCTATCCCAGTTGAATTTAAGAACTATCTAAAGAATAGATTTGACATACTGAAGACTAATGACTGAAGACTAATGAGTTGTGGACAGCATCAAAGACATCATCCCTTAAGAAAGCAAAAGATCACTACAAAGATAGGAAAGAAAGAAGGAGCAAAATAGATGTCAGTAGAGACTCTGAAACTTACACTGAAATAAAAAGAAGTCAAACAAGGGTAAAGGATGCTGAAGTAAGAGAACTGAATTTAAAGATTTCAAGAGGCAGTTCAAGAAGACAAAGCAACTGCTTCTTGGCTTTGGAGCTAAGATCAGGTGAAGAAGACAAAGCAAAGTATTATAATGAAATGTGTGAAGAGCTGGAGTTAGGAGACCAAAAGAGAACACGCTCAGCATTTGACAAGCTGAAAGAACTTGAAGAACAATCTCAAGTCTTAAGTTTCAATTGTAAAGGGTTCATTGGACGAAATCTTGAAGACTGTCGAACCATCAAAGGAAGACAAAAGAAATACACAGAGTCATTGTACCAAAAAGAAAGGATCAACATAGAATCATTTCCAGAAGTAGTAACCATCAAAATGGTAATGACAGAAAAAGTCTAAGTTACACTAAGGACATTGGGGGCAAAAAATAAGATCCTAGGAGGTGATGGAATATCATTTGATGTTTTTTCATATGCAGGTACAACCCTAGATGTACTTACTGGCTTATGCCAAGAAATTTGGAAGACAGTTTCCTAGACAACTCACTGGCCCACTACAAAAAAATGGTGGTCCAACAGAATGCATAAATATTAAACAATATGGTTAACATCTCATAAGAGTAAAATTTTGCTAAAGATTATTAAAAAAACCAGCTGGAACAGTATATTAACAGGAAACTGCCAGAAATTCAACTAGATTGAGAAAAGGCTGTGTTATGAGGGATATAAATTCTGACATCAGATGGATCTTCACCAAAAGCAGGGAATATCAGAAGAATGACTATGCAAAGATATTTGACTGTGTGGATCATAACAAATTAACATTGGAAAGAATAGGAATCCCAGAACTTGTAACTGTGCTAACGAGAGATCTATACCTAGACCACAAGTGGTTATACAAATAGAACAAGGGAACACTGCATGGTTTAAAGCCAGAAAAGTGTGCATTAGGGTTGTATCCTTTCTCTATACCTGTTCAATCTATGTGCTGAGTAAACAATCCAAGATACTAGACTTTATGATGAAGAATGTGGTACCAGGATTGAAGGAAGACTCATCAACCATCTGTTTGCAGTAAATGAAGGCTATTTGAAGCACTTAATACAGAAGATCAAAGGCTATAGCTTTCAAATTGGATTACATCTCAATATCGACAAAACAAAAATCTTCACCATTGGACTCAAGCAACATCGTGATACATGGACAGATGATTGAAGGTACCAAGTTAATTTTACTTATATCCACAATCAATACTCATAGAAGCAGCAGCCAAGAAATAAAAAAAATGTGTTAAATTTGAAAAATCTGCTGTCAAAGACCTCTCCAAAGACCTGCATTATAAGTTTGAAGACTAAGGTGCACGCTATCATATTTTCAAGTTGGATAATGAATAAGGATAATAGTGGAAGACTGATGCCTTTGACTTGTGGTTTTAATGAAGAGTATTAAGTATACCATGGATTGCTAAAAGAACAAACAAATCTGTCTCGGAGAAAGTCCAATCAGGGTGTTCCTTATGGGTGAAGATGGGTAAAATCTGTCTCACATACTTTGATTATATTGTCACAAGGGGCCAGTCCTTGGAAAAAGACACCGGAAAGGTAGAGGGTCAGAGAAAGTGAAGAAGAACCTTGAGGAGATGGATTGACATGCTGACTGTAACAATGGGCTTGAAGGTTGTAGAAAGCATAAGGATGGTACAGAACAGGGCAAGACTCCTATCTGTTGTTCATGGAATAGCAATGCATCTACAACAACAATAAATTTCTTGGATATTAAAGGGTTAGATTTCTTTTCAAATGTAGATATCCATGAACATTGTGATAGATAGACTATTAATCTTACAAAGCATTGATTTAGCATATCTTCCCTTAAGTTAAGGAGCCTGGGCGACTTAGTAGTTAAAGCACTTTGCTGCTAACAGAAAGGCTGGTGGTTCAAACGTGCTAGCTGCTCTGCTGGAAGATGAGGTAGCAGTCTGCTTCGGCAAAGAAACATAGTCTTGGAAACTCCAACAAGGTGTTCGACTTAATTTACCTATAGATCACTGTGAGTTGGAATCCACTTGATGATGGCTCTGGGTTTGGTTTTAGGCTCTTACTGCAGAGAATGCAGAGAGTTAAGGGAAATGAGACTTTTCAAGTAGAGAGCAATAGAGACAAGATCAGGCACAGACTAGATGCTTTGGTTACTGGAGGACTCTGCGGGAAGAGCAGAAGCCCAAAGATAAGTAACTATATATATATATCTTGATTCTATTTAAGGCTGATTAGCTTTCTAGTCACCCACTTTTGAGTTACTGCAATTTACTGTTTCCACTGACTAAGCAGTATGCTCTCACTTCACCCATAAAATCCACTTCAGGAGAGCATCTTACGACATAAGCACTTAATGAGTTCCTGCTGTATGCTGGGCACAGTGCCAGGAGCTGGAGGCCCAGAGGCAGATGAACAGTAGAACAGCCTGGGAAAGGGAGACACCGCACATAAACAACTTGGTGATGCCAGAGCTTAGCTAGAGCCATTAGCTGGGCTGCTTGATACACTGGGCATATGGAAGCATTTCAGGTGGCTTTGCATCGCTTTTCTAAAGCTTTAAGATTCCAATGGGGGTTGATCTTAAGCATTACTATGATTTTAAAGTAATATAAAAATGGTGTATGCATTTCTAAGCAAAATGTATAATGGTGTCTGCATTTTTAATTGAGATATAAGGCTTCAAAGAAATTCCTCCCATGAGTTACTTTGCTCAGGAAATTTAAAACTTCTGCAATTAGTGATAATACAAGGAGTGTGCACCTATGTGTATTTATCTGTGTGTGTATGTGTGTGTTAGATAAAGAGAGAGACAGAGACAGAGAAAGGGAGAGAAAGAAAGGGAGAGAGAGTGCATGTGTGTGTACATGAATGTGTGTGGCAGGGGTGAGGATGAGAATTAGAGAAAATGTGAAAAGAAGACATCAATTCCCTCTTCTGGTTTAAGGCGTGGTGCATAAAAAGTTCTAGGATGTATTGCATAGAGAAACTGACTATACAACATTGGGAAAGCAAAGAAGTTTGAGGTATTAATAGTTAAATCTTTTACATATATAATAGGTAATGAATATAGTTCATATATACGTGTAAATGTACATTCGTATAGTCATCTATTTGCTTTTAATTTTCATCTACAATATAAATAAAAAGAATAATTTATCTAATTATTATTTTAAAAGAATTTTCGTGCTCATTAAAAAATTTATACATTCTAGATTCCATTCAAAGTGAAATAATAGTGAACAATCTTTTGGACTGATAGGGCTCTATGAGGAGGAGTGTGGCATCAGGATTGGAGGAAGACTCATCAACAACCTACATTATGCAGATGGCACAACCTTGCTTTCTAAAACTGAGGAGGAAAATGCTTGCTGCAGAAGCTCGAGGACTGTAACCTTCAATATGGATTGAAGCTCAACATGAAGAAAACAGATTCTCACCACTGGGACGATTGGCAGCATCATGATAGATAGTGAAGAGATTGTGACTGTTAGCGACTTTAGTTTGTTTGGCTCCAAAATCAACAGTCTTGGTACCAGCAGCCAGGAAATCAAAGATGAATTGTATTGGGAAAATCTGCTGTCAGAGACCTCTCCAGAGTGCTGAAGAGCATTGACATCAGTCTGGAGACTAAGGTGTGCCTGATCCAAGCCAGAGTATTTGCAATTACTTGTTATGTGTCAGAAAGCTGGACAATGACTTGGGGTGATAGAAGGAGAATTGATGCCTTTGGTTGTAGTGCTGGAGAAGGGTATTGACTATACCACGGACTGCCAGGAGAACAAGAAGCTTTCGTTTTGCAGAGGATGAAACCAGGCAGTTCCTTGGAGGTAAGGATTCTGAGGCTTTGTTTGACATACTTTGGGCATGTTGAAAGGAGGGACCAGTTCTTGGAGACAGACACTATGCTTGGAAGAGTGGAGGGATGGCACAGAGAGGAAGACCCTCGATGAGATGAATTAATTCAGTGGCTGGAGTAATAGGGATAGGTTTGCCAAAAACAATAAGATTGGCATAGGATAGAGCAGCAGGGCTGTTGTACATCTGGTTGCTATGAGTCGCAAGTGACTTGATAGCACATAACAACAACAATTCAAAATTAACTCATTGTCATTGAGTCAGAACCAACTCATAGCTGACTCTCCAGTGGGTAATGGTGGGTATAATTTAATGTTGTTTTGTTGTTGTCGAGTTGCCTGTGACCCATAGTAACCCTATGTACAGCAACTCTGAACCCTGCTCTGTCCTGAGCCAGTTTTACTAATTCTGACACACCAACCCCCGTTGCCCCAGTTTACTCTGTCAATCCATTTCATCTGGAGTCTTTCTCTCCTGTGTTGTCCCTCCACCCTTCTGAGCATAATGCCCTTCTCCAAAAACCAGTCTCTGCTGGCCACGTGTCCAAAATATGTGAAATAGAGCTTAAAAATCCTAGCCTCCAAGGAGAAACTTGGTTTCACCCTCTCTAAAACAGACCTATTTGTTTTCTTGGCAGTCCATAACATGTTCAAGACTCTTCTCCAGAAATTCGAAGGCATCGATTCTTCTTCTTCTTCTGCCATTTTTAGTCATTGTTCAGCTCTCTGATGCATAGCAAGTAATTGTGAAGACCACGGCCTGCATTAGGTGCACCTTAGTCTCTAGACTGACGTCATTGCTTTTCAGTAGTCTGGAGAGGTCCCTGATAGCAGATTTTCCCACTGCAATTTGTCTCCTGATTTTCTAACTGCTGGTGTTAAGAGTGTTGATTGTGGAGTAGAGCAAGCTGTAATTGTTAACAACCTTGAGCTCTTCTCCATCTATCTGGTACTGCCAATTGGCCTAGTGGTGGGAATCTTTGTCTTCTTGATGTTGAGCTTCAATCCATATTGAACACTACGGTCCTTGATCTTCTTCGGCAAGCGCTTCAGGTCTTCTTCAATTTCAGCAAGCAATGTTGTGTGATGAATTATATAAAATACAGTGTATGATAATGATTGCATGAAACAATGCAAATGAAGGAAAATTTGAAACACAAGGTATTTGAATTTTGTATGCAAACCAGTATAAAACACTTCTTTTTTAAGAAAAGCATTTGCAATGTAAAACAAACCCCCCAAAAACCAAACAACTACCAACAATCCTACCCAGCAACTTGCTGTTTTTAGGTCCTGCAGAGTCTAGTATGACTCATAGCGACCCTTTGAACAATGAATCTGAACCCTGCCCTTTCCTGTGACATCCTTATCTGGCAGGTAGTTAAAGCTAACTGTAGTGAAATATGGTAAATTTACTGTGGAACAAAATTGAGCCCATGCCTTTGGGACTTTTCCAGATTTCTCTTTGCCCTTGCTTCCCTCCAGGATGGCAGCTGGGGAGCTGATAGTGGGAAAGTGCCTAGCAGGAAGGAGGCAGCTCTCAGGAAGGGCGACACACTCTTCTAAAATCATGCTGGTTCTTGATCAGCGTACTGGCTAGGCTGGTCCCAACCCTGTAGGTTCTTCTATTTTAATTTAAAGTTGATAAAAGTTCTGTTTTTCTTAGCTTGATCCATATATCTAGGGAGGCTTTACTGCTACTACAAGTCTTCTAAGTCAGTTAATTTCATGTTTTATTTTTTTATTCAGTGACAAAAATGAGTCTGGACCAAAGTTGAACAGCATGAGATGGTACTGGGATGTCCAAATGCTTCCCAGTCAACCTCTAGCCTTACTCCACTTAGCTTCTTCTCAGTTTGACAGACAAGGTGAGGGGGTGAGGGGAATTGGAAGAATCTGGTCTGAAAAACAATATATTCAAATTTTGTAAGTAAACTAGTATAATAAAAAATAAGCTAAGTAAAAAAAGAAATGTTGAATGCCCATTTAATTTATACCTACTCATGGGGGAAGCTTTTGTTTAGGAAACACCCAGATCATGAATCCCACAAAGTCAGTTCCTCAAGATTATCAACAAGTTATACTTCCTGATAAGTTGAATAAGTTGTTGTTATGTGCCGTCGAGTCGCCTGTGACTCATAGTGACCCTATATACAACAGCCCTAACCCCTGCTCTGTCCTTTGCCAATCTTATTGTCTCTGACACACCTACCCCCATTAACCCAGTCACTGTATCAGTCCATCTCATTGAGGGGTTTCCTCTTCTGCAGTGTCCCTCCACCATCCCAAGCATGATGTCCCTCTCCAAGGTCTGGTCCCTCCTTTCAACATTTTAAAGTATGTCAGACGAAGCTTCAGAATCCTTGCCTCCATGGAGCAACCTGGTCTCACCCTCTCCAGAATGAATCTGTTTGTTCTCTTAGCAGTCCATGGTGTATTCAAATCTCTTCTCCAACACCACAGCTCAAAGGCATCGATTCTCCTTCTATCATCCCTGGTCATTGTCCTGCTCTCTGATGCATAGCAAGTGATTGCAAAGACCATGGCCTAGATTAGGCATACCTTAGTCTCCTGGCTGACATCTTTACTCTTCAGTACTTTGGAGAGGTCTCTAACAGCAGACTTTCCCAATGTAGTACATCTTTTAATTTCCTGGCTCCTGGTGCCCAGAGTGTTGATTGTGGAGCCAAGCAAACTAATGCTACAAACAGTCTCAATCTCTTCACCATCTGGCATGATGCTGCCAATCAGCCCAGTGGTGAGAATCTTTGTTTTCTTGATGTTAAGTGTCAATCCATATTTAAAGTGGCAGTCCTTGACCTTCTGCAGTAGTTATTATCTATGCAAAGAAATTTGAAGGACAGTTAGTTGACCGCTCACTGACTATAAGAGATTCATATGTGGGTCCATTCCAAAGAAAGGTGATCCAGCAAAATGCAGAAATTACAGAGCATTATATCCAAAATTTTGCTGAAAAAATTAAAAATGGTTACACTACTACACTGACAGAGAGCTGCCAGAAAATAAATGAATTTAAGGTTATCTTTGCTGATATAAATTGCATCTTGGCTTAAAGCAGAGATTACATTGAAATTTACCTGTATTTTACAAATCATACTATATATCATGCTATATATTTTGTAATAAATTATGGATAACATTGTGAAAAATGGAAATTCCATAATATTTAATTAAGTTCATGCAGAATCTGCACATAAATCAAGAGGCAGTTGTTTGATAAGAACAAGGAAATACTATGTGATATGAAATCAGGATAAGTGTATGTCATGATTATACCTTTTTTAACATACTTGGTCAGTCTTTACGCTTGGCAAATAATCCCAGAATCTGAACTACATGAAGAAAAACATGGTGTCAAGATTGGAGAAAGATCTGTTGACAAATTGATATTTAGATGACATAGCCTTGCTTACTGACAGATAAGAATACTTGAAGCACTTACTGATGAAGTTTAAAGATTATAGAATTACATCACAACACCAAGAAAACAAAAATCTCACAACTGAGCAAATAAGCAAAATGGTAATAAAGGAAGAAATTATTGAAGATGTCAATTGTTTCAATTTTTTGGATTCAGAATCAATACTCATGGAGGTAAGAGTCAAGAAAAAAAATGGCATATTATACTGGACATCTTGAAGTAAAAGATCTCTCAAAATTCTTAAAAGCAAGGGTATTCCTTTGAAGATTAAAGTATGCTTCATCCAAGCTATGATATTAACAAATGCCTTATATGCATACATCTAAGTGCTGGACAAAGAATAAGAAAGATTGGAGAAGAATAGACACCTTTGCAGTAGGGTGTGTTCACTGTCAGGAGAATGAACAAATTCATTGTAAGAAGCACTTCTAGAATTCTTTAGAAGGGAATATGGCAAAACTTCATCTCCTGTACTTTGGGCATGTAATCAAAAGGGAGCAGTCCCTGAAAAAGGACATTCTATTTTCCAGTAGATTAATATTTCAGTCTAAAACATGATTCCACCTCCCAACCCCCACTTCAGTTCTTTCTGCTTGAGGAGTGGTGAGCAGGTCGCTTCCTTTTGGTTGTCTAATTATTGGTTTTTGCATATTTAATTATACAAATTATGCAAATACAAGATAATTATTGGTAATGAGAACGCAAAAGTTGGAAATATAAAAAGATCAGTATATGGAGAAATATGACCTTAGTTATAGAGCTTTGCAAGATCAACAATCCAGTATTCGTCAGAAATAGAAATAATTCTTTTTCAACAACATAGGTGGTAACTATGTCCCATACACAGGGACCTTGCCAGAGAGGGTACACAGTAATTTAACTGGCTACATCTGGAAAAAGAGTTAATAGAGAACAGGACAAGGATCCAATTGTGGAACATATTATCAAATGCTTAAATTCAAGTTCAAATTGAAATGAAGGCAAATGAAAAATGTTATTAAAAGTCAAAGTATGTATGGCCTTCAATATATCTCACCTGAATTGAGAGACAATCTCAAGAAAACATTTGCTACATTGAACACTAATGACAGAATATCAGGTGAGTTGGGGGATAACATCAAAGACCTTGTACATGAAGAAAGCAAAAGGTCATGGGGAAAAAAGACAGGAAAGGGAAAAAAGTTCAAAATCTATAACAAAAGATACTCTGACTTTTTTTTACATAGAGCAGCTAAAATGAATGGAACAAATGAAGAAGTAAAAGAACTGAACAGATTATTTCAAAGGGTGTCTCAAGTAAAGAACTAGAAATGAAAATTACCAAATCTAGGCCAGGGTAAATTATATGCTTCATTAATACATGTACTTGATCTGATTACTGAAGTGCAAGCCACTGAACCACCTAGTACCCTGCAGAGAGATGTTCTAAAATCCCCACATGACTCATATGCCTTCATCTGGCCCTCTGTCTCTAGCTTCCTCAGTTTCTGTATACTCACTCCATTGCTGCTGATTTGAGCATCAATTTTTGTGCTGATTGACCTTGCCAAAACTGATCATTACAAATGTCTCTGAGATTTTGCCATGGTCTTAACTCAGGTATAGTAACGCTGATGACATTGATAGCATAACCTAGAACTAAAACTGACCCTACAATTCTGAAACAGGTCCCTAAAGTCTCTTGGTAGTTTTCTTATTTCTTATTATGTCAGGAAGGATTCAGGAGAGCAAGAAACTTTGTGATGTTTAAACACTTAGCTTTTTAGTTAAGGGTAGAATATGTTGTAGCTTAAGCTATACTTCTAAATGGCCTCTCATCTGTTGCATCATTTTATTATATTCTCATAATATTTTTTTCTTTACAGATTTCATGTGTTCCATGAAGATCACTTGGTATATCTTGGTGCTATTAGTTTTTATACTGATAGTCATCTTCATTACTCTTAAAATACGCGAAGGCCATTGGAGAGTACAAAAATGGCAACGTAAGTGTTTGGAACTAAAGCCATCATTTGAGACAGTCTATTTAGTTTCAAGGGAATCTTAATTTTAACCATGAGTGTAATCCACCTGAGTACATCCAGCACCTACTCAGCAAGGCCCACTTGTCTGTTAGTGAACATTGGCTTCGTGCTTGAGTGGTGAACAAATTTCAGTGCAATGTCTAGACAAAGATGCGCTAAGAATAAAGACTGACACGTATTTCTGTAACATCAACTAAGAAAACCCAAGCCCCAAACAAAACAATCCTTGTTGTTGTTGTTATGCGCCATCGAGTCGTTTGTGACTCATAGCGACCTTATGTACAACACCCCGAAACTCCGCTCTGTCCTGTGCCAATCACACTGTCTCTGACACTCCCATCCCAATTATCCCAGTCACTGAATCAATCCACCTCACAGAGGGCCTTCCTCTCCTGCGCTGTCCCTCCACCCTCCCAAGCATGAAGTCCCTCTCCAGGGACCGGCCCCTCCTCACAACATGTCCAAAGTATGTTAGACGGAGCCTCAGAATCCTTGCCTCCAAGGAGCCACTCGGTTTAACTCTTTCCAGGACAAATCTGTTTGTTTTCCTAGCAGTCCGTGGTATTCTCAATACTCTTCTCCAGCACCACAGCTCAAAGGCATCAATTCTCCTTCTGTCCTGCTTGGTCATTGTCCAACTCTCTGATGCATAACAGGTGATTGCGAAGACCATGGCCTGTATCAGACACACCTTAGTCTCCAAAGAGACACCATTGCTCCTCAGTACTTTGGAGAGGTCCCTAACAGCAGACTTTCCCATGGCAATGCGCCTTTTAATTTGCTGGCTACTGGTGCCAAGAGTGTTGACTATGGAGCCAAGCAAACTAAAGCTGTGTACAATCTCAATCTCTTCACCATCCATCCTGATGCTGCCAATTGGTCCAGTAATGAGAATCTTTGTCTTCTTGACATTGAGCCTCAATCCATATTGAAAACAATCCTATAGATCACAATAATTCAGTCCCTTTGTGCATAAGGTTGTCATGCTGTGGAAGTAGACTCAATGACACAATGGCACCTAACAACAACGCTGTGTGTTGGTGCTAATTCTAAGCACCTTAAGTGATAGAGGCATAAGTAAGACATAGTGCCAACATCCAGGGAGCTCCATGTGTCTCTCTAGTGCTCAGGCAAGTGGCTTAGGAAGAAAAGAAAGAATAGATGAGTAGGAAGGAGCAAAGAACTGGATGTTGAGATGTGGTGAAACAAAGGCTCAGAACAGTAGTGGTGATACAGAGTGTCAGAGTTGAGAATGTTAAGCAGGAGTGGTTCTAAGTGATGAACAAGACTGGAGAAAATCTTTAATCATTGTAGGAGTGTTAACAGATTGATGGAAGGTTGGGCTAAAGTGTGTAATTGTAAATCAGATATGACTAGGGAAGAGTTACAAAGTCGCATTCAGACGACAGAGACTCAAAGTAGAGTCACCCTAGTCAGAAGCAGATTGAGTAAATTTTTCAGGACCTTTAACTTGCTGGTGTGGCATGACTCAAAGTGAGAAGAAACAGCTACAAGTATTCATTAACATTAAAACCTGAAATGTGCAAAGACTGAATCTGTGAAAATTGGAAATTCTCAAAATGTAAATGGAATGCCTAAAGGTTGATATCCTAGACACTAGTGAACTGAAATGGACTGGTGTTAGTAATATCCCCACTGTTCTAGAAATGAGAAATTGAAATGTAATGGTGTCACATTCATTATCAAAAAAGAACTTTTTAGCATCTATGCTGAATACGATACTGCCACAGACAAGATAATATCCATATATCTGCAAGGAAGATAGTTAATATGACTATTACTCAATTTTATACACCAATCACTGAGGCCAAAGAAGAAATTGAAGGTTTTTTACTAACTTCTGTAGTCTAGAAATGATCATACGTGCAATCATGATGAGTTGATAATTACTGGTAGCTGGAATGTGAAAGCAGGAGGATCAATAATTGAAAAATAGTGTTTAGTTGATAGAAATAGTACTGAGTTTGTATGATAGACTTTTGCACTACTAACAACCGATTCATCTGTTGCTAATTTCCTGATTCCTCTCTCTCTCTCTCTCTCTCTCTCTCTCTCTCCATCTCTATATGTCATTTCCAACCGACAATTTCTACAATGCCTATAATATAACCTCTGGGAGCTATGGTGGCCTAGTGGTAAGAAGCTGTGCTGTAGTTCCAAAGGCATATGGTTCAAAATTCACCTGCTGCTCTGCAGAAGGATGGGCAATCTCCTTCCATGCAGTTAACTGCTTCTGAAAACCCACTGGAAGATCAGCTTTGGGTCAGTTATGACTCAATAGCACACAGCAACAACTGATTCTCACTGAATCTTTGGAAAGAACGTTATATACGTGGGCCTTGTCAGATGGAACACAGAAGAATCCAATCAATTACATCTGTGGAAAGGGAGAGACGGTGGGGAAGAAATCATATCTAATCAATAAGAAAAAGATCAGAGGCTGATTTCCATGCAGACCATCATTTGCTTCTATGCTAGTTCAAGTTGAAGCTGAAGGAAAAGAATCCACTAAAACGAAAGTATAATAGTGAGTATATCCCACATTAACCTAGAGACCATTGCAAGAATAGATTTGACCCCTAGGAGTTTAATGATCAGAAATTAGATGAGTTGTGGGATGACATCAGACACAAAATATGCAAAATGTCATTAAAAAAGAAAATCAAGAAAGGAAAAAGCCCAAGTGAATGTTTAAGAAATTCTAAAACTTGTTCTAAATGTAAAGCAGCTAAAGTGAATTGAAGAGACGACAAAGTCAAAGAGCTGAACTGACAATTTCAGAGGGTGGCTTGAGAAGGCAATGTGAAGTATTGTAATGAGTGTTGAAGGACTTGGAGTTAGAAAAACCTGAGGAGAGAACAAGCTCAATATTCCTCAAGAAGAAAAAAAATTAAGTCTTCAGTCATCATATAGAGGGATTCTATGGCCAAAATATTGAATGATGAAAGAAATGTAAGAAGAAAATTGAAGAAATACACAGTCACTGTAACAAAAGGAATTGGTAAATGTGTGAATATATCAAGAGATAGCAGATTATCAAGAACTAGTGGAACAGATGGAAAAAATTTCAAGATGCACTGAAGACATTAGTGAAAAAATAGGGTTTTAGGGATTGATGAATACCAACTAAGATTCTGAAGCAAACAGAAGTGCTGAATGTGTCCACTCTTCTATGCCAAGACATTTGAAAGACAGTTACTGATCTCAAAGATAAAAAGATCCACATTTCTTCCTGTTGGAAATAAAAGTGATTCAACGGAATGTAGAAATTACCAAACAACATCAACATATCATGTGCAAGTAAAATCTTGCTGAGGAAATTATTAACAAATGTTACAGCAGCAACATCAATAGAAAAATGTCAGAAATTCAAGCTGGATTCAAACAAAGACACAGAAAAAGGGATATTGTTGCTGCTGTCTGATCGTGACTAAAAGCAGAGAATGTTGTTGTTGTTAGGTGGCATCGAGTTGAGTATGACTCATAGTGACCCTACGTAGAAAAGATCTGAAACCAGTTCTGTCCTGCACTATCCTCATACTTCCTGACACACAAAGCCCATTGTAGCAGTCACCATGTCAGTCCACCTCGTTGAAGGTCTTCCTCTCCTTCACTAACCCTCCACCCTTCCCAGCATCCTGTCTCTCTCCAAGGACTAGCATCTCCTAGCAATATGTCCAAAATATGTTAGGTGAAGCCTCACCATTCTTGCTTCCTAAGATCACTCTGGCTGCACCCTCTCTAAGACATATCTATTTGGTAGAAGTTTGACTGTGATCATAACAAATGATGGATCAGGTTGCAAAGGATGAGAATTCCAGAATTCTTACTTCTGTTCATGTATAATACACACAAAGATTAAGAGGCAGTTGTTATAGCCAAACATGGGATACTGAAAAATCAATAAAGTTGTGTTTTGCAGTTTTATCATATTTACTCAACATGTGTTCTGTGCAAGGAACTGAACTATATGAAGAATAATGTGCCATTAAAATTGAATGATCAGTTCTGCATATAGACTGAAAAGACGTTGAGACAGAATATATCCCTGGCATTTCTAGATCCATCCTGAAATACAATGTGGTGAGTGACAGGATAATATCCATATGCATACAAGGAAGTTCAGT
>NW_006399917.1:1620562-1686563 GCF_000299155.1 Elephantulus edwardii
CTGTGGTGCTGGAGAAGAGTGTTGAATATACCATGGACTGCTAGGACAACAAACAGGTTTGTCCTGGAGAAGGTGAAGCCTGAATGTTCCTTGGAGTTATGGATTCTGAAGCTTCGTCTGACATACTTTGGGCATGTTGAAAGGAGGGGCTAGTACTTCGAGAGGGACATCATGTTTGGCAGAGTGGAGGGGTGGCAAAGGAGAAGAAGATCTTCAAAGAGATGGATCGATTCAGTGACTGGAACGGTGGGAATAAGTGCTTTTGAGATGGCTAGGTTGACACAGGATAGAACAGCGTTTAGGGCTCTTGTACATAGGGTCACTATGAGTCGCAAACAACTCGATGGCACATAACAACAACAACACCAACAACAACAGTGTTCCCTTGCTCTATTCTGCAGACTGTTCCCCGGTTCAAGTATAGGTTTACCACAAGCACAATCAAGTGCTCTGAGATTCCCATTTTCCTCAAGTTTAGCCACAATTTGTTGTGATCCACACTCTACTACTGAGTCTGAAATAACTACACAGACCTCATAGAGCCATATTAAGGTTATGAGTTTTTTGGGTTTTTTTTTATGTTAACAGATTACAAATTTAGGCTGGTCGCAAGATTCCTCAGTCAGGACAGCTTCTCAAGTGTTCTCACAAGCCTTTTGATCGTCAGCCTAGAGGCTGACCTGAATGTTACAAAGCTTTCTTGGTCTTGCCAATTATGGCATCTTCCTCCTCATTCTCAAGCAGACTTAGGTGAAGGCCTCGGGCTCTGTGAGACCACTGTCCCAAGTCATCTCTTTCCCGTATCAGTCTCTACTTCTCTGCTACAACTGTTGCAACCATGTAGGTCCTGGTCTCACTAGTGCAGGAATCTCTGCTCCTGAAGGACGCAGGCTGCATACCCTGCTTCCTCTTCCTCAATTAAATTCCCATCTTCTCCTGCCAAACCCATTAAATTTCAACCTGGAATGGCACAGCCAAAAAACTCCTTCATAAATAATTTGCCAACCTGGTTTGTATATTCCCACCAGCCATGTGGTGGAAATCAAAGCAAATAAGCTAGAAAAGTAATTTTACCTACATAGTCTTTCCAATCACTCACTACACATCCTTGAGCTGGACAATGACTAAAGGATGACAGAAGAAGAATTGATGCCTTTCAGCTGTGATGTTGGAGCAGAGTACTGAACATCCCATGGATGGCCAGGAGAACAAACCTTAGAGAGGGTGCAACCAGAGTGCTTTTTTGGATGTAAGAATGATGAGCCTTCACCTCACATGTTTTGGACATGTTGCTAGGAGGTGCTATTCCTTGGAGAGAGGGACATGATGCTGGGAAGGGTAGGGGGTTGAGAACGAGAGGAAGATTCTCAACCAGGTGGATTGACACAGCCACACAATGGGCTCTTGTGTGTCAGGAAGTGTGGGGATGGCGCAGGATGGAACAGGGTTCAGATCTTCTGTTCATAGGGTCATTATGAGCCGTACTCGACTTGATGTAAATAACAACAACAATAACAACATATTTGATCATGAAGATAAAAGACTACAGTGTTCAGTATAAATTAGACTTCAGCATACAGGAAACAACTATTCACAACTGTTTTAATATGTAATATAATAATAAATGAAGAAAATATTGATGGTCTCAAGGATCTTTAAAGTGTCGAAAAGCAAAGGTGTCACTTGGAGAAAGAAGGTGAACCCAATCCAAGCCATGGTTTTCTCAATCATTTCTTATGCATGTGAAAACTAGACAGTAAGAAATAGATAGTAAGAAAGTAAGAAATACTAAAGAACTGACGCCTTTGAATTATGATATTGTGGACAAAGATTTTACCATGGGCTTCCAGAAGAACAAACACATCTATTTTGGGAGAAGCACAACTGGAATCCTTCTGAAAACAAGGACAGTGAGATTTCATTTCAGGTACTTTAGACACGGTTCAGGAGACATCAGTTCATGGAGAAAGATACCATGTCTGTTAAAGTAGAAGGTCAGCAAAAAGAATGATCCTTAAGAAAATGGATTGACATGGTGGTGGCAGCAATGAGTTTAGGAATAGTAACAATTGTGAGGATGGTATTCTATTTTTGTTGTGCATGGTTGGGGTCACTATGAGCCTGAATTGACTGGAGGGCAACTCACAGTCATTTCCAAATGGCACACAACTTTGCATTTTTTAACCCTTATCTTAATATGAGCTCTGGTGGCCTAGTGGCTAGAAGCTGCATTGCAATCCTGAAGCCATGCTGTTCAAACTCATCAGCTGCTCTGCCTGAGAAGGATGGGCAATCTCCTCCCATCTGATTAATTGCGTCTGAAAATCTGCTGGAGGGCCAATCATGGGCCGGTTCTGACTCGACGGTACAAATAACAGCATCATCATAGAATATTAAGTAAGAAGAAGGGCAGGAGATGATAAAAAAAATGCAGAGAAAAGACCTGGGGAGTCCTATTAAACTTTTATGAACATCTATTCAAGTGATGGAAGTAGTGGCTTTTAAAGGCAAACCTTGCAAATCCAAGTACATAAAGCAATGCCAAATGCCACACCAATTAAGACACTAAATAGTATTAAATATTAAGCATGAATTATGTGAGATGGCACAATGGCGTCATTGGTAATGTGGAAGCCACTGGTCTCAGAAAGAACCTGTACTTGTTAATGGAAAATCATTTACTATGGAACAACTCTTAATGCCCTGTTTCTCCAGATCCTGTCGTAAAGAGTCTATTTTCCTTGATCATTCTCTGAACCGACATGAAGGGTATATAGTAAGAGTGTTCTTGCTGATCATCTAAATATTTAATTCCTCTTTTTGGTACAGGTCGTAAGAACAAGCCTGTCTCTGTCCTGTTAAGAGAGAGTGATTCGGAGAAATTGAGAGCCTTGAACGTGCAGGTTATTTCAGGTGAGTGCCGTGACAGGCAAACAGAACCGAGCTTAGGAAATTCCAGAGCATCACAACTTCGCTCCTAAGTAACCTCAAGATGCAGAGAAGGGCACCTATTGAAATTAGCCTGATATCTGGCAGAAAGGAACCGTGGGCAAATGAAATCCCTTTTAATATGTCTTATTATCACGGAACAGATGCAATCAAAACGACCTCCTTAAATAATGGAAAGTTTGCTTAATTGGCAAGAAGAAATTCATGTGAGTGGGCAGAGCTGGGAAGGCAATAAGGAATAAGCCTCAGATTTATTTTTAAATGAGACAAGATACCATTAGTCCTCGGAATTGCAAGAGGTAATTGCAGAGTGGGCATGGCTGCGCTGGAGCCTTCACTTAGCTGAAGGTGTCACTGTGTGGAGAGAACTTCTAATAGCCCCAATTAAAAAGCCCCCTGCCCTTTCTTGAGTTAAAGACGTGGAGAAAGGGATCCTAATTAGTGCAGCTAAGGGGGCTGTGAGCACAGACGCTAGGATTCCACCTTCTACTTCTAATTGCGAGGCTTCCTTCGGAATTCAAGCTGTCAAGTCACATTAAAAAGAAAGAGAGGGAGAAGGCTACATGAGTAAAAGCCTCTTTTCCATCAAGAAGAAAGAACACCCTTGATTCGTAGGACATCACAGGATTTTGAGTGATACCCTAGAGCTTGTACATAGCCAAAGAGCAAGCCCTTTTGAACTTTGTAAGACATGGTAAAAAGTCCTGTGTGCAAACAGTTTTCAAAACTGGAAGGAAATGGAACAAATCCTTGGCTCTGATCTGCAGCTGTAGCAGTAGTGCAGAGAGATAGGCACATGGTATGTCACTGGGAAATTTGTTTTCCAGGGTTTTGTGAGCCGTTTAAATAAGTGGGTACTCAGAAATTTGGGGAGGTCTAGTGACCTAGTTGTAAGAAGCTGCTCTGCAACCTGAAAGGCCTGCATTTCGAGTCTACCAGCTGCTCCATGGGAGAAGGATGGACAAATCATCTCCTGTGCTATTTCCTGCCTCTGAAACCCACTGGAGGGTCAGCTATGGGTTGATTCTGACAAGACGACAAAAAAAAAAAACAACAAACAAACACCAAGAAACGCTTAGCCTGAGGTGGGAATATGAGATTGGTGCATTTTCAGAGCTCAAATTGTTAACAAAATGTAAAGTTTCTAGCCTCAGAATTCACAGAGGAATCAATAAGCTATAACGGTGATAAGCTGAATGATCAGTTGGCACCAGTTACATGTGATGGCTCAGTGGCAGAATGCTCACCTCTCAAGCAAGAGGCCCAGGTTCGACTCCCAGCCAACGCACCTTATGTGCAGTCACCACTCCTCTGCCAGTGGAGGCTACTGTGATGCTGAACAGATTTCAGCAGAGCTTGCAGACTGAAGTGAACTGAGAGAGGAGGCCTGACAAGCTACTTCTGAGAAACAGACACTGAAATCCCTGTGGATGACAGCAGTCAGGTTCAAAATTGACCTGGAGGATGACGTTGCGCTGGGCAGCATTCCTTCTGCTGTGAGTGGATTTGCCGTGGGTTGGTCCAACTTGACAGCCGCTAGCAACAAATGTGTCAAAAGTTGATAAAGATGCTAGGTGGTTAGTGCAAAGTGTAACCAGCTTAGGAAACAAAGCCCATACAGTGGTGGTTACAAATGGGAAAGATGATCTTTTCAAATGAGAAGATGGTGTTTTCTCTTTTTTCCCCGCTTTCATCCAGTTCTCCTGTCTTCCTCTCGTATGGGAAATGTTTGCACTCTGTTCTGTCAGGCTTTGTGGCTGCCCTAGGAATTCTGGTCATTTCTTTTTCCAAGTCATAATTTTGAGCAATACAGTCTTGTCTGGGGGGAGGGGAAAGTCAATAGTCCCCCCCGTCAACCCTTAAAGTCAGGGGAATCACAAATTTAAAGTACTAGCTAACCACAAGACCAACCTCACAAGTCAAATGTATGATCTTGTGATTTTTGTTCTCCAAAGAGACCTACCTCAGCCATCTTTTTCCCTTTAACTGCTCTCACTGAACCCCCTCTAGTTTTATTGCCAGGTATATAACACTAACGTTTAGTGCAGGCCAACGGGTGACAGAAATTTTGTTTTTAAAAAAGCCAGGTTCTTTTTGAGATGTAGAACCTTAAGGGAGGGAGAGAGAAGCAGACTCTTTCATGATATTTATATTCCTTTCACCTGAATGCATTTTTTTCCCTTTCCCTGTTGTACGTTGCTCTTTCTGAGAGAGAAATGGAAAGGAAATAATGTTTCCCTTGAGTGTCGTTTTTAAGGCCTCTCTTTGTAATGATGGATTATAGGCAGCAGCGAGAATGTTCAGGGAAAATGTGCCAGCACAGCTCTGGGAAGGAGTGGTAACGTGAGTGGGGGGGGGCGGGGGGGGAATAAAGGCAGCTCAAAGAAAGTCGTGACAGTGGGTGACATTCAGCAGAGCAGCTTGCTGCCAACTCTAGCTGTACCTTCTAGACAGCCTTTCCAGTAGTTCATACAGCACAGAGTAAGTATTGTTGCACATAACATGCAGAGAGACAGTCTCGAACCCTCAGAAAGATGTTTATTTCTCTTACAAGAATGGCAAAAGAAAAGATTATCTAAAACCTGAGCAAGTACAAGGGGAGCCAGTGGCATGCTCGGTAGCAGGATGCACTGTTAACCAGAAAGCTGTATGTGACTCTGGAGGTTTGAGTCCACAAGCTACTCTACAAGAGAAAGATGGGCGGTCTCCTGATGTTACGATTTTATAGCCTCACGGGTGGGTGGGTGAATTTACAGAATCAAAACCCGCCTGGTGGGTTTTGAGTTGAACTGACTCAAGGGCACAGAGTTTGCTAGTATGGACCGTTCATATTGTTGTTAGATGCCGTTGAGTCAGGTACAAAACTCATGGTGATCTATGAAGAGCAGATCTGAACCCTGTCCTATCCTGTGCCTTCCTCACCATTGCCATGGCTGACACACATGGGCCCACTGCTGCAGTCACTGGGTCAATCCATCTGGTTGACTAATTGCCCTGTAAAAGCTGATAGGACAATGAGTCTTATCATAGAAGAAAAAAAATGACTCATTGTCCATAGCCTAATGGATAAGGAGTTGCTCTTCCAACGCAAAGCTCAGTGATTCTAATCCACCAGTTGTTCTGCAAGAGAAAGATGGGCAAACTATTCCTAAAACGATTTTACAGCCTCTGAAAACATGCTGGACAGTGAGCTGTGTACTGTTCTCACTCAGCAGCGATGTACAACAACATTACAGATATAATGATATCATACAAATCAAGTCCCAACTCTTATGTCTACATTATTTTCCTCTCTGCTTTGAAACTGTGATGTTGCCTGTCTTGGCATTAATCTGCTTTATGTGCTATTCATTTGACTATTATCTCCACAAAGAGATGACTCTGTCTTATTCAGATTTGTATGCCTGTCCTTGGCATAATATCTGGCAAGAAATTTGTGCATGAGAAAGGCTTATTAAATCACACACCTCTAAGGGGAAAGGAGTGTGGAGTAAAAAGTGTAGATGAGCAAGAAATGAATGTTAAGAGTCCAGGAAAGAGGAACACAGTGGAAGAGGAAAAGAAGGATCAGATGAACATGATTCAGTTCTGTTGAAAAGCATACAATGCTCTTTTAGAGCTGTTGAGGATGTGAAAGAATAAGGGAAAACATTGGTATTCTTGAAGAAAAGATTTTAAGAACTATGCCAATGTAACTTTGAAATGTATCCCCAGAAATTATGCTCAGTGGGGAGACCACAAATATTAGGGACAGGGAATGAGGACTCAAAATGCTGGGTGCAAACAGTAGAAAGCACTTTGGCTGACTTGGAAGAAAAGGAATTTAGTGGCAGACTAGTTTATAGTCTGTAGAAGCAACAGTACATTTCAACTAAACATCTCAGTTTATTGCAATCAAGTTAGAACCAACTTATAGGCGACCCTCTTGCAGGTTTTCAGAGACTATAAATTGCCCCGGAGGACAGTGTTCACCTCACTCTCGTAGAGCTGCCGGTGAACTTGAACTGCCAAAGATGCATCATCTTTGGGTTAGCAGCACAGCTCCCTATGGGCTTGATTGGCAGCGCAACCTACCCGAGCTCCCTCCACCAGAGACAGTTACTGTTAAGGTCATTGAGTCAAGTAAAACTCATAGTGACCCTATGAACAACAAATATGAACCCTGTCCTGTGCCATCCTCACAGTCTGACATACTTGAAACTGTTGTAGCAGTCACTATGTGACTACTTGGTTGAGGGTCTTCCTCTCTTTCACTGTCCCTCCACATTCCCAAACATGTCCTTTTCTTTTTTTTAGATAAAATTTTAATTGTTATTTTAATGAACATTTATAGAAAAGTTAGATTTTTTTCATTCATTATTGTTGCACATTTTACCCCCTCTCTCCCTTCTCCTTCCCCAGTTCATGTTTTTAAAAATATTCATTCATTGTTGCACTATTACCTCCCTCCCCTCCCCCAGTCCTCTTTGTAATGATGCACATCTTATTTTGGGCTGTTGTAATATGTATAGTGCCTAATCATATATTCCTTTTACTACGCAGTGCTGAAAAGCAATGAACTTGTAAAACATTACACAACATGAGTGACCTTGGAGGACATTATGCTGAGTGAAATATCTCAGTCACAGAAGTACAAACACTGCATAGCATCACTGTGATAAAGCAGCTTTGACATGGGGGTTGGGAAGAGAATAGGATAGGAGTGGATAGATAATGAACATTGCACTGGAGAAGAGGAAGGATGTCGTTTCTAAATGTCCAAAGTATGTGAGATGAAGCTTTGGCATCTTTGCTTTCAAGGAGCACTCTGGCTGCAGCATCTCGAAGACAGTTCGTTCTTTTGGAAGTCCGTTAGGCACTGTATATTTAGAGACTTTAAGAGAATTCTTATAGTAGTGGTGGCTTAGTGATAGAATTCTTGCCTTCTATGCAAGAAACTTGGGTTGGATACCTTGCCAGAGTGCCCAATGTCTCTCGTGGAAGCTCGTGTGCTGTGATGCTGAATAGGGTTCAATGGAGCTTCCAGACTACGATGAACGAATCGTCTTCTGCAAACCAGTTAATGAAAGCCCTATGGACCACATCCATCTCAGCCACCAGGGGATGGTGCCAGATGGGGCAGTGTTTCTCTCAGTTGTGCATGGGCTTGCTGTAAATTGGAAGCCAATTAGACAGCAACTAATGACAATAAAGTTGATCAGGCAACCAAAATACAATCAAAAGTGCACTACAGTAATAGTCTTGTGACAATTCTCCTTGTTGTTGTTGTTGTTATTGCTGTTATGTTCCATCAAGTCAACTATGACTCATAGTGATCATAGGCACAATAGCTCTGAACCCTGCCCTATCCTGAGCCAGTCTCACTGTCTCTGACATACTTGCCCTCATTACTGCAGTAACTATGTCAATCCATCTGAATCCATCTCTTCTTCTCTCCTGTGCTGTCTCTCTACCCTTCCAAGCGTGATGTCCTTCTCCAAGGACTGGTCCCTCCTTGCAACATGCCCAGAGTATGTGAGATAGAGCTTTAAAATCCTTGTCTGCAAGGAGCACCTTGGTTTCACCCTCTCCAATAGAGACATTTGTTTTCTTGGCAGTCCATGACATGTTCAATACTTTTCTCCAGCACCACAACTTATAGGCATTAATTCTTCTGTCATCCTTAGTCATTGTCCAGCTCTGATGCATAACATAAGTAATTGTGAAGACTATAGCCTGGATTAGGCCCATCTTAGTCTCTAGACTAACATCATTGCTCTTTAGCCCTCTGGAGAGGTCCCTAACTGAAGAATTCCCCAGTGGAACTCATCTTTTCATTTCCTAACTGCTGATACCAAGAATGTTGATTGTGGAACCAAGCAAGCTCCCCCTAATGATGTTAAAACAAATAGGCAACAGCAAAAAAAGGCAAACCCAGCAGGGAAAGGATTCTTTTGTGCCCTTGGTCTCAGCCAATAGGTCAGAGAGTACTGATCCATCCCTGCCTTTCTGAGGAGTGCCCTGGCCTTTCTTCCTCTTTCCTGCTACCCTTTCTTACCCCTTCCTTTCTGGAGACGTGTGCTAGAATTCTTTCTATTGACTAATTGGTTTTGATAATCCCTAGTCCTACCAAAATTATCTTTTGCCTTAATAAACTTTCTTTTTCACTTAAAAAAAAAACCAAAACACACACACACAAACCTAAACCAATAGACAAACCAACTCTCTGACTTGCTGAGGCTACTCTTTGACCACTAAGCAACTTAGCATTACTCATCAGAGGTTCAACACCCAAGGAGAGGAATCTTACTGGAAGAGAATCCGAGTCTAGGCCACAGGGGTTAAGTTAGGTGCCAGGTATCTTATCTGTGACCCCCTCACAGGCGGATCATCTCTCAGCTGTAAGGCTGTTCATATGCTGGAAGTCCATATATAATTTCAATGACACCAACTGTCATTTTACATCCCTCCTCTACACCCACCAAATTAGTGAAATTATTAAAATGGGCATTCTTCACCTTTAAATGTTCCATCAAGATGTGTTGGACACTGATGGACTACGTATGGGCCAAATATTATGCAATCACCGGTGATGTTGTGGTACGTAGTACAGGCAGGGTACTTATTATCACAGCTCTGATAGTACAATTGATGTTGTTGACCTTCTGCTGAGTGAGCCCCATGCACACGGGGCTCTGCACAGTAGAATTAACTCTCCTTGGTCCTGCAACATCCCCCATAATCAGCTCAGTCATTGCAGATAAGACTGCTACAAGGCCAATTGTTCAAACTACATTGCCAGCCCTTTCTTCCTAGTCTACCTTACTTGTTCAGCATTATAGCCACATGTAAAGCACTGCTGATACAGTTGATGACTGTACATGAAATGTGCTGACCAGTACTTGAACCTGGATCTCTCACACGGAAAGTGAGAACACTAGCACTCAGCTAGCAATGCTCCACACAGTATAGTTAAGATATTCTGCACACCTGATTGCCTTCAGAGAAAGGAAACAAATTAATGTCATCTTTTCAATCACTTCCTATGCATCCGAGAACTGGACAATGAATAAGGATGACAGAAGAATTAAAGCCTTTGAGCTGTGGTATTGGAGAAGAGCACTGAATATCCCATGGACCGCCAAAAAAAGTTATGTGATGAAGAAGCCAAGGAGCTCTTTGGAGACAAAGATGAGAAAGCTTTGCCTCCCACTTTGGGCACATTGCTAGGAGAATCTGGGAGAGGGACATCATGCTTGGAAAGGTGGATGGATGACAAAAGAGAGGAAGACCTTCAACCATAGTGATAGCAGCAATGGGCTCTAGTGTGTCAGAGATTGTGAGGATAGCACAGAATAGGATAGGGTTCAGATCAGTTGTTCATAGGAACAACCACAACACCATCCCTGGTTGCCTGCAGAGGAAGAAAACATTAAGTACATTTGCTTCATAGAGGCGAGGATGGTGAAACTTTGTCTCACATACTTAGGGCAAGTTGTCAGGAGAGGCCAGCCTTTGGAAAAAGGCATAATGCTGGTGGAGGTGGAGGGTCAAGGGAAGAGAGAAAGACCCTCAACCAAATGGCTTGGCACAGTGACTGCAGTAAAGGGCTCAAGGGTGTCAGAGACTGTGAGGACGGCACAGGATAGGGCGAGGTTCATGTCTGTTGTTCATTGAGTGACTGTTAGTCATAGTCTACTCAATGGCACTTAACAATAACAATAACACACGCAAAGGGTTTCTACACACACATTTCATTTCCTAAGGACTTCACATTTTTTCCTGATGAGAAAATTGAAGCTAAAGAGATTGGCTCATTAGCAAGAGTCAGGATACAAACCTAGGTCTGTCTAGCAAATGCTGGTCTACACATAGCACTTAATGACAGTGCTGAACTGGGGAGCTTAAAATCTTAAAATCCCTGGGTCAAGCCATACATCAAAGCTCTTCTTTCTCTTTTACATTTCACACCAAAAATCGAGATGAAATATTGTCTCTGTGAACGGTCTTAGGGGTTTGAGTGTGCCAATCTGATCCAATAAAGTCACTTTCCAACTCTGGTAAAAGGCTTTATTTTTGCTGTTACTGTGGGTGGGTTCTGAAGAAACATGAAGCAGAGGCAAACACATTTTATTGTGAAAGAGAATTACTAAATGTAAAAAATAAGTGACTGACCCAGACATTTATACTACCTACAAAGTAAAGATAATGTAAATGGAAAAATAGTAACCTGCAACCTCTTTATGGTCACTATAGTGAAAGATTGAGCTGTTTCAACTTCTTGCAGAAGACAAAAGAAATAACTGGTGCCAGATGTCCTCCGCCCAAGCAAGATAATGATAAATTTTACTTGCATAACTATAATATTTATCTCTCTTAAAATACAGATTTGAGTTCATAAAAGAGTAAAAGGTGATAGTCATTTGCTTGGTTATAGAATAGATCAAAGGGTAGAGGGTGCAGCAGAGAGGAATTCATATGTGTGAAGAAGCTAAAGTCTGAATGAGATGATGTATTCTGTTCATTTATCGAATGCATCTATGTGACAACTATTTATGGCTGGCCTGGAAGAACTGATGATAAAATATGGAAGAAGAGTACCTTCAACATCTTTCTATAGGGAGTCCCTGCTGGAACCTTCCTACCTCCTTTGCTACCCCAGGACATCTTCCAATCAAAGCCCACTAATGAATTCCAATTCACAGGAACCCTGTAGGACAGGGTAAAACTGCTCCCCAGGGGTTTCAGGGAAGTAAATCCCTACAGAGGCAGGCTGCCCCAATTTGCTGTCACAGAGCTGCAGGGGGGTTCTAACTGCTGGCCTTTGAATTGGCAGCTGAGAGCTTAGCCGCTGCACCATCAAGAGTCCTAGGACACCGTCATCCCACTCTTTCTATTGTTGTTGTTGTTAGGGGTAGTCAAACCCATGTTGGCTTACAGTGAACCTACAAACAACAGATCTGAACCTTGCCCTATCCTGTGCCATCCTCGCCACCTCCGATATGCCAAAGCGCATTGTTACGGCCACTGTGTCATGCTTGGAAAGAGAGGAAGACCCCCCCCAGTGAGATGGATGGACATGCCGACTGCAACAATGAGCTCACGTGTATCAGAGATGGTGAGGTTGACACAGGAGAGGCCAGAATTCAGATCCATTGTTCATAGGGTTATTGAGTTGTACTCAACTCAGTGGCACCTAACAACAGAGTCCAAGAAGTATTCCAAGACCAGAAGGGAGAAGTTGGAGTCACATAGAGCATATTTTCATGAGGGGCCAGTCCTTGGGAAAGTAAAGCATGCTGGAAAAGGTAGAAGATCAGAGTAAGAGAAGGGTCTCTGCAGGGTGGATTGACACAGTGAATATAGCCTGAATCAGGTGCACTTTAGTCTTCAAACTAACATCATTGCTCTTCAATACAACAATTTGGGTTTCTAGACTAGGTCATTTCCTCTTATCACACAATATTATACCACCATCAGTTCATTTCATAACAATTATCACAGTTTCTATTTTACTTTTTTTTGTAATTATTTAATAGGTGCTTCTTCTATGAGCCAGTTAGGTTCTTGAGTACAATATCTGATTATGTTTAATCATTTTAACCTCAGCTCTTAGCATGGTACACAACTCTTAGCGTGTACTCCTGTGGCCAATTGAATTTTGTCTCAACTCTGTCTGTGTGTGTGCCACTGCCCCATGGGGTTTTCAAGGCTGTGCACTATGGCAAGCAGATTAGATTGCCAAGCTTTTTTTGAGGTTCCTCTCTGTAGGTACAAACCACTAACATTTTATTCAGTAACCTAGTATGTAACATTTACTCTACTCAGGAACTCCTTGTTAAAAGGTAACCCCACGCTTTCTAGCTGATCCTCACCCCTAGTGACCAAATATATTACCAAATAGACTTCCAAGAATTGCTCTGTGGGGTTCATTGGCTGGGAACTTTACAGACGTGGAGCACCAGGCCAGTCTTCCACATTGCCATTGATGGGTTTAAATCATCAACCTTCAGGTTGGTAACTATTGCTGTTATGTGGATTCCAGCTCACAGTGGCCTTCCAGGAATAGATCCATGGCATAGGGTTTCCATACATCTTGAGTAGTAAAGACTTAGGACCATGACTCATCTGTCAGTTTGTGGTGGCTTGTGTGTTGCTATATGAAGAAGCCAAGAGGGCAGCCAGGGATTCCTGGACAATGTGGAATGAGAGTAACAGCAACAGCAGAGGTGGTGGAGAATAGATACAAACATGAGGCAGAATTAAACCAGGACTGATGCCTCACGGAATCAGGGCTGAGGCTTCCTGGCGGGGTGGGGGAAACACCATGATTGGCAGATACGAGGAAGGTTAGTCTTGCCCCCACTTGGCCGCAGTTTACCTTACTGTGAGAGCTTTCACATTACTATGGCGCTGGAAGCTATACCACTAGTATTCCAATACCAGCAGACTCACCCATGAAAAACTAGTTTCAGCGGCACTTCCAGATGAAAACAGGGCAGACCATTCACTTCTAAAATAACAAGTCTTCAAAAACTCTTAACAGTACAAGGCCCTAGAGAGGCCATATTCTGCTTAACCAGCTCAGCTTTCTGAGTACCACAACACCAGAGCTCCACTCCTTTAAAAAGATGTTATGTATTTTCCCCCGACTCTTACTTTCTGATGAGTGTGTGCCAAGCAGGAAAAGCACATTGATACAATCTGAAATCTTACCATGTAATCATCTAAGACACTACCACTTGCTGAGTTTCAGTGCTGTATCAAAGAATATCCAGTTATCCAAAAAGGCTGTTCAAGTTTACCTCCCTCTTCCAACTACATGTTTGCGTAAAGCTAGATTTTCTCATTATAGTTCAACCAAAGATTATATTAAAATAGATGTGGAAAATTTAAAAAAGAATAGTGCAAGGCCATATCTGGATATCATGCCAGAAGACTAGCCAGCCCCTCAGGTTGGAAGGCACTAAAATGATACGGGGAAGAGCTGCCTCCTCGAAGTACAGCCTACTTTAATGATAGAGATAGAGTTAAGCCTTCACCCAGTGAAGGACCTTGTTGATGTAGCAAGACTCCAAATGAGGAGAAATTGGTACAAATATCCATTAATAATTGGAAGATGAAATGTAAGTAGTATGAATCTATGAAAGTTGGAAATGGTAAAAAATGAAATAGAACACATAAAGATTGATATGATGGGCATTATCAATGAGCTGAGATGGACTGATATTGGCCATTTTGAATGAGATGATCATGTGCTCTGCTACGGTGGCAATGTTGGAAGCAAGAGTGGCATCCACTTCATAAACAACACTCCTCTGGAAACTCTGTGAACTTTGATAAATGTCGATAATTGTAGAGGGGCTTCAGGCCTTTTGTTCATAGGGCTGCTATGAGTCGTGCTCAACTTGAAGGCAATCAACAACAACAAAAACAATGGTGGGAATGACAAATTGAAGAGGATTCGTATCACATATGTCATCAAAATATCATTACAAGATCTATCTTGAAATACAAAGCTGCCAGTAATAGCTATATGCATATAAGGAAGACCTGTCAATACAACTAATATCCCAATTTATGTATCAGCCACTAAGGTCATGGATGAAAAACAATGAGTGCTTCTACTGCCTTCTGTAATATTTTTGTTGTTGTGTACCATCAAGTTGGAACTGACTCACAGTTGACCCTCAATGGATTTTCAGAGACAGTAAATGCCAGGGAGAAGATTGCACATCCTTCTCCTGTGGAGCAGTGCAGCTTCTTACCACTAAGTTTGCCTTTCTTCATAACTGTCAGTCTGTGTGCTGAACATATAATTTGTGAAACTGGACTCAGTGAAGAGAAATGTGGCATTAGGATCAAGGAAGGCTCATCTACATGACACAACCTTGCTTGCTGAAAGTGAGGAGAATGTGAAATGATCGCTGCAGAAGATCAAAGACCGAAGACTTCAATATGGATTGTATCTCAATCTCAAGAAGACAAAAATCCTTACCACTGGACCGAAAGTCAACATCATGATACATAGAGAAAGGATACAAATTGTCAATGATTTAATCATGCTGGGATCAACAATCAACACCCTTTGTACCAGCAGTCAGGAGATCAGGAGATGTAGTGCCCTAAGAAAGTCTGATGTCAGAAATCTCTCCAAAATATTGAAGGGCAATGATGTCAACCTGAAAACTAAGGTGTGCCTGATTTAGGCCATGCTCATTTCAATCACTTGCTATGCATCTGAAAGCTGGACAACGAATAAGGATGACAGAAGAACTTAAGTGTTTGACCTGTGGTGTTGGGGAAGAGTGCTGAATATCCCATGGACTGCTTAAAGAGCAGACCGATATGTCTAAGATGTGCTGCCAGAGTGTCCTTGGAGGCAATGATGAAGAAGCACTGTGTCTCACTTTGGGAATGTTGCTATGGGAATCTGGTCCTTGGAAGGGGACATCATGCTTGGAAAGGTGGAGTGTAATTCAAAGAGAGGAAGACTCTTAACAAGATGAATAAACACAGAGACTGTAGCAATAGGCTCAAGTGTGTCAGAGATGATGAGGATGACACAGGATAAGACAGGGTCTGCAGGTTCTAGGCTCACCATGAGTCATACTCAACTCAACACCTAACAACAACAACAATAACAACAACAATTGCTTTCTGTAGTCTGAAACTGATCAAACATGATTTTAATACTCATTAATAATTGATGATTGGAATGTAAAAGTTGGAAACAAACAAAAACCTGATTAAAAAATATAGCCTTGACAGAAATGACACTGGAGATCACATGATAAAATTTTGTACAATCATGAATTTACTCATCACCAATACCTTTAAAAAAACAACACCAAGAAGCTGCACTGCAATTGCAGAGGTGCAAGGTTCAAATCCCCCAGGTGCTCTGCTGAAGGAGGAACAATCTCCTCCTGTACCAGTCAGATCTGATTTGACGGTACACACACAAAAATAATTTAAAACACCACCACCACCAAAACAACCCATGAGTGATGATTATACAATTGGACCTCTTGTAATGGAATACATAAGACTCAAATTGACTACAGCAATCAAAACAAGGCCACTGGTTGACTGTGAAACAGACTATCAATTACTCATGTGTAGGTTCAAATTGAAGCTAAAGAAAATGAGAGCAAATTCATGAAAGGAAAATATGGTCTTGAGTTTACCTCACCTGAATTTAAACACCATCTCAAGAATAGATTTGACATGTTGAATATAATGATCCAAGACTAGATGTATTGTTGGATAACATTAAGCTATCATCCATGAAGAAAGCAAAAGGTCATTAAAAAGATAAGAAATAAAAGACCATAATGAATCAGAAGTCAGTCTGAAGAGACTCTGAAATTTCTTTTCTGTTTTTTTTTGTTTGTTTGTTTTTTGGTTTTATTTGTTTTTTTTTTCCCCCTTAATGGAGCTCTGGTGGCCTAGAAGCTGTGCTGTAATCCTGAAGGCATGTGGTTCGAGGCCACCATTGCTCTGTGGGAGAAGGATGGGCAATCTCCATTCATGTGTTTAACTGTCTCTGAATACCTGCCAAAGGGTCAACTATGGGTCGGTTCTGACTCTACAGCACACAACAATGTAACAATGGAGAGAAGCTAAAACAAAAAGAAGAAATGCTGAAATAAGAGGCATGAATAGATTTCAAAAGAATCTCGAAGAAGGCAGCTCAAGAAGAGAAAGAAAAATTCCATTATAATGGAATATGCAAAAACCTGGTGTTGGGAACATAAACAGAAAGAACCCACTCTCTATTTCTCAACCAGAAATATCTGAAGAAAAATATTCAACCCTTACTTTACAATACTTAATGATTCTGTAGAAAGTATTGAATAATGCAGAAAGTACCAAAAGAATTTGGAAGGAATACAGTTAAAGTACAAAAAGCACCCCCCAAAAAAACCTTGCCGATACTGAATATTTCAGGAAATAATATATGATCAAAACCCAATATAATGAGGGAAGAAGTTAAACCTGTACTGAAGGCTTTGACACAAATAAGGCTCCAGAAATTGATTTCATAACAACTGAAACTGAAGTGTTTCAGGAACAGATACAGACCTGCACGTGCTCACCAGTCTATGCCAAGAAATGTGGCAGGCAGCTACCTGGCCCACTGACTGGAGAACACCCAGATATGTTTACATCCCAACACTAAAAAAAAAAAAAAGATGATTCAAGAATATGGAAATTATTTCACACATTGTATTGTAAACAATATAATTGGCATCACAGGCAAGTGAAATTTTGCTTACGATAATTCAGGAACAACTAAAGCAATACTTTGACAGGGAACTTATTTCAACAGGAAAAGCGGATACTGCATGGTTTAAAATCTGCAGAGGTGTGCACTAGGGCTTTCTCCTATCTCCATAGCTATTCAATCTGTATGTTGAACAAATCATACAAGAAACTGGACTATAATAAGACTGTGGCATCAGGCTTGGAGGAAAACTCAGAAAAAACCTATGTTGTGCAGATGACACAGTCTTGTTTATAGAAAGTGAAGATTTGAAACATTTGCTGAAGACAAAAGATTGTGTAGTTCAACGTTGTTGAAACAAAATTCCTCACAACTGGACCAATAGGCAACTGCATGATAAATGGAGAAAAGACTGAAAAGCCGTCAATGATTTAATTTTAGTTAGATACATAAGTAACAATAAAATGCCAAAGAGTGAGGATGTCAGTTTGAAAAGATTCAAACCTGACCCAAGCCACGATATTTTTCAGTTTTCCCCATGCATGTGAAAGTTAGCCAATGAGCAAAGAAAACTAAAGAAGAACTTATGTCATTGGACAGCAATGCTAATGAAGAGTGTTGAATATCCCCCGGACTATGAAAAGGACAAACATGCTTTTTGGAGGCAAGGATGGTGAAACTACATCACATTATACTTTTGTTTATCTGTTATATTGATAGGAGGGCCAGTCCTTGGAAAAAGCCATCATGTTGGGAAAGTAGAGGGCCAGGGAATGAGAGGATGACCTGGTACAGCAGTTAAAACAGTGAGCTTGAGCACAGGGGAGACTGTGAAGATGGCACAGGCCAGGGCAATGTCTTGTTCTGTTGTGCACAGGGTCACTAACAGTGGTAGTTACTAGATCGTTTCTGACAACACAATATTTCAGGAAGCAAATTGCCACCTGTTTTTCCTGTGAAGGACCTGTTACTCTTGAACCTCTAACCTTGTTGCTAGAATCTGAGTGCTTCAGCCACAGTAGCACCAGAGGTCCTTCAAGTTGAGTGTAACCCACTTGCATCACTCGTGGATCTTGGTGCATATTGTTGTTAAATTCTATCAAGTCAATTCTGACCCATAGTTTTCTCTCTTTTTTAAAAAAGTATATATATTTTTATTTTCTGTTGGTTTACTTACAAAGTTCGTACACGTTGTTTTCCACACCAGATCTTTCCCATTTCTTTTACCCATTTCTCCCTCTACCTATCAAATTGTGTGACCCTATAATTATCCCCCTGCCCATCCTCACCCCTCTGCTCCTCTCCCTCCCCTTGGATTCTCGTACCCGTTTTACTAGTGAACTTTTTCTTTCTACAATCATGGCAGTTCTGACCTCTAGTGCCCTCAAGTAACAGCAGAATTGTCCTATGGGCTTTGTAGGCTGTGACCCTTACCGAAGCAGATTTCCAGATTTTTCCTCCCACAGAGTCACTGAGTAGGTTGGAATCAGAAATATTTTCAAATTTTATTCTTGGCAACCATGCACTTAAGTAGTTGTGTTACTAGGAACTCCTCCTGATCCATTGTTGTTAGGTGTCGTCTAGTTGAGTATGACCCATAGCGACCCTGTGAACAACAGATCTGAATGCTGTCCTATCCTGTGCCATCCTCACACATCCTGACACATTAGAGCCCATTGTGGCAGTCACTGAGAGTCAATCCACACAGGTTGAGGGTCTACCTCTCCTTTGCTGACGCTCCACCCTTCCCAGCATCATATCAATCTCCAAGGAACAGCTCCTCCTAGCAACATGCCTGAAGTATGTGAAGTGAAGCAGTACGTGATCCATAGTGGACACCCAATAAATACTTGTCAAGTTAACACACCACTGCATTGACTGTGTTCAAAAGACAGCCATTGTTGTTTTAGAAACGTGTTTCAAAGTGTTTTATTCTTCTAAATTAGAACTTTTGGTAATGTCTAACCAAAATAATAAATGGAAAATTATCCAACACTTCATCAATTTCATTCTTTGGAGTATTAAGACTATTTGCATGAGATTTAAGTAGGAACTGAGTCAATGACTCAGATTATTGAGAGATTTAAGCTAAGAGAGGGATTTTTTTCCTTTTTATTTTAGGTGTTGATTCTAGATAATGTTGTAGCCATCTTTTTCCATCCTCATCTGATTTCCCCATAGGCCAAATTGTGAACAGATGAATAGTCTTAGGATCACTGTTAATAAAGAGGGAGTTTGAACAAAGTAGAGACCTAGTCCCTTGGATAATAGAAATCTATCTTGAACTGGCATAATTAGTCCCCAAAGGCTACTAGCTATCTTGGGCTTCGCAAAAGTGTCAAGAGTTTTTACGTGATGAAAAGGTCAGGAGGATGCACAGCTCCCCAGAACATCTGTGTTCCTATGACAGTAAAAGAAAGAAATCAGAGTTCAGAGGTTCTTTAAAGCCTGATTAGGGAAATAGACAACCCTCAAACAGGCAAGCATTTTCACAACTCTCTTGACCAAAGTAATCTATGACAATTGACACGAATGCCTTCACTTTGGCAGAAGCTGTAGTGAGGGAATTGAGTACCTTGTGAGTATCCAGGTGGGCATTTATTGTTACCATCGTGATGAGCAGCTGCGAGGGCTGAAACTCCCACAGTACAGAGGAGAGGATGGCAGAACCTAGGGTAAATGTTTCCAAGATTAGACATTCACCATCTTGCCCTGCTGAAAACACACACAGGTTCTACAAGATATAAAAATATTCCATTTTATATTTGGTAGTGCTTTTCTGTTTCCAAAATGCATCTAAATATACTTCAGTTTCTTCATTTTCCTCTTTCCTTTATTTTCCTCCTGTAAGTCTCAAGGAAGCCACGTTGGCTCTGCTAAAGCCACAGGATAACTTGCTCAAGTTGAAGTTGGCAGTATATGGGTCAATACCAGCCAGCGATTCTTGGCTTGGAAGATGTGGGGTGAGGTCAAGGTCCTGCCAGGAGAGGTTGCCTGGCTGCGATTGCCCGCAAGATCACACGGGTGCCTCAGCTCAGAGACTCTATTTAGTTCACTGACTTCCTCCAGGCCTACAGACTTGGCCTCCTGCAGTATCAGCACAACAAGAAATACCCATGTGTTATTCATCTCACGCTGGCTGCTTTAGAAAACAAGAAGACCAGTGTATCCGAAAAGAGTAATACCATTGAGAGTAATGTGGACCAAAACACTTCCTGACAGCAAATGTGTGTGTTCTCTCTCCTTAGATACATCCATGTGGGAAGCTGTCTTAGTTACCTAGTGTTGCCATAACAGAAATAGCACACGTGGGTGGCTTTATAGAACAGAAATCTACTTTATCACAGTACTGGAGGCAGAAAATGGGGTCTCTGCCATGTGCATTCCTTCTGTGAGCCTCTCTTCATTCTGGGGTCCATCAGCAACTCTTGGCATTGTTATGCTTGTAGTGTTCATTTGGCACTTAGCTTTCCCCCAGTGCCTGTTTCCATAGCTGTTCTTGGGATTTTACAACTCAAGAGTGATTCATTTGAGGGTCTATCCTTCATTGGTATGATTTCAACCTATTGTTGTTGTTGTTAAGTGTCATTGAGTCATACATGACTCATAGTGACCCTATGAATGAAAGACCTGAGCACTGCTCATAGACTTTCCAAACGCAAGCCATTACAGAAGTGGGTGCCACTCCTGCTTCCAAGCTTGTTTTAATCCGGAAGCTCCACCAAACACTGTCCACCATGGGTAACCATTATTGTATTTGGCACATCAGTGTCACAATGTTTAGCATCACAGCAACCACGAATTACCTCTGTATAGCAATACTCAGACCTGTGCTATACCACCTAGAAGAATGTTTGACAAAAAACAATTTAAACCAGGCCTGAGGGCTGCAGATTAAAATCATCCACCTTGGGCTTTGTAGCAAAACTTTCTGTCCACTAGGCCAACGTAGCTCTACGTTGGGGCGCTGTTATTGTTATTAGGTGCCATCGAGTCATAGACAACTCCTAGTGACTCTATGAACGAAAGACTTGAGCACTGTTCATAGACTTCAACCTAGTGATGAATTATATTACATTATGGAAAATAGTCATATTGTGTTATATTAATTATAAGGTAATTGCATTGGATTGCATTATGGCAGGTAATCCAGTCTACTCAAGGACAGTGATCTAATGTCATGTGACTCTTCCATTAGAACAGCTGTTTTGTTAGGTACCACTGAACCGACAATGACTTAAGCAACACTATGAACAACAGATATGAACCTTACTTTGTCTTGCATCAAACTCAGGATCTCTGATGTACTCGAGCCCATTGATACAGTTGCTGTGTCAATCCATCTCATTGAGGGTCTTCCTCTCTTTCTCTGACCTCAATCTTTCTCAGCACAATGGGCTTTCCCCCCTCCAAAAACCAGTCCCTCTTGAAAACATGTCCAAAGCAAGTGAGACAAAGTTTCACCATCCTTGGATCTAAAGAGCATTCTGGTCACTCTTCTTCCAACACAGATTGGTTTGTCCTTTAGGCATTTAATGGTGTATTCAAAATTCTTTGCCAAAACAATTCAAAGGCATTAATTGTTCTGCTATCCTTATTCACTTTCCACCTTTCAGATACAAAGGAAGCAGATGAAAACCATAGCTTGGATAAAGTGCACCTTAGTCTTTAAATAAACGTCTTTGCTCTCAAACATTTTGCCTAGGTCCTTGACAGCAGATTTCCCCAATGAAACATGTCTTTTGGTTTCTTGACTGCTGTTTTCATTGGTGTTGATTATAAATCCAAATAAAATGAAGTCTTTTAATTCAGTCTTTTCCATCTATCATGATATTATTGCCTACTTGTCCAGTGGCATGGATTTTTGTTTTCTTGATGTTGACATGTAACCATATTAAAGGTTGTAGTCTTTGCAGACAACCACGTTGTTGTTAAGTGCCATCAAGTCGACTACAACTCATAGTGACACTAACGACAATAGAGTTGAACCTTGCCCTGTCATGCACCATCCTCATTATCTCTGCTGTCCTTGATGCCATTGTACTAGTTATCACATCAATACATCTCACTAAGGGGTATTGCTGTCTTTAACCAACCTTCTACCTTTCCCACTCTGATGTCTCTAAGGACTGATTCCTCCTGAAAATATGTCCGAAGTAAGTGAAAAGAACTTTCACTATCTTTACCTCTAAGGAATACCCGGTTGCACTTTCTCCAAGACACACTTGGAGGTGATATGCTTCTTGTGGCAGTTCATGGGATGTTCGGTACTCTTCTCCAACCCCACAATTCAAAGGCATTAGATCTTCTTCTGTCATCCTTATCCATGATTCAACTTCCAGATGCTTAAGAAGAAATTGAAAATGCCAAGCCTTGGGTCCAGTGCACCTTAGTCTTTAAATTGATATTCTTGCTCTTTAGAACTTTGACTAGGTCCCTTACAGAAGCTTTGCATCTTTTGATTTCTTCAATGCTGCTATCAAGGGTGTTGATTGAATACCCAAGTGCTATTTACTTGTTGATCCAAGAAAAAAAGAAATCACTGACATGATCAATCTTTTCTCCACCTATCGTGATGTTCCTTGCTCTGTCCTGAAGACTGCCTCCTGGTAAAAGTATAGGTTTCGCATAAGCATGATAAGTGTTCTGGGGTTTCCATTCTCAGAGTTAGCCACAACTTGTTGTGATCCACACAGTCAAATGCCTTTGCATAGTCAATAAAACAAAGACATTCCTTTTGTACTCCCTGCTTTCAGCCAAGATCCATCTAATATTAAATATCCTATCCCTAGTACCAGGGCCTCTTCTAAACCCAGCCTGCACTTCTTGCAGTTCTCTGTTGGTGTGCTGTTCTCGTAATTTTTGTATAATCTTCAGCAGAATTGTGCTTGCATGTGTTATTAATGATACTGTTTGATAATTTTCACACTCTGTTGGATCACCTTTCTTTGGAATGGGAACAAATATAGATCTCTTGCGGTCATAGACCTCTCCAAAATACTGAAGAGCAACAAAGTCATTCTGGAGACTAAGGTGTGCCTGATCCATGCCAGGGTCTTTGCAATTACTTGCTATGCACCAGAGAGCTGGACAATGACTAGGGATGATAAAAAGAGTATTGATGCGTTTGAGCTGTGGTGCTGGAGAAGAGTATTGAATATACCATGGACTGCTAAGAGAACAAACAGATTCATCCTAAAGAGAGTAAGACTAGGCTGCTTCATGGGGACAAGGATTCTGAAGCTCCATCTGACATACTTTGGACGTGGTGCAATGAGGGACCAGTCCTTGGCCAGGAATGTCATGCTTGCGAGGGTGGAGGGATAGTGCAAGAAAGGAATACCCTCCGTGAGATGGATTGACTCAGTGACTGGGGTATTGGGGGTAGGTGTGTTGGAGACAAAGAGATTGACACAGGATAGAGCAGGGTTTACTGTTCTTGTACATAGGGTAACTATGAGTCACAGGTGACTTGATGGCACATAACAACAACAACAACAACATAATGTTTCCTATTGTTCTAGTGGTGAGAATTTTATATGACAACCAGGGCTTAGCTAAGTTAACGCAAAAAAATTGAACAACATGGAAGTTAAATCACAAAGATTATTTGATAGATAGTAGAAAATATATTCTTTTGCCAAGATAACTTGAGACCTTTCCATTTTTGAGGATAGCCTATGTGGCTCATTTAACACAATTGTTGTTGTTGTTGTTGTTATGTGCTGTTGAGTCTCCTGTGACACATAATAACCCTATATTCAACAGCTCTGAAGCCTGTCCTGTCCTGAGCCAGTCCCACTAGTTCTTACACACCTAACCCCATTGCCCCAGTCACTGTATCAATCCATCTTATTCTGGTCTTACCCTCCTGTGTTGTCCCTCAACTCTTCCAAGCATGATGTCCTTTTCTAAGGACTGGTCTCTCTGTACCATGTGCCCAAAGTATGTGAGACTGAGCTTCAAAATTCTAGCCTCCAAGGGGAAACTTGGTTTCACCCTCTCCAATTTGTTTACTTGGCAATATATAGTATACTCAAGACTATTCTCCACCACCACAATTTGAATGCATCAATTCTTCTTCTGTCATCTGTAGTCATTGTCCAGCTCCCTGGATTAGGTGCACCTTAGTCTCTGGACTGACATTGTTGCTTTTCAGTGCTCTGAAGAGGTCCCCGACAACAGATTTTCCCATTGCAGTTTGTCCTCTGATTTTCTCACTGCTGGTGTTAAGAGTGTTGATTGTAGAGCCAAGCAAGCTGTAATTGCTGATAACCTCAGTCTCTTCTCCATCTATCAAAATACTTTCTATTATTTAACAGACTTCCCCCTGGGAGTCAGCTTTGGAAGGTGCCTTTGAATGATCATCCTGTGATTATGTGTTGATGTCATGGATGACAGCTCAGAGAGCAATCTTGCTTTCCTTACCCCCAGATTTGTGGGCAGCAGTCCAGAGTTGCTTCTTTGTGCTACTTGAATCCACACCATTTTGAGATAAACAAAGCACACAGACATCAATTTACGTCCTTTAAGGCACTCAACTTACAATCATTGAGTATCTGGTACGTGTTGAACATATCTATCTACTTGACGACTGAAAGGCTGACAGTTTTAACTCACCTATGCTACAATCCCAAGGGCATTCAGTTGAAATCCATCAGTTGCTGGTAAAGAGAAAAGGATACTCAATCTCTTCCCAGTGAATTGCACCCTCTGAACACCCACTGGAGGGTTTGCTGTGAGTCATTAGAGGATATGTAATAACAACATCAACAACAACAACAACAACAACAGGATTATCTCTGAAGAGAGGTCTAGTAATGTGCTTTGAAAAGCCACAGCCTTGAATGCTCAACAGTGCAGCTCTCCTCTGTTTCTGTGAGGTCTTCAGTGATCAGAATTCACTAGATGACAACTACCTGTCACTACTGTATTTCATGCCCCAAAGTGGCTTCTGGGGCATCAGTAGTCCACAGAACATAATATTTGTACTTACAGAGGCAGACAAATTAGCAACACAACTTAACAACTCCACTAATGCGAAAGTTAAAGGCACCAGGAGTTGAATGCAAGAACTCACTCTTAGTTAAGTTTTCAGCTGTTTTTGCCTTTCCCTTCCACAACCAAGTAAAATTTAGTTGAACAAGTCATTTTAGAGATGAAAGTATAAAAAAAAAATTGATGAGGCAAATTCCCTTAGGAGCCAAGAAAGCCTGGCTAGTGCCTGGACATTTAGATGTGTCTTGCCAGTGGGTGATGACACTGGACTTTGACATGGAAATCATAGTGAACAGAGGAAAGAAAACCCTGTATGATTTGGGGTTGCTTGTTGGGAATCAAAAGTAACAAGGTTGCAAGCTCAAAGTTTGCAAAGGAGAATTGAGACCAGATACGGCATGCCACAGATAGAAGACACCTTTGAAAAAGTGATAGAAATCTTTAAGGAATAACAACAATGAAAAAAGACAACTAGTTGGACTTTGAGGACAGAAGGGAAAGAGCTTTATCTTTTAATCTGCAAATGCATTTTGTTCTCCAGATTCAGCCAGGTCAAAATTCCAACCAGAGGTTCTTTTGAATTTTTTAGACTCTTCTGAGTTTCCTGGGAGGAAAGAAAAAGTAAAAAAATGTTTGGTATAAGGATTTGAAAAGACTTCTGTGAACTTTTAAAGTATTTTTCATTGCCATGACTGCCTTGAGTAATGTTGGCAGATTACCATCATTTGAAAGAAACTTTATTTCCCAGTAGAACTCAAATAAAAATTCACCCAGTTTAGCTATTCTGAAGAAGCTAGTCAAAGGCATATATCCTACCTTTTTGCCTTTTTATATCTTCCCCCCCTCTCCAGTTTTTGTTCTTCACATATGCATTATGTGACTTTCAATGCTAGGAGAGACACAAAGTAATGTATCATCAGAGATTTGCTTTGGACTAGCCATCATTTTGACAGGTAACAGTTTTCAAGAGTGAATTATGGTAGTACTGAGCTACAGAACATCAGCAAGCTGTGAAAAGCAACAAATGATAAACAGTCTGACTTTGCAACCAAAAGAACTCGATTATTTCATTTCAGGAATCCTTTGGTATTTTAATCTTAAAACATAATCTGTATCCAACTCTCAAATTCTGAAAGTTGTAAGATGCTATAAGAAAGGCTGGGCAATTATTTGCATGGATGTTCAAACTCAAGCTATGATGTGCGTCGGGATGTCATAGAAATTCAGTCAAAGGGTGATTCTAATTCAGTTGATCTGGTTTGGGGACCAAGAATCTGCATTTTAATTTGATACTTCTAATGATTCTCAGGTCAAGGGACTTTTGATTCCTCTTTAGTTTCCTGTTGTTTTGAACAAATGTCTAGAAACTAATTGCTTAAATCTACATACAGTTATTCTCTCACAGCTTGTATGAGTCAAAAGTCTAGGACGCCTCTCTCAGGGTTCCACAAGGTGACAGCTGGACTGTGTTCTTGTCTGGAGGCTCTGCTTCCAGGCTTATTCATGCCATTGCAGGCTTCATTTCTTTGTGGCTGTTGAACTGAGAGAGAATCCCAGGTTTCTATACTTCTTATTGACTGTCAGGTGGAGGCCACACTGACTTTGTTAAAGCCACCCACAATCTCCCCCCACATAGTACTCTCCACAGGCAGTTCCCAACATGGCAATTTGCATTTTAGAGCCCAGCAAGAGAGTCATTATTTTAAGGGTTTTCATCTCATTAAAGGAGCTCTGGCAGTATTAAATGAGGCCTACCCAGGATAATCTCTTCCCTGATTTATTCAAATTTAACTGATTTGGTATGCTAACTATTATTTGCCATCCAGTCAGCTCTGATTTATGACAACCTTATATTGATGCCTTTGAAATGTGATAGTGGAGTAGAGTTTTGAATATTCCACGTATTGCCAAAAGAACAAACCGATATGGTCTTGGGAAAAGTGCATCGAGAGGCTCCTGGGAGGCAGAAGTGATAAAGCTCTGTCTCATATACTTTATGTTGCTAGGGAGAGGCTGTTCTTCAGAGACAGACATCATGCTTGGAAAGGTGGATGGCTGGTGAGAGAGAGGAGGACCGTAAAAAAGAGGGATTGACACAGTGACTGCAGCAATGAGATTGAACATGTCAGAAATAGGAGATGGCACAGGATAGGACAGAGTTCAGATCTATTGTTTATAAGATCACTATGAGTCATACTTAACTCAATGGCACTTAACAACAGCAACAGCAGCAACAGCAGCAGCAGCAGCAGCAGCAACTTTACATCACAGAACAAAATGTTACCTGGCTCTTTGTCATTTTATGATTGCTAGTATGTCTGAGTTCATTGCTGTGGCTATTACATCCACAAACCCTCTTTACTTCCCTCCCCTTATCATATAATCTAATCACAGAAGTGAACTTCCCATGGCTTTGAACCAGTTGAAATGGTGTTGTCATGCCTGATGCCATGTATGCATTGCCTAGTAACCAAATGGCTTACACGTGAGATTTAGACCCAAGAAATAAGCAGGCAGTGATATCCCATCCAGACAAAGAGGCTGACAGACATTCCAGATGACATGGTCAGCCCACTGAGAATGAACAAAGATTACACAGGCTATGAGAATCATGGGGCCATCTGCGATTTCTACGTATGACAATCACACTTTGAGATGAACAGATTTAAACAGGTAAGAGCACAAATAGATAGGAATTTTCAATGAGAGAGCTTTACATATTTTTTTGAAATGGCCTAAAAAATGCATCTATTCTTGCTTCTTAAGTCTAAAATGGATCAAACATGTAATAGAAGTTCATTAATAACTATTGGTGACTGGAAGGCAAAAATTGGAAACAATGAGGAAGGAATGGTAGTCAGAAAGTATTGGTGATAGAATTGAGGTTGGACAATGAATGATTGAATGATTGAATTTTGTACATTCAATGATCTATTCATCGCAAATACCTTTTTTAAAAATACACAAAAGGTATCTTTATATATGAATTCCATCTGATGGACTTCACAGGAATCAGACTGACTATGTCTGTGGAAAGAATAATTGGAGAAGGTCAATCTCAGTTCAATGTGCTGACTGTTAAACACATCTCCAATTACTCACATGCACGTTCAAATTGAAGCAGAAGAAAATGAAAAGAAGTGCACAAGAAGCAAAATATGAGCTTGCCTATCCCACCTGAACTTAAAAAATCGTCTCCTCCTTAGGTTTGAGTCATGAAACACTAGTGACAGGAGACCAGATGAGTCATGGAATGACATCAAAAAGATCATCCATGCAGAGAGCAGAAGATCTTTACAAAAGGTGGAAGAGGGGAAAAAGACCAAAATGGAAGTCATAAGAGAGTTTGAAAATTGCGCTAGAGAGACAAGAAGGTAAAGCAAATGGAAGAGCTTCCTAAGTAAAAGAGCCAAACAGAAGATTTCAAAGAGCAGCTTGAGAAGGCAAAGCAAAGCATTATAATGGAATGTGCAAAGAGCTGGAGTCGGAGAATAAAAGAGAAGAACACACTCAGCATTTCTAAAGTTGAAAGAACTGAAAATTAAATTCAAGCCACAAGCTGCCGTGCTGAATAATACTATAGACAAAATCTTGAATGATCCAAAAAACATCAAAAGAAGATGTAAAGAATACATAGTCACTCTCCTGAAAATCATTGGTTGATTGAAAAACTTCAGGCAATAGCGTATGAACAGGATCTAATGGTCATGAAAGAAGAAGTTCAAGCTTCACTGAAGGCCTTGACAAAAAAATAAAGCACAGGAATCGATGGAATACCAATTGAAGTGTTTCAAATGACAGATACAGTACTGGACATGCGCACCAGTCTATGCCAGGAAATTTGGGGGATAGCTGACTGACTGGATGAGATCCATATTTATTCTCATTCTCAAGAAAGGTGATCCAATAAAATGTGAGTATTATTGAATGATATAATTAATAACACATGCAAGCAAAATATTGCTAAAGATCATCCAAAAAATTACTAGAAGAGTACATTAACAGGGAACTGTCAGAGGTTTGAGCAGGGCACTAGGGGTATCATTGCTGATGTCAGATGGATCTTGGCTGAAAGTGGAGAATACAAAAAGAATGTTTATTTGTATATTATTGATTACACAAAGGTATCTGACTATGTGGGTCATAACAAATTAAGGCAAATATTGAGAAAAAATGGAAATGCCAAAATACTAAATGGTGCTCCTACAAAGCCTGTATCTAGACCAAGAAGCTTGGTTATTCAGTTGTCTAAACAGAACAAGTGAATACTGCATGGTTTAAACTGAAGAAAGGTGTATGTCTCAGTATCTTTTCCCCATACCTATTCAATCTGTAAAGGCTCTAGTCAACTACTGGCAAGAAGCTGAATCGTAATCCTGATGGCACATGCATCTAATTCTCAGGAGGATGGGTAATCTCCTCCTGTGCCATTTACTGTCTCTGAGAACCTGCTGGAAGGTCAGCTATGAGTCAATTCCAACTCACCAAGACATAATAACAGCATTCAATCTGTATACTGAGAAAATTACTCGAGAAACTGGAGTCTATGAAGAAGAATGTGGTATCAGGATCAGAGGCTCATTAACAACCTGTTTTATGCCGATGACACAACCTTGCTTGCTGAAAGTGAGGAGGACTTGAAATCCTGGCTAAATAAGATCAAAGACTACAGCCTTTCAATATGGTTTGCATCTCAACATAAAAAAGACAAAAATCCTCACCACTGCACCAAGAAGCAGCATCATGTTAGACAGAGAAAAGGTTGGAATTGCCAATGATGTCATTTTACTCGGATCCACAATCAACAGCCTTGATATCAGCAGTCAAGAAATCAGTGGACTTATTGCACTGGTAAAGTTTGCTGTCAGAGACCTCTCAAAATACCAAGGAGCAGTGATGTTAGTTTGAAAGCTAAGGTGCTCCTGATTCAGGTCATGATCTCTTCAATCATATATCTGAGAGCTGGACAATGAATAAAAATACTATGGAATAGTGGTGTTGGAGAAGAGTACAGAATATCCAAAGGACTACCAAAAGAACAAATAATTATGTCTTGGAAAAAATACAGCAAGAATGTTCCTTGGTATCAAGGGTGGTGAATCGCCATCTCTCATACTCTGGATATGTTGCTAGGAGAGGCTAATCTTTGGAAAAGGGCATCATGTTTGGAAAGGTGGATGGTCACTGGAAGAAGGGAAAACCACAACAAAATGGGTTAACACAGTGACTGCAGCAATGGCTTCAGATGTGTCAGAGATGGTGAGGATGGTACAGGAGAGGCCAGGCTTCAGGTCAATTGTTCACAGGGTCATTACAAGTCATACTCAGTGGCACCTAACAATGACAAAAACAACAACAAAGAGTAGTTTTCTATCTTTGCAAAATCTGTGGCTTAAAAGTCCGTGTTATATTTTCTTGAAAATGTAATTTATAAAACTTGACATTAGAAGAAATGGAAAATCTAAGCAAATCCATTATCCTAGAAGACATAGAAATATGAAAACTGTCCTACAAAAGTACTAGGAAGAGTAGTTCACAGGAGAAATTTTGCTGAATTCTAAAAATCAAGTATTTCCAATGATATTTAAATTGTTAACAGACCACAGGATAAAAATTGTGTTTCTGAAATAAACTCTTTTAAAAAACCCAACTGGCTGAGATCAAACCCATTCTGACTCAGAGATCCCCCATGGAATGTCTGAGGCTGAAGTCTTAATGGGAGGAGACTGCGTATCTTTCCTCCAAGGAGCCACTGGTGGATTTGAACTACCAGGGACTCTACCTTTTGGTTGGTAGTGCAACATGCTTGTGGGCTATGCCTTCAGGCTCCTCCTGGAAATCCAAGATGGCAACAATTCTCTCTACTGGGGCACATTGCAACAAAATGCAACAGAAGGAAACATTTGCATTCAGTTTCCAAACAATGACTCTTTTTCTTACTACTTGACATTGCACTGTCAGAGTTTTCTTTTAAGTTTTAGCTGCTTAACTCCAGCGTTTGTGCCAAGGAAATCAGACCAAGCATGAGAACAGAGAGGGAAGAAAAGAAACGAAGTTTAGGGCTAAATGTGTCAGAGTTATAAATGGAGAATTGAGTGATACAAATTCCAAATCCCCTTTTCAAGACTTAAAGAATGTTTTTTAGTTTCTTAGTGATCTTGTAACAGAAATAATACAAGAGACTGTCTTTAGAGAGCAGAAATTTAATTTTCTTATAATTCTGGAAGTTCAAAGGCCAGATTAGAGTCTTCTATTTACTCCTTTTTTGCCAGTAGCCAGGGTTTTCTTCTTCCTAATATCTTCTCTTTATAACTGAGAAGTGATCAGAATATACTCACCCTTCCTGGGTACGGGAGCTTTAGTGGTGCGATCTGGAGGGAATTGTAGTGCTAGCCTAAAACCTCTCTGGCAGTTCAAATTCACCAGTGACTCTTTGGGAATAAGATGGCAATCTCCTCTTCCCATGAGATTTAAAGCCAAAGGAGAGACCCAAAGGAGAGTTCAGTTAATTGGTTCTGATGACTAAGAGTCTGGCTGGCTAATGGCTAAGAAGACTCTGACTGATTGGCTAAGAATTAGTTGGTACTGCCTGAACAGTGAGTATATAATCTAATTGTTATTGTTATGTGCCATTGAGTCACTTGCAAGTCATAGATGACAGCTCTGAACACTGCTCTTTCTTGAATCAAACTCATTGTCTCTGACACACCAAGACCCCAGTCACTGAAGCAATCCATCTCATCGAGGGTCTTCCTCTCCTGCACTGTCCCTCCACCCTTCCAAGCATGATATCTCTCTCCAAGGACTAGTCTATCCTTGCAACATGTCCAAAGTATGTCAGACAAAGCTTCAGAATCCTTGCTTCCAAGGAGCAGCCCAGTTTCACCCTCTCCAGGATGAACTTGTTTGTTCTCCTAGCAGTTCATAGTATATGCAGCACTCTTCTCCAGCACCACAACACAAAGACATCAATTCTTCTATCATCCTTAGTCATTGTCCAGCTCTCTCATGTATAGTCAGGCACACCTTAGTCTTTAGACTGACATTCAGTACTTTGAAGAGGTCCCTGAAAGCAGATTTTCCCAATGAAACATTAGTTTAATATTAACTTTAGATTAAAATTAGGCTAATCATTGGAGAAGAGTATTGAATATAGCACAGACTGCTAAGAAAGCAAACATGTTCATCCTGGAAAAGGTTAAACCAGGATGCTCCTTGGAGGCAAAGATTCTGAAGCTTCATCTGGCATACTTTGGACATGTTTAAGGATGGACCAATCCTTGGGGAAGGACGCCCTGCTAAGGAAGGTGGAGGAACAGCACAGGAAAGGAAGGGCCTCTATGAGGTGGAATGATTTAGTGACTGGGGTAATCGGGGTGGGAGTGTTGGAGACAGTGAGGTTGGCACAGGACAGCACAGGGTTTAGAGCTGTTGTACATAGGGTCACTGGGAGTCACAGGAGACTCAACGGCACATAACAATGACAATCATCACACTAGGCATGATCTAATTAACATAACAAAGAAAAGTCTGCTTCCAAGAAAGACTACATCACTGGAACAAATGCAAATTTTAGACTCATTGCCACACTATCAGTGTTACAGGTTTTCCTTTGAGAGGGACATTATGTTTGGGGAGATGGAGGGTCAAGGAAACAGAGGAAACTCCTTATCCTGGTGGATTGATACAGTGACTGCTGCAATGGGCTCTAGTGTGTCAGAGATGGTGAGGATGGCACAGCAGAGGACAGGGTTCAGATCTGTTGTTCACAGTGTTTCTATGGGGCGTACTCAGCTTGATGGCACTTAACAACAATCAACTAAACAGCACTAAAGATCTTTCCTTCTTAAAACAGTAGGGGCCACGCAGAGGCGACCCTTGGTTGAAGCCACCCAGGCACTTGCTCCAATACCAGAACTAGAAGCCACATCTGCCACTCATCTCTGAGATCAATGGACATGGTGAGTAAATTCAAGAAAGTCAGCTTTATTGACCACTCAACTTCATTGACAGGAGGGTCGTGTGTACCCCAGAGTACATTTCTTGCAATATTCCAATTAGAGGACTTGAGCTGAAATCAGCTATTTCCTCCAAGACCCAGGAAGGACCAGGAAACTAATCTCTTAGGCTGCTAACCATATGTGCCCCTGTTCCTCCATTGGCACTGTTTTTTTTCTGAAGTTGAGCCACAATCCCAACAGGTCAATTACTGGATCAGGAGGCTGTGGTGGTGGGGATGGTCTGGGTGGAGGTGAGAGGAAGAATGAGATTTGTAAAGCAGAACAACTTCCCCTCAGGTTATTGAAATAAAACCTTCTCTAACTAAGCAGGGAGTTCTGGTGGCCTGGTGGCAGGAAGCTGTACTGCAATCCCGAAGGCATGCGGTTCGAAGTCACCAGCTGCTCCATGGGAGGAGAGGCAATGCTCCTCCGGTTCAATTAACCACCTCTGAAAACCCTCTGGACGGTCAGTGGCAGGCTAATTCTGACTCTACAGTCTACAACAACAACTAAAAAAACAGATGATAATTTAGATTAAGGCTGTGGGGGGTGCAAGCAGTTGAGGGTTCAACCTTTTCAATGGTTACTTGATAGAGAAGCCTTGGCAATTTGCTGCCAGAAAGATTAGATCCTAACCAAGCCTGTACAACCCAGTTCTATTGTGGGGTCAACATGAGTTGGAAAGAACTTGATGGCAACATTTTCTTGCTAGTTATTATTTTTAATCTTTTTAGTTATTATTTTTAATCTAGGGGGACCTGGTGGTGTAGTGCACAGGCAAACTTAGACATGGAGCCTTGAATCCACCAGTCGCGGGGGAAGAAAGACAGGCAATCTCTTCCCATGTGATTTACAACCTCTTAAAAACCCACTGGAGTCAGTTCGGACTCACCAGCAATGGCTAATCTACTGAATTTTAATCTAGACCATTATATTGTTATGTGCCACTGAGTTGGATTTGACTCATAGCTGACCCTCCAGGGAGTTTTCAGAGGCTTCATTTTTTTTCTCCCTTGAAGTAGCTAGTGGATTCAAACCACCTGCCTTTGAGTTGGCAGTGCAATTTCTTATTTACTAGGCCACCAGAGCTTTATCTAGATTAAGGTGCATTAATTTATATGCATTTAAATCCAAAGCTACAGTCAGAAGTATCTTGGAAATGTCATAATTCATTCCACAAATATTTATTAAGTAACTAATATAGTAATGGCAGTATTGATAGTGCCTAAAGGGAATACGTAAATTACAATGAGGGGGGAGAAAACTAGTATGTATTAGTACCCTCTTGTGCTTGGTGATGACGGGTTATGTTATTTATACTTGGTAATACTTGATAATTCAGTATAGTTCACTTGTGGGATTACCAAGAAAAGTCCAAGTATGCTCATGCATACTCCAATCGAATCATTTGAGGAAATTTTAACAAAATATCTTGAGTCAATAGAATGGATTCACCACAGTGAGCTTTTATAGAGAAAGCAAAGGGGAGCTTGTCCTGTCTGGAAGGTGAGAGGAACACAGCAACCATCTCTTGTTTTAGCTTTGTAAGGCCTCCAAGAGGAACTGTCACGAGCACACTCTGCTCCATCGCTGTTGACTGAGAGCTGACTCATCGATGACCCTCCACTTGGTTTTTAAGGAGGACATTCTCCATCTTTCCCCAGGGAGCTACTGGTGGATTTGAACTGCCAGAGAGGCATGGCCTATGGCATAGCAGCTCCACTCCCCATGGACTAGGCAACTACTGCTCCATTACCACAAACCCTCACCAACTCAAACTCAGTGATAGCGAGTGGGAAACAATTCACAGCTGATCCTCTAGTATGTTTTTCCAGGAGGCTGTAAATCCCGAGGGAAGGGATTGTCATCTTTCTTCTTTAGACCTGCTGGGAGATTTAAACTTAAGAGGCGCCATCACCAAACAAATTGTGCAGCCTTGCAACTGCATCCCTGCAATTTTTATCCCTGCCCATCCTCACCTTTCTGCTCCCAACCCTTACCTCTGTATCCCCAACATATTTTTCCCAATAAAATAAAAGAGAGAGAGAGAGAGAGACAACCTCTTTGTGTAAGCAGCTCAACTCTCTGTAGAGTCGGCCACCTGAGCTTCCTTAGCACAGACTGTTGTGTGACTCATGCCAGCCCTGTGAATACCAAATCTGAACCCTGTCTGAATCCCGTGCCATCCTCACAATCTCTGACACTCTCGAACACATTGCTGCAGTCACTGTGACAACTCCTCTGTTGAGGGTCTTCCTCTCTTTTGCTGCCCCCTCCACTTCCCCAAGCATGATATCTGTCTCTAAGGAATAACCTCTCTGAGCAACATGCTCAAAGTATGTGAGACAAAGTTTCATCATTTTTGCCTCCAAGGAGCACTCTGGCTGTACTTTCTCCAAGACATTTATTCTTTTGACAGTCCCTAGGATCTACAGCACTCTTCGGCAATAGCTCTGCTCAAAGGCATCAATTCTTCAGCTTAAAAAAACAATAAAAACTTATAATCTCACAATTTAGGAGACCAAAGGAGAATCAAGATGTTGGCAAAGCTGGAGATTCTGATTTTTGTTATCGTTAACTCATTGGAAGCAAAAGTGGCATCCACTTCCTAAACTACATGCCTCTGGAAACTCTATGAACTTTGATAAATGACAATAGTTCTAGAAAGGCGTCAAGCCTTTTGTTCATAGCATCACTATGAGTACTGCTTGACTCGATGACAATCAACAATAACATTACTCGTTGCCATCAAATTGGAATCAAATCATAGCCAACCCTTCAGTGGGTTTTCACAGGCATGGAATATTGCCCGTCTTTCTCCTTTAGAGCAGCAGGCAGATTCCAACTTCTTGTCTTTGGGCTGACAGTACAACTTTTTACTCATGAGGGCACCAGAAGCTATCATTCATTGACCTGTACCCAAAGGTAGTGCCTTTTTGGCAGTTCAGATCTACCAGTGGCTTTATGAGAGTAGGATGTTCAGTCTCCTCTTGTGTGATTTATAGCCTCCAAAAGCCTGCTAGAGGTGTGGGGCAGCCATGAATTGGTTCTGACACAGCAGGAATGGCTTTGAGTTTTGGTGGTTTGTTTTTTTTTTTAAATTCAAGATGCTCAAAATTCTTAATCCAAATACATCTGTAAATCTTATTTCAAATAAAATCAGGTTCTGATGTTTCAGATATATCTTTTGCAGTCTCCAACAGTCCCTCTTGAGGGATGACTGGCGATGGAGCCTATAGTGAGTTGCACTGCCAACCCAAAGGCTGCAGGTCACTGGCAGTTCAAATCCACCAGCAGCTTCTTGGGAAAAATATGGGCAGTCTCCTCACATTACAATTTGGTCTTGGAAGCCAAATGAGTTTTGAGTTTGAGAGGAACAAAACACTTGGGTACTGGTGAGGAGGAGAGGAGAAAGAGAAGCAGAGACACAGGGATATATGCATTCAGAGACTGTGGAAAGGGCTTTCTGGCAAGAGCTGTGATTTTTGACCAAGGGCACAACAGCCCGTGGTTGCCCTAAAGAGAGGCCATAAATATCTGTTAAAACAGCATTGCTTTCTTTCCTTTCTCTGGTACTGCCTATTTTTAAACCCAACTCAAGCCAGAAGGTACTGCAAACCTGTTGAGACAGTCCTTGCATTTGATGCCTGGGCATCAAACAGGATGGGGGAAAGTGGAGGGCAGATCTGGAAAGGCATCTTCAGACATCCAGTGCAGGCTGCTCAGTATGTCAAAGTGGCAACTGAGGAAATGCCACGAACACATGTGTGTCCTAGGTAAAACCCAGCGTTAGTGTATCAGGTTGCTGTTGACTCAGAAATCCCTAGGTAGAATCTAACAGGATTATTTCAATACAATTTTGTTACTAGATATTATCCTTGATACTTTTCATTCTAAGTTTACATATAAAGATCTCTCCTTTGTTCATTCACCATACACACTCTGAGCAAATGCTGTGTGTCAGAAAATCTGCTAGTCACTGGCAAAAAGATAAGAACGCAATCAGCAGGGAATTCAGATTAGGCAAGCTCTAATTGAGTTGTGGGTGACTCGATGATACATACAACAACAACAACAAATTTCAAAACAGGATATTAGGCAACATGATAAAGGTGTTCACAGTGGGCTTTAATAGTTGTTCAATCAATATTTTTTGAATGGATGAGTCAATACCACTTTTAGGTTTCTCTTGGGAGCTCTGTCATGTAATCGCTCTGCTAATCCAGCTGACACCTCTGTGTTAGCTGGAATCCACAAGTAACTCCACAGAGAAAGATGGCCTATCTCCCCTCATGCTCTTTACAGTTTCAGAAACCTATTGCAGGCAGGGTCAGCTATGAGTCCACTCTGACTAAAGGAGTTTGGGTTTTGTGAATTTTCATTTCTATTTCTCCATGGACAGCGTAGAAGTCAGAACCACAACAACTTTCATGAACATCTACATTTTTATCCTGTTAAATGTGGAAACCTCACCATACGTGTACCATAGTGACAGAGTCTGGAGGAGACCCTAAGCGTTTGAGGTCTCCTCTTATTACACCTTCTTCTGGGGATGTAATGAAGATCCGTTGCACAGAGTGACTGCATTGATGGGCTTAAGCACGGTGGAGACTGTGACGATGGTGTAGATAGGGCAAGGTTCTGATCTGTTGTTTCTAGGGTTGTTATGAGTCATGGTTGACTTGACAGCACCTAGCAACAGCAACCATTGTGCAAGAATGGAAAGACCATTGATCAGTGGTTTCAACTCACTGCCTTCAACTCGATTCCAAATCACAGCGAACCTCCATCAAGCTTCGATGGCTGTCAGTCTTAACCGGAAGAGGTGACCTGTCTTCCTCTTGCTGAGTTGGTTGTGGGTTTGGGCCACCAGTGATGTGTGGGTTTTTGGTTAGTAACACAACAAGCTGCAGAAAGTACTACCAGAGAATGGTTTAAGAGGTCACATTAGACACAGTCTGAGTAAATAGCTTTGAGGGGTTTCTCACCAATTCTAATTTGCTTAACACCCAAGATATTTTGAATGTGAATAATAGTTACTCTTTTTTAACTTTCAGATTATCCATTTGAATTCTTCTGGACAATATTAACCAAAATGTTTTGAAGAATATTCTTACCTTTATTTGGGGAACAAGTAAACGGATGCTTGTCTAGGTCTAACTGAGGATGTACTATGGGAAACTGGAAGGAATGTTGATTGGTGAAAAACTGCTGAAGAACATTCATTTGACTTATAAGATAAAAGGAAGCTGCCTTTTTTCAGGAAGCCAATTTGAGTCATGGAAATCTATCTGAAGAAACCTATGAAAACAGAGATATAATTCTTATTCTCCTTACTAATACCTTAGAATAACCAAGAATTTTAATTTTAAATAACCAAACATATGGTCAAGGTTGATCATCCTTCCTCTCCTGGGCATTTCTCACAGATTCTGATTTTGTGGTTTTTGATACATAAGTGAACTGGGTTTTGTGTGATAAAAGTACTTAAAAGAGTAATTTGTATATATATGTATTTGTCAAAATCTTAAAATATTGTCTCATTTTGCACTGGTGGTGTTTTATTTTGTTTTTCTTTAAATTTAAAGATATAAAAATAAAATGAATTGAAGTAAAATTTTTGAATGTTTAAAACTAATAAAAATTATTATTCTGATTTTTTTGGCTTCCTGTTTTTACCAAGCTCCATATTTGTGTCCAATCCAAGAAAAGCAAAATTTCCAACAGAGTAAAAATTATTGAACAATATCATTAAAATCACACCACACACAAGTCAAATTTTAATGAAAATAATTTTTTTAAATGTTTAAAGCCATAAATCAATAGAGAACGACCAGAAATTCAAGCCACCGTCAGAAGATGTAAGGACATAACTATGTACAAAGTATGTTGTTGTTTTTATGAGCTGTCGAGTTGCATGTGACTCATAGTGAACCTATGTACAACAGCTCTGATGCCTGCCCTGTCCTGAGCCAATCTCACTGATGCCAACACTCCTATTCCTGGTGCCCCAGTTACTGTGTCAATCCATCTCATCTGGGGTCATCCTCTCCTGCACTGTCCCTCCACCCTTTCAAGTACGGTTAATAAAATAATCTTTCTGGAATTTCATTAGCTACAATATCCCTAACACCACAGCCTCTTTTATGATGTGCTGTTCCAGTCATTTTTGGATAATCTTCAGCAGAATCTTGCTTACATATGATATTAATGATATTGTGTGATAATTTCCACAATCTATTGGATCACCTTTCTTTGGAATGGAAACAGAGTACTCTTCCATTCAGTTTTCCAGGCGGTTTCCCCCCAGTTTTCTTGGCACTACTTGGTGAGCACATTCAGGGCAGTGTCTGTTTGTTGAAATACATCAATTGGTATGCCATCAATTCCAGGGGCCTTGTTTTTTGCCAATTCTTTAAGAGAAGTTTGAACTTCTTCCTTCATCACCACATCTTCTGCTCACATGTTGTTTCATGAAATTCTTCTGTGTCCACCAATTCCTTTTGGTACAATGACTCTGTATGTTCTTTTTAACTTCTTTTAATACTTCCTGGATCATTTAATACTGTGTGACCAAAGCATCCTTAAGTATTGCAACTTGAGGCTTGAATTTGTTCTTTGGTTCCGTGAGCTTAAGAAATGTTGAGTGAGTTTGACCCCTTTGATTTTCTGACTCCAGCTCTTTGCACATTTCATTATAATATTTAGTTTTTTTCTTCCTGTGCTGCCCTTTGAAATCTTCTGTTCTGCTCCTTAATATCTTGATTTCTTCCCTTTCCCTCGGCTTCTCGGTGCTCTAGTGCAATATTCAGACTCTCTTCTGACATCCATTTTGGTCTTTTCTTCCTTCTCTATCCTTGTAATGACCTTTTGCATTCTTCCTGGATAATATTCTTGATATCCTCCCATAGCTCATCTGGTCTTTGCTTATTAGTGCTTAAGTCCTCAAACCTGTTCCTGAGATGGTTTTGAAATTAAGGTGGGATAGACTCTCAAGGTCATATTTTGGTTCCCATGGATTTGATTTAATTTTCCTTAGCTTCAGCTTGAGCTTGCATGTGAGTAGTTGTTGGTCGGTTCCACAATCCGCACCTGGCCTAGTTTTCACAGCTGATATTGAGCTTCTCCAGCAATTCTTTCCATAGATGCAATTGATCTGATTCGTATGCGTACCATCAGGTGAAATCCATGTCTATAGCCTGCATTTATGTTTCTTATATACTCAGGCTATACACATGGAATATAGAACATAATAATGTTGGTTAACTGCCAAGCTCTTAACCACTGTGTCACCAGGACTCTTTTCTCATGTTTATCAGATATTTTTTTCAGTGAAATCTAATTAAAGTTCATTACATACCAAAGCCCTGGGAAGGCTGCCTTCTGATGTAGGTAGAAGTCTTTTATTGTCTCTCCATTTGTTAATCTGACACCGACCACATGTTAGACACACCCTGACAGTAGAGAGAGGTCACCAAATGATGCAGTCTAGGAAGGAGTTGGATTTAACTTCCTGGGTAGCTGGCTTTTATACATCTCTGATTTCTTAGGACTAGGCTGTTGTTGTTGTTAGGTGCTGTTGAGTCATGTACAACTCATAGTGACCCTGTGAACAAAAGATCTGAACCCTGTTCTAACCTGTGCCATCCTCACACTTCCTGATACACAAAAGCCCATTGCAGCAGTCACTGTGTCAATCCACCTGGTTGAAGGTCTGCCTCTCCTTCACCTACCTTCCACCCTTCCCAGAATCATGTCCTTCTCCAAGGAATAGCCCCTCCTAACAACATACCCAAAGTATGTGAGACAAAGCACCATCATTCTTGTCTCCAAAGAGCACTCCGGTAGCACCCTCTGCAAGACATATCTGTTTTTTCTTTTGTCTGTACATGGGATGCTTAAGATAGAAATTACAAATGAGTCTTGATTGACTCAATGAATGGAGTACTAGGGAGTCCAGACACAGTTCCGGACAGAAAATAGACGTGAGGGTAGACTTTTTGGAGGAAGACACACAATATAAGCCCTGAAGGATAATTTGACCAGGGTAGTTTGTGGGTATTTGCATAGTAAGACATATTAAAACAAAAAAACAAACTAGTCCAATTCCATAGGTTTGAATTCCTATTCGCAATGACATTACAAAACAGATTAGAACTGCCCGTGCGGTTTTCAAGTTTTCATAGATAGTGTTGCTGAAGTCAGAGGGATCTTGACTGAAAGCAGAGAATACCAGAAGAATGTCTATTTGTCTTTTATTGACTATGCAAATGCACTTGACTGTGTGGATCATAACAAATTATGGATAACATTGAAAAGAATGGTAATTCCAGACACTTACTTCTGTTTGTGGGAAACCTATACCTGGATCAAGGTACTTGTCGTCTAAACAGATCAAAGGAACACTACGTGGTTTAAAATTAAGAAACATGTAAGTCAGGGATGTATCTCTTTGTCATAACTAGTCAATCTCTTTTCTGGACAAATAATTCAAGAAGCTAGACTACATGAAATAGATTTTCGCATCCGGATTGAAGGAAGAGTTATTAACAACCTGCATTATGCAGATGACATAATCTTGCTTACGGAAAACGAAGAGGACTTGAAATTTTGCTGTAAAACATCAAAGATTACAACTTTCAGTATGGATTACATACCTCTCAACATCAAGACAACAAAAATCCTCACCACTTTATTAACAGATAACACCATAGATGTTGTTGTTGTTGTTATGTGTCGTCGAGTTGCTTGCAATTCATAGCAACCCTATGTGCAACAGCCCTAAATTCTGCTCTGTCCTGTGCTAATCGCACCGTCTCTGACACTCCCATCCCGATTACCCCAGTCACTGAATCAATCCACCTCATAGAGGGTCTTCCCCTCCTGTCCTGTCCCTCCATCCTCCCAAGCATGATGTCCCTCTCCAAGGACCGGCCTCTCCTTACAACATGTCCAGAGTATGTTAGACGGAGCCTCATATTGAAGTTGTCAACTATTTTGTCTTACTAGGATTCACAATTAACACCTCTGGTATGAACAGTCAAGAAACCAAAAATCTTGTTGCATTGGGACAATCTCCTGGTAAGGATCTTTCCAAAGTACGAAAGAGTAATAAAGGCAGTTTGAAGATTAAGGTACGCATTATCCAGGTTATAGTCTTCTCAGTTACTTGCCATATATCTGAAAGTTGAACAGTGCGAAAGTATAATGGAAGAAGCTGCAGCACCTTCGAGTTGGGGTTTTAGAGAAGACTACTGAATATTAACACCCTTGTTAAATAATTGTCAGGAAATAAGGAGACACATTGCACTGGATAAATCTGCAGTTAAGAACCTTTCCAAATTATTGAAGAGTAGTGATGTCAGTTTGAGGACTAAGATGTGTCTGATTCAGGCCATAGTCTTTCCAATTACTAGAGCTATGCATTTGAGACCTGGACAATGAATAAGGATGACATAAAAAGAATTTATGCCTTTGAGCTGTGGTATTGGGTAAGAGCACTGAATGGTGAAGAGAATGAATAGATGTATCTTGGAGAAGGTGTAACTGGAGTGCTTTTTGGAGGCAAGAATGATGAGGCTTTGCCTCACATACTTGGGACCTATTGTTAAGAGGTGCTATTCCTTGGAGAGGGTCATGATGGTGGGAAGGGTGGAGGAAAACTGTCAACCAGGTGGATTGACACTGTGACTGCTGCAATGGGCTCTTGAGTGTCAGAAAGTGTGAGGATGGTGCAGGACAGGACTGGGTTCAGATCTTTTGTTTATAGGGTTGCTATGAGTCTTACTTGACTCTATGGCACACAACAACAACTGAATATCTAGCCGATGGACTGCCAAAAGGACAAGCAAATATGTCTCAGAGAAAGTGAAACCATCGTGCTCCTTTGAGGCAAGGATGATGACATATCATCTCATACCCTGGACATGTTGTTAAGAGAGGCCAGTCCTTAGAGGAAGACATCATGTTGGTAAAGGTGAAGGTTCAGTGAAGAAGAACAAGACAATGAGATCAATTGACACAGTGACTATATCAAAAGGCTCAAGCAAATCAGACGTGATGAAGATGGCACAGGACAGGACAACAGCCAGATCTGTTATCCGGAGGGTCGCTGTGAGTTGTTGATTTGACAACACCCAACAACAACACAATCTTTATAAATACAGATGATCATGTTTTTCTCCTGTAGTAGGCCTACCTAGTAGGTTCAAACCACTAATCATTGGGTTAGAAGCCCAGTACTTTAAACATAATTCAAGGTTTAATATGTTCTCTCTCTCTCTCTCTCTCTCTCTCTCACACACACACACACACACACGCTCCTGATATGCCCTGAAAACACAGTGATGCTTTTTTTTTTGCAAATAATAACAATAACTATGCAGCAATGGGCCTTGAATGTGTCAGAGATTGTGAGGCTGGCACAGTATAGAAAGGGCTCAGATTTGCTGTTCATAGGGTTGCTATGTGTCATATTCAACTTGACAGCACACAACAACAACAACATGTTATTCTCTATTCTAAGGACATTGAAGCAATTATTGTGTGAGAGGTGAGCTTTGTGACTTTTGAGAAAGGTGGAGTTCTGCAAAAGGACGATGGCATATTGTGATCTATTGTGATATTTTCACATGATGTAATTTGAGTGTGTTACTAGTTAGCCAGTTGAAGGCCTAGCAGGCAGCCCTTTGATGTTGCTGCACAACTGAAGGAGTGATTTGTTACACCAAAAGACATTGGGATAGAGGAGAGGAAGCCTGTATTTCGAGAACATCAGGGTGTTGCTGTTTGTTAGGCGCAGTGGAGTCAGCGCCCCCTCTTAGTGACCTCATTTATAGTGGGACAAATCCTCCCTGCTCCTGCTTCATCCTCCAGGTTCTACTGTGGGCAAGCCAGTTGTGGCAGTCACTGTTATCAGTCTATCTCCTTAAGAATCTTCATTATAAAAACCCATCTTTCTCTCTCTCTGTCTCTCATTACCATTTAATCAGAACTCACTCATCTGACCCTCCAACAGGTTTTCAGAGGCTGAAAATCATACAGGAGGAGACTGCCCATCTTTCTCCTGCATGGAGCTGCTGGGGATTCCAATCACCTACCGTAGAGTTGCCACAACAATTCTCTATACCCTGGTTCGCAGGAACTGACAACCAACCGCTGTCTGCAGTGATTAATAGGTGATCCAGACTCAGACTTCCCTCCTCAATTTACAGAAAAGATGTCCCTTAAATTCTCTACTGCATTGAAACAGATGAGGAAGAGAACTGTTTAAAAGGAATATAGGATTAGGTATTATTTTCATGACAAGGTTCCAGAAAAAAAAAATGCATAGTAAAGTGGACTGTGGACCCCGGGGGAATGGATTGTATAAAAATGAAAGAATTTTTTTTCAAAGAGAAAAACTGACTGGGGGAGGGATGGGCAGGGAGGAAAATGTGCAACAATGAATGAATGGGAGAAAATTAAATGGAAAGAATATGCTGTAATAAGTATATATGTTGCATTTAAAAAGTCATTAATAAAAAAAGAAAGAAAACAATTCTCTATTTGCAGAATTCCAATGCACAATAACAAATGAACAGGCTTCGGAAGTCACTATAATCAAAGATAAGACAAGTGCTAAGAACATTTGAGGTGAAGGTCAAGGCTAAGACACAGGTGGATCTCCAAGGAATGCTGGGCCAACAAATGTTGAAAGGAGCCAAGGACCTTTGCCCAGAGTCTTCACTCTGAATTTGGATTCTAGCTGTGATAGAATAAATGCCTATGGTTAAAGGCATCCGTGTGTGGTTTCTGTTAGAGCTGCTGTTGTAGGTTCTGTCGAGCTGACGACGAGTCAGAGTGATCGGATGAAAACCAGCCCAAAACTCTGCCCTACCCTCGACACCATCTGTTAGACTGCAACATGAGGGCCTCAGAGAGGCAAAAAAGGCAACATTTGGACACAAGGCATAAAGGATTGTATTTCTCTTTTTGAAAAATTGATGAACCTTTCCTTTTTAAAGCCTATTCATTTCAGACCATTGGATGGGTTTGAATTATTCCCCTTCGACACTGATGGCCGAGCCGTGACTGGCAACCCCAGATGGAGATGACCAGCAGTGACAGACTGCAGACTGTTCAGCAAGCAAACACGTTATTTCGTGCATGACTTCCCATGAGTCAATGTGAATCTTCTCACTCCATTCCTTGCCAGAGAACCCAGGGTTTTCCAAGCTAGAGATGTATGGGATGCCAGGCTTAGGATGTAGCCCTCACATTTTATGGAAATAGCCACCCTGGGGCCCCAGGAGCTGCAGAATGAACACAAATCCTTCATAATCAGCACTCCATGCAAGCAATAACCAGCACATACTGGAAACAAGTCTTCCATTTCCACGCATGTGTGATTTTTTTTAACCTTCACAGGGCAAGATAGTTCTGACCCTTACATAATTATTAAGGAAACATTTAAAGGTACAGTTCTGAGCCCAAATCTTTTTCACACTTCACCAGCAGAACCAAATTGTTTGAGCAATGCTGAGTAAATGACAAAGCCATTTTGTAGTTTGGGAAGGTCGTTAGAAACCAGATTCATTATCTGTTGGGACTTCTCCCTGCTTTCCATTTATGGCTCTCCTTTGAGAGAAACAGGACCATAAGCGTAGAGCAGAGGCCTCGGTTCATTCAACCCCGACAAGTTATTTGCGTCTACAATTTTCACCATCAATTTGGAGAGGGAGAGACAGAAATTGCAAATGCAGACATTCAAATCCCCTCGTGTGGCATTCGTCAAGACGAGCAGATTGTAAACGGCTTCTTGCAAATATGATATGCATCTGGGCATCAAGCTAATAACTCTGAACCACAGATTTGCTCACTCGTGTGGCGTCTCGTGGCGGAAATTTCGGAAATTGCCTCTCTAGTCATGACACATCCCAGGGTGGTTCAGGGTTAGTGGGAAGATGAGCGAGGCTGTCTAGCTAAGGAGGTTGCAGATCTGTCCCAATGAGATGGAAATGACTAGTTTTCTCATTTGCATCCTCACAATCTCTACATTTCATGCAGCTGGGATGCCCAATTTGGGTTTTTAAGGGGAAAGCCAGGTGAGATTTGTACAATCATCAACACTGTCTTAGAAAGTTAGTTTCAGGAACCTGATGACAAAGGAATGAAAATCATTTAGACACGCCCACATCTGGGTTTGTTTTTTTGGTTGAATCTGTGTATTTTCCACATTATGTATTCCGTGGAATCATACCCTTTATCTCTCTGACCAGAAACGATTACCTTTTGCTTCTTATTTTGATTCTTAACATTAGCTGCATAAGCTACACATTCATATATTTTCTTTATGAAATTGAAATATTACAGAGAATACAGAAATTCCGTATCATGTAAAATGCTGATGTCTCTCTTTTATCCTATTCCACTCCTTTCTATGTTTCATCATAAGCATTATTAAAAATTTCATGCATTTCCTTCAATATCCTTTCTAGGGTGTGTGATTGTGAAGAATTGTGCATGCATACAGTTGAAAAAAACAAGTATCATACCATAGCCTCTCTTTTTCACTCAGCAATGCATTTTGATGTTTTGTCAGTACAAAGATACATTGTTTTCCCTTTAACTGTTGCAAACATTCCCAGGTATTTGAATAGGTTCATTTTTAAATTTTGTAGCTTTTGTGTCACTATGGCCAGATTATAATGGCCACATTTCATCCATGCTTCCCAACTCAGAGAGACGAAGAAGAAAGGCCTGGTGATCTACTTATGACTAAAACTTCGCCAAAGTGAACCTTATAGATCACAGAACATTAACTGAGATTTCTCCTTGCTGTGTCAGGAGGGTGAAACCCATGTGAAATGGTTTAGTACAGATTAGTAAATACAAGGAAGCTATTGATGACCTTGTTTTAGGGTAGCCCAGCTTGGTAAAGACCCAGAAGCAGAGAGGGAACTGAGGCTGTCTGCAGTGAAAGCATCTTTATATCCTTTACGTGAGCCCCAGGTTCTCTCTGACCAAGGAAAGGCTGCTTTTCTCACCCTGCAGTGCCTTGCCTGGTCCCTGTCCTATTACACTTGCTAGCAGTTGAATCTGCACCACTTGGCCAGCAAAAGATAGCAGATCACAGTTTTCCTGCAGAAGTGTCAGATGACACCCTCAGTTTTCAGTGACAAATGGACCATCCAACATCTAAGGCTTAAAGCAAATGTGAGGGAGGGAGCACAGAGCTTATAGGCCACTGCTTCTCCTGGGATGAGGAAATGGACAGAAGAATGCAGTTAGCCCTCTGGCAGGATGATTTGTGGAGCAATTTGTCTCTGCCTGAGGCCACAGGATAAAGGCGGGAGGGCAGGAGGTTTTAGATGAAAGGGGAAAACTCAGTCCAAGGGAAGTCATGAGCAGTGTTTCCTCTGTCTAGAGTTTCATAGACTGCCTGGGTATAAAGCCTGTCTCTTTTAATTATTAAGTGGTTAATCTCAGGCAGCTTACTCTGTGTTTTCTTCATTCATCTGACAACAGATTAAAAAATAATGTTGTTGTTTACTGGAGAGTTGGAACTGAGTCATAGCTGACTCTCTGGTGGGTTTTCAGAGATAATTAATCACACAGAAGGAGACTGCCCTTCTTCCATGGAGCAGCTGGTGGATTCAAACCATGTGCCTTCGGGATTGCAGCTTCTTGCCATTAGGCTATCAGAGCTATTTCATAAGGTTGATATCATTGTCATTGCTAGGTGCTGTTTAGCACTCATAGTGACCATGTGAACAACCAATCTGATCCCTGTCCTGTCACGTGCCATCCTCACAGTCTCCTACCCACTCAATCCCATTGCTGCCATCACCAGGTCAATTTGGAAGAAGGTCTTCCTTTCCTTCACCATCCCTCCACCTTTCCAAGCATGATGTCCCTCTCTGAGGACTAACTTCTCCTAGCAACATACCCAAAGTATGGGAGATGAAGCTTCATCTTCCTTGCTTCCAAAGAACACTCTGGCTGATATTAGCCAGTACAAAGGTCATGGAAACGAAAGTTGTCACAGGATGTGTCTAGCGTGTGTGCGTGCACATGTGCAGGAGTGTCAGGCTGCTGACTGGAAGGATCAGTCAGTCATTGACATTGAGTTGCAACCCATGCACAGCTGCACTATCAGTGAGTCTCCAAAAGCTGTAAGCTACATGGGAGGGCATTGTCCAACTTTCTCCAACAGAGCCTCTGGTGGATTTGAACCAACAGAGGGTCTACCTTTGGAGTAGCAGTATAACTTCCATGAACTTCACCATCAGAGTTCCCTGTGTTTAGCACATGTTGCTGTTAGTTGCCATCAGGTCAACTACGACTCACATTGACCCACTGAACAATAGATCTGAACTTGACCCTGTGTTGAACCATTTTGATATGCTTGATCCCATTGTCACACTGTGTCAATCCACCTCAATGAAAGTCTTCCTTCCTATCTCTGATCCACCACCTTTTCCAGCATGATGCCTTTTTCTAGGGACTGGTGCCTCCTGACAAAATGCCCAAAGTGTATGAGATGAGGTTTCACCATCCTTGTCTCTAAGAAGCATCCTGCTTGTACCTTCTCCAAGACATATTTATTTGTAATTTTGGCAGTCCATTGAGATACTCATTCCTCTTCTCCAACATCACATCTCAAAGCCATCTATTCTTTTTCTGTGTTCATTGTCTTTCAGATGCACAGGAAGCAATTGAAAGTATCATAGCTTGAAGCAGGCACATGTTAGGGGTTAACATGACATTCTTGCTCTTTAGCATTTTGGACAGGTCCTTAACAGCAGATTTATCCTGTGCAACACGTTGTAATTTCTTGACTGCTGCTAGCATGGGTGGTGGTGTTGCATACCATTAAGCCGCAACCAGCCCATTACTGACCTTCTCGTGGGTTTTCAGAGGTAGCTGACTAAACAGGAGGTGATTGTCTGTCCATCCTTCTCCCATGGAGCAGCTGGTAGATTCAAACAGTGTGCCTTTGGAATTGCAGTGCAGCTTCTTATCATGATGCCACCAGAGAGTGAGTGTAACACACAGTAAATAATACTTACATAGACCACCATCACCATCATTATCATCACCACTACTCCCATTTTCAGGCTTTCTAGGCACATCCAAAGAACACTGGGAGTGCAAATTAGTTAGTGATTTGAAAGTACCCTGGGAAAGACCAGAGAATAAGCTGACAATCCTCTTCTATAAGGATTACAGCTAAGGGGGGAAAAAAAAAAACCAAACACCAACCAAAACTAAAAAAACAAACAAAACCCCGAACCAACCCAGGTGGCAGCTGTACTCTGCTATGTAAGTTTCCATTGAAAACCACTCAGTGATGCCTAACAGCAACAAGAAGGCATTGCTCAGCAATTCTTTAAAACATCCACTGATTCATGTGTCAGTTCTAATTTCCTTGGAGTATATGTCAAGCAATAAAATAGCTGGGTCATATGGAATTTCTATGTTTATCTTTTTGAGAAAATGTCAAACTGCTTTCCAGAGTGGTTGTACCATTTCTCAATCTCCCCAACAGTGCAAGAGAGTTCCAATCTCTTCACATCCTCTTCAACATTTATTGTTTGCTGTCCTGTTAAACTTTGCTACTGCTACTTGAACGAGATAGTATCTCATTGTTGTTTCGCTGAGTGAATGAAGTAAAGCTTATGAAGGACAACTACTGCATAAGACCATTATTGTAAAAATAGAAGGATAATAAGATGTATATAAGTGTCTAAAAGGGGAAAGGAATGGGGGAGAGGAGTGGAAAGAAGAGAAGAATGAAAATCATTAGGATAGCAGAGTTTAGTGGGAAGTTTGAGGGGTGGTGGCAAAGGAATAGAAAAGATTCAATGGGAACTCAAAAGAGTGTAAAATAGACATAGATTAAATGGTAATTAGTGATATAAAATACGACTTATATGAATGATTGTATGAAACATAATGTAAATGAAAGAAAGACTGTATAAAACACCATGTATATAAATGAGAAACATTGTGAATGAATTGCTGTATAAAAACCAACAACAAAATTCAACAGAGCAGCAAACAAATGCTGGTGAGGTTGTGGAGAAATTTGATCCCTTATTCAGTGTTGGTGGGAGTGTAAAATGGTGCAACCATAATGGAATATAGTATGGCACTTTCTCAAAAAGTTGGAAATAGAAATACTATTTGAACCCAGCAATTCCAATACTGGGAATATACTCTAAAGAAATCAGAACTGCCATCCAAACAAATATAGACACACCTATGTTTATTGTGTTGTTTACAATAGCAAAGAGGTGGGAACAGACCAAGTGCCATCAACAAACAAATGGATAGAGAAGCTGTGGTATATTCACACAATGGAATACTATTGAGCACTGAAAAACAAGGAACTCATAAAATACCATACAAGATGGGTGACCCTGAAGGACAGTATGCTGAGTGAAATATCTCAGTCACAAAAGGACAAATACTGCATGATGCCACTGTTATAAAACAGGATTCACATGGGGGTTGGGGGAAAACAAGAAAAGAGGGGATAAATAATGTACACTGCATTGAAACAGACGAGGGAAAGAACTGTTTAAAAGGAATATATGATTACATATTATTTGCATGAAAACAGCCCAGAATAAGAGCTGTGCAGCAAAGTAGACTGAGGGGGAGAGGGGGAAGGAGATTGTACAACAATAGAAGAATTTCTTTTCAAAGAGAAAGCGAACTGGTGGGGTAAGTAGGGAGGAAAATGTGCAACAAAGAATGAATGGAAATGCAACTTCTTGATAAACTTTCATTAAAATCTAAATTAGAATAAACATTTAAAAAAAATCTTTAAAACCTCAAAACCCCCATCAAGAATTCATAGTATTTGAAACAGACGACTGCCAAGCTGTCTCATATGGGTAGTTTTTTCAAGACAGGGAAAGCATAAGCTCGCTCATGCACCAGAAGGTCACCGAAAGTGGAAGATTTCCAGGAAAGGCTGTGCTGGAAATACGTCTCTCTGGTGGCAGGAGGGGGAGGGGCATAAAGAAGTGGAGGCGTTTTTTTTGCGATGATACCAAAGGTGGCCCTGCGACCTGGTGCTGCCTTGACGAGATAGAGGCAGCAGAGAGCCCGAGCGAGAGAGAGAGGACCACCCTGGAGGCCAATAATCTCACGCAGCTCCTTTTCCCTCTGTCGAACAGTCAGTTGCATAGTAACGGCCAACACTGAAGTCCAATCTTGCAGCTACTTAAGGAGCTCAGCACGGCCACCAGCAATGTTCAGCTTGCCCTAACAACACGTGATGTGACTATTTTGTTGAGAGGGTCTTCATCATAGCTTCGTATGCTATCTCTGAGGTTAAACGGAGCTGGCACTGATTTCTGGCTCTTTTACTAGTGCTGGAGCTCTGGGTGAGTGGCACGGTCTAGCTTCTCTGGGTCTTAACATTCTCTTTGGTGCAGGGAGATTGGGTGGTCTAGTGGTAAGGATAACGCTGTTTACCCAAAGGCAACAGTTCGAATCCACCAGCTGCTCCACAGGAGAAAGACAGGCAAGCTCCTCGTATATGATTTACAGACTCTGAACGCCCTCTGGAGGGCCAGCTCTGAGTCGGTCCCTACCATATCACCACCACCACCACCGCCCCCACCACCACCGCCACCGCCACTGCCACTTAGTAGGGAGGGCACTGGTGGCACAGTCCACACAGAATTGGCCTTCTACCCCTAAATCAGGCTTCTCTGGCAATTTGTATCCACCAGAGACTCTGCAAGAGAAAGATGGGTCATTTCCTCCCGTGCAATTTACAGTCTCTAAAAATATGTGTCGGGTTTAGTTCAATGGCAATGAGTTAGAGGGCTTTTATTGAACCCAGTCGGGTTCAGTCATAGGCTATGTCCTGAAGTTGTCTGAAGTCGACCAGTCTTTTTGGTACAGTAGCTCTCTGTCTTCCTTCCCATGTTCTTTTTATGCTTCCCACATCATTCAAGATTTTGCCCACAGAATCCTTCCGCGTTGCAATTGGAGACTTGAATTTGTTCTCCAATTCTTTACACGTAAAAGATGCAGAAGTCCCTCCCTTTTTGTTTTCAACTCAGATCTTCACACATTGTGTTACAACACTCTGCTTTGTTTTCTCAAGCTGTCTTTTCAAACCTTCTGTCCATCTTTTACTTCAGCATTTCTTCCCTTTGTTCTGGCTTCTTTTAAGTTCCAGTGCAATTTTCAGAGTCGCTTATGATCATTGTTTTGGCTTTTTCTTCCTTTCCTGTCTTTGGAATGATCTTTTGCCCCCTTCATGGATGATAAAGTGCTCTTTGAAGTGCTAAAGAGCAAGGGTATTTAAAGGCTATGGTGTGCCTGATCTAATGCACTTTTTTTAAAAAAAGTTATTATTAATTTTATTGAGAATTTACAGAGACTTAGGGTTTCCACTCATTCATTGTTGCATTTTTCCTCCCTGCCCTGCTCCAGTTTGCTCTTCTCTTTGAAAAGTAAAAGAAGAATTTTTCATTGTTCTACAATACCCCCCCCCCCCCCCCCCCCCCCCCCCCCCCCCGTCCACTCCACCATGCAGCCTTCCTTCTGGACTCCTGTCATGACAGTAATCCTAATTACACATCCCTTTAAACAGTACATTCTTTTCAATCACTTCATATGCAAATTAGATAGTAAATTGGATGACTAGAAAATACTGATGCTTTTGAACTGTAGTGTGGACCAAGAGTTTTGAAAATATCATGGACTTCCAAAAGACTCAACTAATCTACCGTAGAGAAAGCGTAACGAGAGTGCTCTTTAGAGACAAGGGCAGTGACACTTCATCTCATGTACTTTGGGCTTGTTATCAGGAGGGGTCAGTGTTTGTTTGGAAGGAGACGATGCAGGGAAAGGTGGAGAGTCAGAAAGAGGAAGAACTGCAGTGAAGTGGCTTGATACAGTGACCAACAGTGGGCTCAGGTGGTCAGAGACGGTTAGAACAATGCCGGGAAAGCAAGGCTCAGGACTGTTTTCATAGGGTTGCTTTGAGTTCTCGTCAACTTCATGGCACCTAACAGCAGACACAACCCGAAGGAGCCCTGGGGGCGTAGTCCACGTGGGACTGCACCGTTAACCCAAAGACCATGCCTCTCTGGTAGTTTGGACACACTGTTGACTATGAGGGAGAAAGATGGACAATCTCCTCTAATGTGTTTCCAGCCTTGGAAGCCCAATGGAGGATCAGCTGTGAGTTGTGATTTGATGGCAGTGCGTTTGAGTGAAACACAGGAGGGTGGCTGTGAAAAGGAAATGAAATCATGCAAATCAAACTCTTGGCCCAGAATTAGCCATCAGCCAGTCCACAATTCTTTTGATTAATCACTGAAATCTTGGGGAAGCCCTGTTTTCTAGTGAGGCCAAAGGGGGAAGGAAAACAGAAAGGAAAAGGCCAGAGGAAGGAAAGCTGAAATGAAGAGAAAACACAAAGGGAAGAAAGGATATGGAAAAGAAAGACAAAGAGTAAACAGCAGATCCTGATGAGAAGCGCTTAATGGCTGTCAAAATACATCTTGAGAGAGAACTGGGATAAGGGTGGGGGGAACTCAAAGGGTGAGGCTTAGTTTTATTTTCTGCCAAGCTTCATCCATCTGGCTCTGCTGGCTTGCCTTCCACATGGCTCCTCTAGAAGCCCCGTGGTACGTTTCAGACCAGGGAGCCAGACCATCTCCACCTCATTCTTGCCTTGTGTACTCAGCGCAGGCAGACGAGAGATACACATGCTCTTCTGGGGTGTACAGTTCCTCTGAGACTAATAGATGAGACAGGTCTGTCAAGTGAATCGGCAGTGGCCACAGGCTGACATAATCCAATTGCCTTTTGGCTGACAGCTCATGCGGAGAAAAACACGCTCGGATCCAGACAAAGGTAAATATAGCTTAAACCCCACCACGAAATTCCGTCCTTCCATTATCAGCTTCTGTTCCCACTGTCAGCAAGGTGGCAGCAACAATGGGCTCAAACCTTGTAACCATTGTGAGGAGAGAGACTAACACCAAGTCCCAGTCTAGGATGAGCAGAAATGTCAGAAACATGGTACCTACTGTTTTTATGCCTTTAAACTTTTGGAGAAGGTACTGAATATCCCAAGGACTGCTGAAAGAACAAATAGATATGTCTTGGAGAGGGTGCAGCCAGAGTGCTCCTCAGAGGCAAAGATGACAAGGCTTTGTCTCATATACTTTGGGCATGTTGCCAGGAGAGACTGCTCCAGGGAGAGGGACACTATGCTCGGAGAGGTGGGGGGATGGCAAAGGAGAGGAAGATCCTCAACCATGTGATTGCAGCAATGGGCTTGAAGGTGTCAGATTGTGAGGATGGCACAGGATAGGCCAGGGTTCAGATTGGTTACTCAATGACACCTAACAACAACAACTACCACCACCAACTATTTTCAGTGTAGTAACTTAGTTGTTTCTAGTGGGAAAATGTTCCAAGGGTAGAACAACTCAGATTATTTAAATTTTATTTCTAGGACTTAAAAAAATAAGCAAAGAGAATTCTGTCTTTTTTCAGATTTATTTAATAGCAAATATAGTAGTGGAACATGTTATGGGTGAACACAGGAAACGAACATAAAACTAAATAAGTTATAGGAGATCCGGAAAAACAAGGCCAATGTTTAACTATATGATTTGTTTGTTGGTTTTTTCTTTATGAGAATAGCTAATCTGAAGCCACTGATAAAGCTGTTTGAATTCTTACCCATTCCCACCCCCATAACCTGAGCAAAAACTGCAGCTCTAAGATGGACAGGCCCATTTTCAAAATGATCTCTACCAGTGGCCCATGACAAACTGTCATTTAAGAAACCGACCTGAAGACTGGTCCGAAGATGTGGGTGCAGTTGCATACATAAGAGGAAGATCAAAGTACAGGTTTTACATAATGGAAATTGAGCTTGACTCCACAGAAAAATCGCTTTTATTAAAATGACATACCACTTCATGCCATATATTATATGATCCACCCCAGTGCTTCAGCAGACATTCCAAATATATATTTGTGCTCAGATCTGTGCTCAGTTGTTTTCCTGAGCCTTGGCGTTCTGGACCTCTTGAATGGCTTAATCATTGTCTGCCTGCCTTGTTTTCTAACCCAAGCTCAACATGGCCAGTCTGTGCAGACAGGTGTCCTCTGAGTTTGCTGAGCACCTTGGGGCAACTGGCTGCTAAAATAATCACAGGAAAACTCTCATTTCTGGACTTCAGCCTCTACTCTGTATTTGGCACTTTCCTTTGGCCTGCCCAAGGCACGTGCTCGCTTCTCTCATTCCCCTTCAGCTCTGCAGCTGATAGCTGTGGGGTTCAAAGCAGCGATGGCAATGCAGTCTGCTTCTGCCAGGGTCTCGTAGTTGCAGTACTCATTTAGACATGAGCTTACTATACATACAGCCTGGCTTGGGTCTTGGGGGAAAAGCAGACACTTCTGTTCTCAGTGGGGCAGGATATTGAAGCGTAGGCTTCTGCGTCAAATTTAGGACTCAGTTCTCGCCCTTTATAAAGCCTCATCAATCAATGCCCATGAGCAGTTTTTCTTGAACACGTTTTGTTTTGAATTTGAAATGTGCTTTTTGATGCCTCTTATTTAATAAGCCACAGGCATGAGACCACATTCATTATTTAAACCAGAACTTACTTTGCACTTAATGCAAAAAAAAAAAAAGAAAAAAAGAAAAATCCAAACACCAAACTGACATGCTTTTTCAGGGTAATTGCAGAGAGCAGAAAAAAAAAACAACACAAAACCAACCAAACCCAATTAATGTAAATGATTACTAAAGGAAGATGGTTTCCAAAGTAAGTTTGCCAAATCATTCATTCAATAGCTGACAGATGTTTGCTAGATCAGGACCTTGAGGTTAGCTGGGTTCTGAAGCAAATAAGTGAAGCAATTGTTTAAAGGGGATGATGAAGTACATTGAAAGAAGGCAATAATGGGCGGGCAACTGCATATTGAGTGTACTCTGAAGAAATGTAATTCATGGACTTTGTACCTGCCTACCTTGATAATCTATCACTGATTACCTTTTGTTTTTATAAAAGCTTCCTTGATGACATATATATCTCAAATGTGGCAGTTATAAAGCCTGGGAATCTAATCATATGCCTGTGAAAATGGTTTATCTTTTCTATTTCCAATTGTGACCTACAGATCCACCTGAGGCTAAAAAAAATCTGCTGGGAACAGACTGTAAATCTAAACCCTTTCCTATATTCTGTGCATGAAAAACTAAAAGCATTCAGGGAGTTAAATGCCAACTTTCCATCAATTAATCATCCTTTGGACTTAATAACAGAATCATTCCAGGCGATCAAACTGCAGTTAAGGAGGGAGGGAATCTTTAATTGATTGTTCAGAGAATACCCCCCCCCCAAGATTGTAAATGAATCATTATTCCTGTTTTCTATTTAGCTGTCTCAGGACAGACACACTCGACAAGTGAAATGCTGGTAAGAAGTAAGATAATGGCAAAACATCCCTGCTTTGCCCGTATAGCATAAAGGCAGTCTACTTCATCAAGGAATTAAGACAAATGTGAATAAGACTTTCCTCACCTGCAAAGCTACAGGCTTCATTCGCCCTGTAGCGAGACTGGACAAGGCATTCTTTGACAGTGTCCGCAGAGCTGTTTAAGGGTCTCTGGAACAGGAGCCCCACATAGAACCCCCATATGGAATAAGCATGTACTTGGCAGTGGAGGTACCACTGACAACAAGCCCCTTCCAGCTGGAGTCTCTGGGTCGATAGGCCACACAGGTATTTTTATTGTCCTTTAGAAGCAATGACAGCCTTTGCCACTGGCAAGTATGGTCTGTGTAGTAACAGAACTCCATGGCTCAACAGTGCCTGTAAGCAGGTTTTTAAATTCAGTCCTAGGATTCTGCCATTCTTAGCCCAAGTTCTAATTTTCTATTTGAGTACTTCCAAGCTTTCCATTATGGCTTCACGTGCTTCTGGCCGTAACAAATCAACTTTAACATACTCTTCAACATCCTATTTGCATCTATTTTCATCCCATGTAGAATGTTTGGGATAAAAAACATTCAAAGGATGCAGAAAATACAACAAACTGACATTAAAAATGACCACTGCACCTTGTTCTACAAAATGTTCATGGTTTAGGAAATTGACAAGGAGCTCTGATGATGTAATGTGTTGTGTGTTGCACTGTTAATACAAGAGCTGGTGGTTCGAATCCACCAGGCCCTCCACAGGAGGAAGATGGGAAATCTCCTCCCAGTAAGATTTACAGCTTTGGAAACTCGCTGAAGGGTCGCCAGGAGGCAGAACTGACAGTAAAGCAGTATGTTAGGAAATTTATTGCTCTGTTGCAACATTTTAAGAATTATTGTATACTTTCCCCCACCTAGAATATATGACTCTACTGGGATGAGATAGTGTTCTTCTACTGTGAGCACACAATAGGTGCCCAATAAATGCTCCTTGAGTGGATAAATAATTACAAAGAGACCCTACTTTAACAACTAACTTCCTCTTTCACCACAGTAGGTAAAAATCTTTGTGTGGTGTTATCTTTTTTCTGACATTTATATAACAAGACAAATTGCAGCATATGAACCTGTTTAAAATAATACAATAGGAATGGGGGTGATAAAGATGAAAATAACAACGCCCCCCCAAACTAAGATCTGTTTATGGATTTTGAAACCTATCAGGCTTTGGCAGAAAAATGGAAATGAATATTTGTCAATGCATGTCATATGAAAGGAAAATTCTCAAGACAAGCTGAACAAATTTAAATTAACACAGAGGAAAAACACAATTACTGTTACAAACAGCCATATAGATAAAGAGAAGCGGAAATTCTCTTTACGCTTGCTGTTCATACTGTCCGTGCAAAATTGCTTGTAGTGTCCTCCAGTGGGGCTCAGGCACGGACCAAACGTCTTCTCAAATGGCATTCTGTGAAGCTGTGTGACCTGCCGTTGCCTCCATCCAGCCGGAGTCAGGAGTGGTCAGGGTCATGGCTGTGCTTTCAAACAACTGGTCTGGATATGTGAGACTTGCAGCACAGGCAGTAGCAGCTGGAAAGCATCCTGGATGTACGTTGTGCTATTGCAGCCCTGGTGAGAAGACAAGAATGTGGGTGATGGATCCAAGCTGGACAATTCTTTCAGTGTGACAATGCTCTTTCCTCCCTTAAACCTCATAATATTTGGTTAGATGCTTCTGGTCACATTCGTTGGAGCTCTGGTGGCCGAGAAGATAAGAAGTTGCACTGCCAAATCAAAGGCAGGAAGTTCAAATCCACCAGCTACTCTGCTGGAGAAAGATGGGCAATTTCCTCCCATGTGATTTACCACCTCTGAAAACCCACTGGAGGTTCAGCTGTGAGTGGGTTTTGACATGATGGCAATGAATTGAGTTGATCATGTTGATATTCAAAACAAATGTAAACACATTCCTTTGGATGGTGTTAATCAAGCTCTTAATTATCAATCTTATCAGAAGAAGTCACTGGAAATGAAGCAACGCATTTTCATAAATGTTTAGGGTTGTTGCTATTGTTATGTACCATCGAGTCACCTGTGACCCATAGCAACCCCATGTACAGCAACTCTGAAGCCTGGTCTGTCCTGAGCCAGTCTCACTGACTCCAACTCACCAACTCCCATTGCCCCAGTTACTGTATCAATCCATCTCATCTGGAGTCTTTCTCTCTTGCACTGTCACTCCACCCTTCGGAGCATGATGTCCTTCTCCAAGAACCAGTACAATAGTGTATATTGATATTGACATTTATATTTGTGACCCAAATATGACCAGGCTTAATCCATAGTACTGTTAACCCAAAGGCCACGGACCTCTAGCAGTTTCAATCTAGCAATGGCTCTGAGGGAGAGAGATGAGCAGTCTCCTTCCATTAAGATTTATAGCCTTAACAATTCAATGCAGGGTCATGGAACAGACTTGGTGACAGTGAGTTTTGATGACCAATTCCAGCTCTCAATACTACTGCTTTGAAATGACATGGAAGCTCTAATTTGTTCTAACCTATGTTGTTGCTGGAACCAACCCATAGCTGACCCTCCAGGGAGTTTTCAGAGGCAGTTAATTACATGAGAGGAGATTGCCCATCCTTCTCCCATGGAGCAGGTGGTAGATTCGAACCATGTGCCTTCAGGATTGAAGTGCAGCTTCTTGTCACTAGGCCACCAGAGCTCCCTTTCTAAACCTACAGATGAATAATAATATTAAAAATGTTATGTATGTGTGGAAAGGTGAGGGACAGTGCAGGAAAGGAAGACCCTGGATGAGATGGATTGATACAGTAACTGGGGCAATGGGGGTAGGTGTGTGGAGTCAGCGAGACCGGCTCAGGATAGGACAGGCTTCAGAGCTGTGGCACACAGGGTCACTAAGAGTCCAGGTGACTCGACAGCACATAACACCACAATGTACTATCAAGTTGGAACTGATACATAACTGACCTTCCACCTAACAACAACAACAACAATTGAGTCTATTCAGATTCAGAGTGATTCCCCACGAGGTTTCTGAGGTTATAAATCTTTACAGGAGACAGATCATCTTGCTCCTGTTGAGCGCTGGTAGATTCCAACTGCCAACCTTTGGGTCGACAATATGACACATGACATTCTAGGCCACCCGAGCACCTTCTGATCACTGACATGCTCATTGTGGTCAGGTCAGAACTGACTCACAGCTGACCTAGTGGGTTTCAGTGCCTGTAAACTGCATGGGAGAAAATTGTCCATCTGCTGTCTTTGCATCGGCAGCGCAACTCCTTGCCCAACAGGCCATCACAGCTGAGGCTGACTAGTCAATTTACCATTTTTGCCAATCTGGAGCTTTGCTGTGAGGTGTTGTTGGGTTAATTTTGGACTCACACCAATCCCCTGGATAGAGAATTGCCCCATAGGATTTTCTAAGCTCCAATCCAGATCTTTCTCCCATGGAGCCACTGTGAGGTTAGAACCAATAACCTTTTAAGAAGCAGTGGAGAACTCAACCATTGCACCATCAGGGCTCCATGTCTGGTACCTGTTGTTGTTCTTAGGTGCTGTCAAGTCGAGTATAACTCATAGCGACCATGTGGGCAAAAGGTCTGAAACCTGCTCTATCCTGCAAAATCCTCACACTTCCAACAAACAAGAGCCCACTGCAGCAGTGGGTCTTCCTCTCCTTCGCTGACCCTCCACCCTTCCCAGCGTCATGTCCCTCTCCAAGGAATAGCCCATCCTAGAAACATGTCCAAAGTATGTGAGGTGAAGCCTCATCATTCTTTCCTCCAAAGAACAAGAAGTCTGGTACTTAGAGGCAGCTAAACCAAAGCTTACTGCCAAAGGAGAGAAGTGGCTATTTTTATATCAAATCACATCCAGCAATAGCCCCTCATCACAGCCAATACTCAGAGTGTTAGATCTGGTGTCAGCATTGGCAGCAGAAATCTGTTTCTATGAGAGGAGGTGATGGAAATAACGTGCAAGTGCAGCGTTTCTCTTCATAATCAGGGCTCCTTGAGAATGAGGGATTGTTGCCTCACCGGAGGGTTTACAGCTGGATGAGCCACACAAATGTCCTAAAACGCGACTGCTGATGATAAGATTTAGAATTGCAATAACGCTGGCTGCTTGGGAGAAAGGCAAGAAGAAAATGTAGCTCTAGCTCTTGCTTTTATTCACAAGTGCTTTCTCTCCAGGGGCTACTTACCTCTAGCAATACACTGTTGATCATGGGGTTAAGGACCTCAGCCTTCTTGTTGCTCTGTGGAATCAAACGCATAAAATTACTGTCTATAGTGAAAGAGAGAAGACGCCAAAATGTTTGCTTGTAAGCCGGGCTTTGTTCCTGGAGCTTTAGGTCCACGGTCTCATTGCATTTCAAGAGGAACTCTTAAGGTCTCTGAAATCCTGTGCCATCAAAATTCCCAATGTAGAGAATGGTTGTTTAACCTCGAGTCAAAATGGACTTATAGCCACCCTCCAGGGGGGTTTCAGAGGCCGTAAATCACATGAGAGGAGGCAGCCTATCTTTCTCCCATGAAGCAGCTGGTGGCTGCAAATTGCATGCCTTTGGGTTGGGATTATGAAGGCTGAGTATCTGTCGTAAGGTTACACAGCCAGAAACATTAAGCTCAGAATTTTTGAACTGTTAAAATTGGCAACACCTTTAAAAAAACATTGCTCTAAAATATTATTTACCTTGATTGAAGAGGGCGGTGTGTATGCGTTCTCGTAAATTTTCCACCTGAGGCAAGTCCCTTATTTTTCTCTCCCTCAGGAGCTCTTAGGATAGGACAGTGTTCTGGTCTGTTGTCCACAAGGTCACTATGAGTCATACTCAATGACACCTAACAACAACAGCAACAACGACAACAACAATAACAGCAACTGGGAGCTTTGGAGGCACAGTCCACAGGGAGCCGCACTGCTACCCAAAGGCAGTGCTTCTCCGGCAGTTCTAATCCATCAGCAGCTCTTCATGAGGAAGATGGGCAATCTCCTCCCATGTGGTTAACAGCTTCCCAAATCCTAGTGCCAAGAAGCTGTGCTGCCATCTCAAAGGCATATGGTTCGAATCCACTAGCTGCTCCTCGGGAGAAGGATGGGCAGTCTCCTCCTCTGTGATTTACTGCCTCTGAAAACCCACTGGACGGTCAGCTATGGGTTAATTCCAACTCGACGGCACACAACAGTAACAACAACAACTCCATTAGAGGGTCAGCATGAGTCAGTTCCATCTCAATGAGTTTGGGTTCTTTGAGTTCCAGATTTGGTTTATAATCCCTCTGCCCATCTTCTTATTTTCTTTTTAAAGGCAAATACTTGGTTATAAGCTGCCTTTCTGATCAGCAGCAAAACCAAATAGGTTGTAGATTTCAGTGTGAAAAGTGCAAATATATATAAAGCCTATCTACAGACAGCTTTGGTGTAACGTCTTACCTCTCATTGCTGTCAAGTCAAAACTGATTAATAGCTGACCTTCCAGTCTTTTCTGAGCCCCTAAATCTCAGGGAGGTAACTGTCCACATTTCTCCTGCAGAGCACCTGGTGGATTAGAACTGCCAGAGGAACCGTCTCTTTCTTTTTTTTTTTTGGTGAGAAAAATTTGTATTTAGAATGAGCCAGCTGGACTCAGTTTAGATGATCCCAATTTTATTGGCAACATCCAAAGCATCATAATCAGGAGCAAGTCGAACATAGGCCTTCTTCTCTCCATCAGGTCTAATCAGAGTGTTGACCTTGGCCACATCAATGTCACAGAGCTTCTTTTACAGCTTGTTTAATTTGGTGTTTGTTGACCTTGACATCCACAATGAACACGAGTGTATTGTTATTTTCTATCTTCATGGTTGACTCAGTGGTCAGGGGAAACCTGATGATGGCATAGTGGTCAAGCTTGCTTCTCCTGGGGTCGCTCTTCCGGGGGTATTTGGGCTGCTTTCGGAGTCTCAGCATCTTAGGCCGCTGGAAGGTGGGTGACGTGTGGATCTTCTTTTTCTTGTGGCTGTGGATGCCCTCAGGACTGCCTTCTCGGCCTTTAATGCCTTTGCTTTGGCTTCAGTTTTGGGAGGGGCAGGGGATTCCTTCTTCGCTTTTGGCGCCGGCGCCATCTTTGTAGAAAGGGAGAGGCACCACCTTTTGTTAGTAGGGCAACTCCCTACAGACTGTGGCACCAGAGCTCCCCGGGTGTAAAACAGAGCTCCAAAAAGGGAAAGCTCGAATTAGTATCATTGACAGTGAAAACTGTGAGGGCAGGAACCTGAGAAGTTTGCCTTGTTTTTCCAAGTCTTAATGGATACTCTGCCTCTGACAGGGGCCAGGCTTATCCCTTTTAAATCACTTTTTGCAAGTGGTATATATTTACATTTTCATTCTTTGGTAAGAGCCTCACCCCAGCTCCAGCCTGGGCAGGTTTTATTTAGTCCACAGGGAGCTGCACCTCTCTGGTGGTCCACACCCACTGATAGCTCCTCACGAGAAAGATGGACAATCTCCCGTGCAATCTACAGCCTTGGAAACCCAGGGAGTTTCAGTTAGGAGTCACTTCCGACTTGACAGCGGTAAGTCAGTCAATTAACAGCCTTCTCCATTTTAAATATTAATCTGCCCTAGACTATTGCAATCATTAAAAGAACTGGAAAGGAGAACTGTCTTAATAAGCTGGCTTCCCTTACAGTATCTGGAAGGATTTATGGTAAACAAAAATCTATAAGTGAAATAGATCTTCACAGACAAGCTGGCTTTCACTAACATTACTCTGTTGGGGGTGAAGTAACCTTTCACTGAGGCAACCGCAAAGGAGGCTGGGTAGGGAGGTGGAGGAGATTAAAAACCTCTTTAAAAACCCAGTCATATTTTTTAAGTAGCCAGAAAATCCATTATAGCACTTGCCTTTATGTTTATTTGATTATCAATAAACTTCTAAGATATAATCAAAATGAGGGCAATAAAATGACATTGGTTTTCAGAATCAATGAGATGTGCAAGCAATTTCAGTGGAGTCTGGAGAGCAGTGTACACTCATTAACTTCATGTTATGAATAATGGCTGTTTGAGAGAACAGCCTTGATGCGAAGGATACATCACAGCCCGACAGCCAGGCTGCTGCTGTGGTAAGATGGCATTTCTTCCTAAACTTTATTCCCTTTTTTTCTTTCTTCAAAATGAGGTGTGTGCCCTGACTCTGAGCCTCTGGTGTCTGTCACTTGTATACCAATAGGAGGCACACCCATCTGTTTGCATCTTGATGTTGAGTATGTGCATCAGGACACCATCGTCACTTAAGATCTTATTAGGAATGCAGTCTCAGTTCTCATCCTGCTGTTGTTAGGCGCCATCAAGTCAAGTGCAATTCATAGTGACCTTATGAACAACAGAGCTCAGTCGTGCCCTTTCCTGCACTTATTCACCATCTCGAATATGCTCGTGCCCACTGTTGCTGTCACTGTGCCAATGCAGTGTGCTGGGGGTGGGGGATCTTCTTCTCTTTTATGGGCCCATTCTTGTCCTAGATCCACTGAATCAGAACCTGCATCTGAGCAACATCTTCAGAGGACACAGGTTGCCATGAAGAGGACACAAGAGCAGTTGGTGTCTTGTTCTATTTTACATAAGGACTTAATGAGTTGAAGTTGACTCAAAAGCAAACAACAAGGTGAGTCATTCGCACATTAAGGCTTGAAAAGTGCCACGTCAGAATGTAACATGTCAAAAGGAATGGTGAGTAATAGCAAGAATATCACTGTTATCGATTGAACGGTGGCTCCCATCCCCAAATGTGTGTTAGAATACTAACTCTACGCATTCCGGGCTCTAGTGGGTAAGGAGTTGTGTTCTTAATCCAAAGGCAGGTGGTTGGAATCCACCAGGTGCTCCGAGGGAGATAGATGGGCAATCTCCTCCTGTGGGATTTACAGCCTCTGAGAACTTACTGGAGGTTCAGCTATGAGTCGGTCCTGACTCGATGGCATAATATAACAACAACAACACCATACAATTGGATGCAATGTTATTTGGGAGTAGGGTTTTCTTTGTTTCCCAGGCCATATTAGTGTGAGGTGAATTCTGAGTTGATTCCTTTTTGGATTATAAATAGCAGCATATAGAGAGATTAGCAAGCACACAGGGGAAAGACAGATGTCACATGAAGTCATGAAGGGAATGAAGAACAGGGGCTGCAGCAGGTGACTGAGACAAGGACTTGCCCCACCGCCACCAACAGGAGGAGCCAGCCTTCCTCTAGTGCTGGTACCCTAATCCAGGCTTCCAGTGAATGGACTGTTGAAAAGAAACGCCTTACTTTTAAAGCTACCCATTAGTGGTAGTTCTGTAACAGCACCGCTAGGAAGCTGTGACAATTACCCACTACCACAGATACATGAATGCTTATTTTAAATTCCAGAAAACACACTGCATAACCCCCCCTTTGTTACGAGATAATCATGAAGAACCAAACATTTGGTTTGGCAGAGAATGGATGGGCAGTGAACTGGGGGTTAGGAAATCTACGATGGCCCACGTTAACAGCCCATCCTCGTCTCCGTCTCCTCACCTAGGGAATTGTGGGAGGAGTGAGGGGACGATCTGCTGGAGCCTTGGGAATCCAAGCCAATGAAGCCATCCCACCCTTCAAATCTAATGTTTACACCATAGTCCATGCTCTTTAGCCTAGGCAGCTCTGAGCATTTTGTCAAAGAGAGTCCCTCTCCCCATCATTCAGTGCATACAGTGAAAAATCTAATGAAAGTCTGGAATTTAGATAAGCATTAATACCACTGTTTTACAAAACGGGAGAAACAAATCTGATTCCTTGGTGGTCACCTTTCAAGTCATTTAGAGATGTGTAGGGAGCTCTGGTGGCCTAGTGGAAGGAAACTGTGCTGCAATGCAGAAAGCATGCAGTTTGGGGCGACCAGCTGCTCCTCAGGACAAAGATGGGCAGTCTCCTCCTGTGCGATTAATAGCCTCTGAAAACCCACTGGAGGGTCATGTATGAGTCGGTTCCAACGCAATGGTATATAACAACAAAACAAACAATGGGAGACACACACAGGGGAGCTCTGATGGCCTAGTGGTAAGAAGCTGCATTGCAATGCCAAATACATGCAGTTCAAATCCACCAGCTGCTCTGTGGGAGAAGGATGGACAATCTCCTCCTGTGTTGTTAAACAGCCTCTGAAAACTCACTGGAGAGTCAACTATGGGTTGGTTCTGATGTGACGCCACACAACAATAATAGGAGCCACATAAGAAGTCCTGGTGGCATGTTGTTGTTGTTATGTGCCGTCGAGTCGTTTCTGACTCATAGCGACCCTATGCACAACAGCCCTAAACCCTGCTCTATCCTG
>NW_006399917.1:1688363-1718420 GCF_000299155.1 Elephantulus edwardii
ACCTGTTCCTGAGATGATTCTGCATAGCAACCTGATAACTGAAAGGTCTGTGGTTCAAATCCACCAGCTACTCTGAGGAAGAAGGATGGGCGGTCTCTTCTTGTAAAGAGGTATTTTATGTACTGCTGAGTGGGCTTGACCGAGCAACCTTATGTAGAATAGAAGTCGAGGTTTATGTTGTTGTTGTTACATGCCGTCGAATCACCTGTGACTCATAGTGACCCCATGTACAACAGCTCTAAACCCTGCTCTATCCTGTGCCAATCTTACTGTCTCTGACACACCTACCCTCGTTACCCCAGTCATTGAATCAATCCATCTCATCGAGGGTCTTCCTCTCTTGTGCTGTCCCTTTACACTCCCAAGCATGATGGCCCTCTCCAAGGGCTGGTCCCTCCTTGCAATATGTCAGATGAAGCTTCAGAATCCTTGCCTCCAAGGAACAGCCTAGTTTAACCCTCTCCAGGATGAACCTGTTAATTCTCTTAGCAGTCCATGGTATATTCAACACTCTTCTCCAGCACCACAGCTCAAAGGCAGCAAGTCTCCTTCTAGTATCCATAGTCATTGTCCAGCTCTCTGATGCATAACAAGCAATTGCAAAGACCATGGCCTGGAGAGATTTATAGCTTCAGAAAACCCTATTGTGGGTTGCTGTGATTTAGAATGGACTACATGGCAGTGGGTTGTTGTTGCTGCTGTGCGCTATTGAGTTGGAATCGATCCATAGCTGACCCTCTCCATAGGGTTTTCAGAGTCTGTTGATTGCATGGGAGGAGATTACCCTTCCTCCCGCATAGTAGTCAGTGGACTGAAATTGCACGGGTTAGAAGACATGTCTCTTGGAGCAAGTCAGTTTCACAGTCATTTCCTACTTCTTTGAGAACTGCCCTTGGCCTTGGAGGGGTATGCACACTAGGAGCCAGTCTGCATGATACAACCTTCCCTCTGTCATTGCCATGATAGACATCTGATCCTCGCTGATGAATTATGCATTCCTTCTCATCCAGGAAGCCTGGATTTGCACTGGAGAGACTGAGAGACTGGAGGCTGGTGCAGCTTAGTCATGCCAACAGGACCCCATTAGAGAGAGGGCTCACAAATCCTGATGAAGCTCCAGACCAGTGCACTGCATTCCTCTGTCCATCTTGCTGGGTTTGCACTCTTTGTATTCTCTCTGGCAACTCAAAATAACCAAATAATCCTGAATAGCTATGTTATTGTTGTTGTTATGTGCCTTGAGTTGCCTGAGACTCATAGCGAACCCATGTACAACAGCCCTAAAACCTGCTCTATCTTGTGCCAATCTTATTGTCTCTGACACACCTTACCCCCATTACCCTAGTCACTGAATTTTAGAACTCAAAAAACATCAAATTCAATGCTGTCAAGTTAGAACCAACTTGTAGCTGTGAATCACATGGGAGGAGAATGCTCACCTTTCTCCCTGGGAGCACCAGGTGGATTTGAACCATACCACCTTTGGGTTGGCAATGCAACTTCCTAGCCACTAGGCCACCAGAGCTCCTAACTATAGAATAGCAAGAGATACCTGTTACAGTTTATGCAAAGATTCACCAGTGTTTGTACTCAGGGTCTTAAAAAAAAAAAGCAGAAATGTTACAAAGTAAATATTTCCCACTTGTCTTTTCTAGCCCTGTGAAGATGGGGTTATATAATGTGACTAATTTCTAAGGAAAATAACCAGGAGTCACGCTTCACCCGAAGGCCAAAGATTTCACAGTTGTTACCTTGAGAAAAGAAACACTTATGCCAATTGGCAAAATGTTCTCTTTTGGTTCAAGATGAGGTGTGACAATTAAGCAGAGAAATATGTTATCTTGTGTGGCTGACAAAATAGACTGGAGGGAATATGGGGAGACTGAATGAGAATCAAGTCAGTTCTTTCTCGCAACCACCTTCCAGCTCTAAGCCTTTGTTGGAGGTAAATGCCCAACTTTCTTCTTCAGAATGACAGGTGGATTTGAATTGCTGACCTCTCTGTTAGCAGTGTGATATGCCAAGCTGGGTTCTTAACATCCCTTAAAAAAGTAAAAAAAAAAAAAAAAAGAATCAGTGCTATACTCTTACCCCAACAGTGGTTAATGAGCTTGTAAACTTCTTTGATAAAGAAGCCACTTCATTGCACATTGCAGTAGTTAATCTGAAAGAAGAAAAAACCAAATAGGTGTTTGGGAGTTTTCAATAAGGTAAAATCTGTTAACTGACATGACAATTACTGATATTAACGTGGGATTACAGCTAATAAACTAGCATTCTAGCTTGAAGATGCTCCACAGAAATGTGTAATCAGGTAATTTGTTAACATTAGCTGTTTTTAATCTACTGAATGATAATATGTTTTTCTCTTATAATACATAACGCATAGAAAAATTTTTTTAAAAAAAACAATGCACGGAATGATTGTATGAAACACAATATAAGTGAAGAATAGTGTGAAACACAATGTATATGAACTTTGTAGGCAAATTAATATAAAATTTAAAAAAGAGGAAAAGAATTCATTTTTCAGAAAGTCCTATTTATCTATAAAAACATAATCTAATAATTTTTAATGATTTCACAGTCATGTCTTAGTCTGATCCTCGTTTTCTCTGCAGCACGATCTAACTCATTCAGTCTCCTATTTTTGGAATCAAATTGCATGCAGGATGAAAACAAGATTTGACTTCCACTTGTATAGGTGCATAAATGCTTTAGCCAGATGGTTTTTCACCAACTCCATACTTTAAAAAAAAATAATAGTTACTATTTATTAAGGCATCATGCTAAGTACACTGCAGTGAGTCTTACTTCCAATCTCTTCATAATACCTGGACTGTCTAGTTAACTCTTCTGCTCTTTGCTAACATAATGCATTTTTTTATTCTTGACATTTTAATGAAAGTTTACAGAGACTTTGGATTTCCATTCATTCATGAGAAGGATTGATTCTGTGAGTGGAGGGGTTGGGAATGAGTGTGAGATAGCGAGGTTGGCACAGGATAGAACGGCATTTAGGGCTTTTGTACATAGGGTCACTACGAGTCACAAGTGACTCGATGGCACATAACAACAACAACAACGTTGCACATTTTCCTCTCTGTCCACCCCTCCCCACCCTGTTTGCTTTCCTCTTTGAAAAGGAAAAAAAATTCTTTCATTGTTATATAATCCACTCCCCCAAGTCCACTTTACTATGCAGGTCTTATTCTGGACTCTTGTCATGAAAATAATACCTAATCATATATTCCTTTTAAACATTTTAAAGAAAGCTCTTTTTTTTATTTTGTGGGTTTGTTTTTGTGGTTTTTAAATTTTATATTAGTTTACTTACAAAGTTTGTGTATTTTCTTCTTAAAACGACTTTATAATGTTAGAATTGGTTGACTTGAAACCTAATCTTATTTGTCTGTCTTGAGAGAGAGAGATGGATAGATAGAAACAAATGGCATACACATTTGTTATGTTGGTAGGTGCCGTTGAGTCAAGACAGAAAGCTGGGGCAGAAGAATTGAAAGAAACTCTCACTTGATCAGAACTTTGGCTTGGTCCTGAGCTGGTTTCTCCTCCTCTTGCCCATGAAGAATTAACTCGGCCACTTTATGGAGCTGCTCGATGCAGCGTGCTGTGACTTCAGCCAGGCTCTCGATGCACAACATGTACACTTCCTACAATGAAGAGACACGTGGGAGACGGACCTGCACAGAAGATGCTCTGAAGCGCACACAGATTTGTACACAAATGTTCATAGCAGTATTATTCACCATCGCAAGAACATGGAAACAGCCTAGATGTCCAACCACAAATGAATGGATTGAGAAATTATGGTACATTCATGCTATGGAATACTATGCAGCATGCAGGAGCAATAACTTTGTAAATTATTACCTAATTTGGGAGGGACTGGAGAGCATTATGCTGAGTGAACCAACTCATTAACATAAGGATAAATATTGTATAAAACCATTATTGTAGAATGAGTATAAGGATCCAGGAGAGGTGGGAGAGGCTGGAAGCAGAGGGATGTGGATGTGCAGGTGGAAGGGGGATTAATCACTGGGATGTACAATTTGATGGATAGGGAGGTGAGGGAAATTGACAGAATTTGTTCAAATTTGTATTTGTAAATAAGCTGGTAGAAAAATAAAAAAAAAAATAAATAAAAACCAAACCCAAAACCAAAATAACAAAATCCCATTACACTGAAAAAAATGATATCATAAAAAGGAAATGATATACCAAGACTTTCTAAGTGGAAATGATGTCACTGAGTGGAAACCCTCATTATGACCCCATGGACATCGTAAGCCTTGCTCACAACTGCCACACATCCCCACAGCCCAGAACTTGGGACAATGCTGGGCCCAATAGGTGTTCACAAACATACGTGCAAGAGATGCTGATCAAGCAGGCCTCAATGGCAAGTTCTACTATAGAGTGATCTAATTTAAAAGTTCCTTCGTCTAAAATTAAAATTCAATGTGAAGATGAAGTTATGGCAAGACACCCTTTTTGAACTCAGGCAGGATATAAATTATGCACATGTAAATTTATTAAACTACAGAATAAAAGCTACAGCAATGAAAAACTGGGGGGGGGGAAGCTTCAATTATCTCATTAGTTATAGGGCATAAAGACATTTTATAGTTCCTGATTTGCATAGAAGATAGAATTCTAGCCTAAAGATAAATCAACTATGTTCTTAAAGGTCTCCCCGCCTCTACTTTAATTTGGAATTATAAAGCTACAGAGAAAAGCTCAAGATTCTGTCTTGATAAAGACATTTCAATACTTGATACATTATTCTACATACTTCTATAAGGGGTGAAGTGCAAAAAATGAAAAGGAAAAAAAAAAGGCCCTCTTTGTTGAAATTTGTTAGGTACCATTGAGTCGAACGTGACTCATAGAGATCCTTTCAACAACAGACAGAAACTTTGCTCTATCCTTCAATTATCATAATATTACTGCCCTCTGGGTTTCTCTCTGTGATTTGAGTGAAACTTCACTAAGTCAATTGGTTTTCTATTCAACCATTTATGTACACTTTAAGAGGTTAGTTACAATACCCACACACTTCCCAAATCCTCCCTGTGATTCTTGAGTCATTGAAATGAATTTGCCTTGATTAAGTTAGGATCACTTTACCTCAACTGTCTTCACTTTCTTTTCTTCCTTTGTTCCTTCTTCAGCACTTCCAGGCTTCTCCTCCTCATCTCCCTCCTGGTCTTTCTCCTCAGGCTCTTTGGCCATATCCACTGACACCAGGGTTTGATCGTCTTCTACCCAGTCATGAGCTTTCTTCATCGCCTATGAACCAGCCCCAATCAAAGCAATATACTTATTGTGTAAACCCGGAGAAGGAATTTCAATCTCAAGACTACAACCAAGCTGCTCGAAACCTTCAAGAGCAGTTCTCACTAGGTTTCCAGGGTATCAAAAGCAATTCCTGCTGCTGTCAGGTGCCATCATGCTGACTGTGACTCAACAAATCTGAACCTTGCCGTAGCCTACGCCGTCCTCATGATCTCTGTCCTTCCTGCTCCAACCCATCGATGTTGTCACGGTACCAATCCATCTCATTGAGAGTATTCCTCTCTTTTTATGACCCTTTGCATCATGATGTCTCTTTCCAAGAGCTAGTTTCTCCTGGAAATGTGTCCAAAGTAAGTGAGGCAAAAGCTGACCATCCTTGTTTAAGGGAACACGCTGCTTGCACTTAGAGATAAGGCAATTCCTAATCTCCTTAAAAGATGTTCCCTAAGGACTCCAGTAACAATGTTAGCTTAACTTCTGAGGCATGCCTCCTCCAAGCTACAGTATTTTCAATTGCTTCCCATGCATCTGAAAGTTGGACAAAAAATAATGAAGATCAAAAAGAACTCATGCCTTTGAATTATGGTATTGAAGAAAAGAGTACTGGCTATCCTATATACTTCCAAAAGAACAAACGAATCTGTCTTGGAAGAAGTACTGTGAGAGGGAGCTCTGGTGGCCTAGTGGCAAGGATTTGCACTGCAATCCTGAAGGCATGCAGTTCGAATCCACTAGATGCTCCGCTGGATCAGGATGAGTAATCTCCTCCTGTGCCAGTCAGTTCTTACTCGAGGGCACACAATAACAACAACAAAAATTAAGAAAGAAAGAAAAAAGTACTGCTGGGTTGCTCCTTAGAGGCAGGGATGGTGAAGCTTTATCTCAGATACTTTGGGCATGTTGTCAGAAGGGGCCAGTCCTAGGAAAGTGGCACCATGCTGGGAAAGGTAGGGGGCCTGAGAAAGAGAAGAAGATCCTTGACAAGGTGGATTGACACAGTGACTGCAACACTGGGCCCAATCATATCAGAGACTGAGTACGGCACACGATAGGTCCAAGGTTAGCTCTGCTGCCTATAGGGTTGCTGTGAGTTGAAGCTGAGTCTGTGGCACCTAACAAAAACAACAACAACAGCAATAATACTACCACCACCAATGTTGCCAGTTGGTACAAATGACTTGTAACACACTTCAGCCTTCAACATGGATTGCATCTCAACATCAAGAAAATAAAAATCCTCACCACTGGGCCAACAGGCGCCATCATGACCGATGGAGAAAAGACTAAAGGTGTCAATGATTTCACCTTGCTCAGATCCACAATCAACACCCATGGCACTAGCAGTCAGGTAATCAAAGATGAGTTGCATTGGGGAAATCTGCTGTCAGGGACCTCTCCAGAGTGCTAAAGAGCACTATATCAGTCTAAATACTAAGCTGCACCTGGTCCAAGCCATGGGCCTCTCAATTTCTTGTTATGCACCTGAGAGATGGACAATGACTGTGGGTGACAGAAGAATGGGTGCCTTTAAGCTGTGGTGCTGGAGAAGAGTGTCAAATATACCATGGACTACCACGAGAACAAACAGGTCTGTCCTGGAGAGGGTGAAACTTGGCTGCTCCTTGAAGGCAAGGATTTTGAAATTCTGTATCACATATTTTAAGTATGTTGAAAGGAAGGGCCAGTTCTTGGAGAAGGACATGATGCTTGGAAGGGTAGAAGGTCAGTGCAAGAGAGGAAGGCCCGGGATGAGTCATAATGACACAGCTACTGTGGTCATGGGGTCAGGTGTTTTAGAATGGTGAGGTTGGCTCAGGATAGGGAAAGGTTCAGAGCTTTTGTTCACAGGGTCACTATAAGTCATAGTGGACTTGACTGCTCCTAATAACAAGAAGACCACTAACCTAAACAAGGAGTATAGTGGCCCAGCAGTAAGGTTGAGTACTGCCATCCCAAAGGCATGTGGTTTGGATCCACCAACTACTCCACAGGAGGAAGAAAGCAATCTCCTCCCGTGTGATTTACCACCTCTGAAAACCTGCTAGAGGGTCAGCTATGAGTTGGTTCCAACTCGATAGCTCCTAACGATACAACAGCTAACCTAAATGGAGCTCTGGTGGCTGAGTGGTAAGAAGCTGCATTGCCAACCCAAAGGCACACAGTTTGAATCCACCAGCCACTCCATGGTAGAAAGATGAATAATTTCCTCCATCTGTATGATTTACAGCCTCTAAAAACCTGGTGGAGGGTAAGCTAAGTTGGTTCAACTTGGGATTACATAACAGTAAGAACCTAAAATCTAACTAACTGAAAGGTTGGTGGTTCAAATTCAACCAGCTATATGAAAGAAATGCCTGGTATTCTCCTTCCACAAACATAATTGCTGTTCTGTGCTGTCAAGTTGCCTGAGACTCATAGCGACCCTATGTACAACAGCTCTAAACCCTGCTCTATCTTGTGCCTGTCTTATTGTCTCTGATACACCTATTCTCATTACCCCAGTCACTGAATCAATCCATCTCATCGAGGATCTTCCTTCTTGTGTTGTCCCTCCACACTCCCAAGCATGACGTCCCTCTCCAAGGAGTGGTCTTGCCTTGCAACATGTCCAAAGTACGTCAGATAAAGCTTCAGAATCTTTGCCTCCTAGGAGCAGCCTGGTCTCACCCTCTCTAGTATGAACCTGTTTGTTCTCCTAGCAGTCCATGTTATATTCAATACTCTTTTCCAGCACCACAGTTCAAAGGCATCACTTCTTCTATCATCTCTAGTTATCGTCAAGCTTTCTGATGCATAGCAAGTAATTGTAAAACTATGGCCTGGAACAGGCACACCTTGGTCTCCAAACTGACATCATTGCTCCTCAGTACTTTGAAGAGGTCTCTGACAGCAGAGTGCTGGTACCAAGAGTGTTGATTGTGAAGCCAAGCAAGCTGAAGCTGCTAACAATCTCAATATCTTCACCATCTATCATGATGCAGCCAATTGGTCCAGTGGTGATAATAGTCAAGAAAATCCCATGCAGCATCTCAAGTCTGTAACCTGTAGGGTCAATCATGAGTCTGTATCAACTCTGTGGGGAATTTTTGGTCATTTTTAAGAAAGTAAGAAAACAGAATAAAATAGCCTGAGGGGAAACACAGCCACACTGGAAAGAAGATGGATGGAATATTTTTTCCACTTTTCATGACCAACTATAAAAGAATAACAGTATTTTTTAAAATACAGGTTAGACATTTAGCCTTGGCCATTGATCAAGCAAATGTCTCCTTTGCTATGTCTCATGAAGCTCTTAATGTTTCATGAACCTGATAACAGATCACACGGGGAAGGTGAAGGATAGCTCGCTGTCCTCACACTCATGCAGGTCCTCAGACCACAAGGGGGGATAAGAGTTGTTAGAGAGAGACTGGTCTACTCTGTGATGACTTGAATTTCACAGGAATCTACAAGTGTAGTATTAGCAAATTACAGGAAGCCTTAAAGATGACAGCCGAACTGTGTAAGAAGAAACCACACCAAACTTCAATTTCCTGAAATTGGAAACATGCAGCCTTGTCTGGCATGTATTAAGCCTTTGGCTTAAATGACAGTTGTTTCTAAGTATATGCTGAACTCAAAGACTCCCTTTAATATTGTTTAAATGGTAATGTTTAAGACGGAAAAGTGCTGAATGGTAACTTAACAGCAAAAAGATTAGGAGGTGGGGAGAAAACGCAGCAAAATTCTCTCATTTTGCCTGCCAGGAGGGCCTCGGGTGTCTTCTTTTAGGACCCTAACTCTGTCTCTACAGCAGTGGGATCTTGAAGCTACCACATGCTCCCTCCAGGCAGTGGCAGGCGCTCGGAGATGAATGAGGCAATTTCCTGCTGTGTTCACAGTGACCGACCTGCCAGAATCGGTGACCCCTCGCGGAGATAAAGGAATTATTCATCTCCTCACCTCACAGCCTCATTCTGCCCTCCTCACCCATCTGTGTAAACCACTACTTGCTCAACAGAGAATGTGGGGGAGGGCAGAAGGCAAGGATAATACAGCCTTAAGCAATTTGTGATTTGTCTTTCTCTTTAAGAAACTCAACAACAAGACCTGTGCTACTTACTAGACACACTAACGTATTAGGGATTGCTGGTTCCTTAGTGGTAAGGAGTTGGGTTGTCAACCTAAAGGCACACAGTCCAAGTTCACCGGCTGCTCCGAGGAAGAAAGATGAGCAGACTCTTCTCATTCAATTTATTGACTCTGAGCTCCTGCTGGAGTATCAGCTATGAGTTGGTTCCAATTCGATGGTATATAACAACAACTACAGTAGTATTATTGTTGTGTGCCATCAAGTCAGAACCAACATATATCTGACACTCCAGCAGGTTTTCAGAGGCAGTAAATCACAGAGGAAGAGATCGCCCATCTTTCTCCAGTGGAGCAGCTGGTGGATTAGAACCACATGTCTTTGGGATTGCAGCGCATCTTCTTACCATCAAGTCGATGACAACTCATAGAGACCCTGTGAACAACAGATCTGAATCTTGGGTCATCCTCACCATCTCTGATATATTTGTGTCCATTGTTAGTCACTGTGTCACTCTACCTTGTTGAAGGGCTTCCTCTTTCTGACTCTCCACCTCTCAGTATGATGCCTTCTTTCGAAGGACTAGCACCTCTTGATGACACACTCAAAGTATGTGAGACAGAGTTTCACACCCTTGGTTGCACTTCTTCCAAGACAGATTTGTTTGTTCTTTTTGCACTCCATGGGCTAGTCAGTACTGTCAATGATTTAATTTTCTTTGGATTTCACAATCAACATCCATAGTTACAGTAGTCAAGAAATCAAAAGACATGTTTCATTGGAAAAAAATCTGTTAACAACATTTCTAAAGTACTAAAGAGCAAGGATGTCAGATTAAAGACTAAGGTGTGCCTGATACAAGCCATAAGATTTTTCAATTGCTTCCTATGCATCTGAAAGTTGGATGATGAAAAAGGATAACAGAAAAAATAATTAGAGCCCTTGAACCATGGTATTGGAGAACTTGTTGACGTGTTGTTATGTGCTGCTGAGTCACTTACGACTCATAGTGACCCTATGCACAACAGCTCTGAACTCTGTCCTACTCTGAGTTAATATCACTGTTTCTGAGATCCCAACCCTCATTACACCAGTAACTGTGTCAATCCGTCTCCTTTAGGGCCTTCTCCACCATTCCAAGCATGATGCCCTTCTCCAAGGACTGGTCTCTCCTGGCAAAATGTCCAAAGTACGTAAGATGGAGCTTCAAAATCTTTGCTTTCTAGAAGCAACCTGGTTTCACTCTCTTCAGGAAAAACCTGTTCGTTCTCTTGGCAGTCCATGGTATGTTCAATACTCCTCTCTAGGACTACAACTCAAAGGCATTCATTCTTTTTCTGTCATCCTTAGTCATTGTCTATCTCACAGATGCATAGCAAACAACTACGAAGACCCTGGCCTGGATCAGGTGCATCTTAGTCTCCAGACTGACATCGTTGCTCTTTAGCACTCTGGAGAGGCCCCTGACAACAGATTTTCCTAAAGTTAAGTAGTTTTTCTATTTCCTGACTGCTGATCCCAAGAGGATTGATTGCGGAGCCAATAGAGGAGCCCAGATTGCCATGGATGAGACACGGTACCAGCTCTTAGGGAGATTTTGTCTCCTTATAAAATCTTATTTAACTCAGTGACTTGTTCAAAGTCAAGGAGTTGAGTTTGTGACCTTGGAAACTATTTGGTCTTGTCCTACCTGTTTCTATGGCTAGGGCACGTGGAAATGACTTGAGCAAGTGGCTCGGTCAATGTCACAAGGCAACAGCAAGCTGCAACTCAAATGTAGCTTTCATGATGCACAAAGCATGCTTTTTACCATCACACTTCACTATGCTGCTTCTCATCTTACTGGTTAACTTCAAATTCTTCTCACTGTGCCTTATTGGAGTTCTGCCTTTTTTCCTATTTCTGATAGATCTCTGGATTTTTACAAATGAAAATTTTAAAACAATTTAAGCAAAAACTTGAGAATCTGAAGTTGCTGACCTTATTGAGTTTGTCAGGTGTGGCTGCAACATGGATTTCGAAGAGAAGATCTGTCAGCATGCGAGCAAATTCTTCTCCCTTTTCTTCTAAGCCTGAAAATAGAGAGTGGCAGAGGTGAGAAGTCTGTCATCATTTGCATCCTTCAGAATGAGGCTGCTCTGCCAACATTACATCAGGGTAGACAGACTACACAGAGGCTGCAGGAGCTTGGACCTCAGCTAATAGATTAAGGCGAGTTTCGCCCACTTATGAATGCAACTATGAGGCAGCTCTCTGCTGAGTGAAGGGCTGTTGACACCTGGCTGCTCACCACTCTAGCTGGGATACTTCTCAGCTGGCCTAAAGGCAACATGAAGGAAGGAACTCCTCTACTTTGTTCATAGTAACAGGTGGTCAATAGTTATTTGTTGGAAGAAAGAATGAACAAATGCATGACCTTTCCCAGGCATGTGAGAACTATATTTGTGGCTCAGAATATTGTTATGCTTGACATTGCAACCCTAATGATACCCAGGGTGCCTCTTCTGTCCACAGAGCCCCCGCGCTGAGCAAACAGAATTCGTCCCAATAGGCTGCGTGCTATCTGATGTAACAATATTACATCTCTGGAAGAACTTCCCAAGGTTTTCCCAGGACACTACTCTGGTCTTGCAATATTTCTGAGCAATTTGTTTTTCCCTTCACCCTGGAAGGTACAGAACGACAGAGACAATATTTGTCTTGCTCATTTCTAAGCTATAGCATCTAACACAATGACTGGAACATAAAAATCTCTGGCTACTGTGCAGATTCTGACTCACAGCAACCCTAAAGGGCAAAGGAGAGGCTGCACTCTTTATGGAAGTATATAGCCACATCTCTCTCTTGTGAAAAGGATATTGGCTTTGAACCACTGACCTTTTGGATAACAGATGAGTGCTTAACTACTACTGTACCACCAGGGCTCCTTCTTAGAACATACTGATGGCTAAATGAAGACTTAAGGATTAACAAAATAAATATCATTTGTGGGTAATGAAGAGAAAAGGAGATTGTTAAAAGTTTTGCTTTTATTTGTCTCATTAATATTTTCATGCTGGTACCATTTTTAGTTTCTGATGATAAGTCCTTAAATTTCACAATGGGTTGAGCAGCTTTGGAGACATGTAAAGGCAGCATTAATCTGGCCTTACTATATGATCTCAAAGCATTTTTGAGAAAACAAGATTCTGGCTTATGCCACTGTTGGAGGCAGTATGTTCAAGGAAGACGAAGCCACTTCAGACATATTCTGACCACTTGCTTGCACCTGCTGTTTTCCATTTTACAGACCAAATGGTTTACAAGCAGCATGTGAAGACAGCCAGGGAACTTGTGAGTCTTTATATAAAAACAAAACAGAACAAAAGCCACAACATTTGGCCTAGCTCAGGTTATGGCCTTTTATAATTCGTATGTCTCTGTGTGGTGTAACTGGGTTTACTTGGTTGGCTGCCAACCAAAGGGTGGTGGCAGCTGTTTGCCATCAAGCTGGAACCAGGTCATAGCTGGCCCTCGAGTGCGTTTCCAGAGGCAGTAAGTTGTACAGGAGATTTCCCATCTTTTTCTCACAGACAGCTGGTGGGTTTGAACACTGTGCCTTTGGGATTGCAGCACAGCTTCTTGCCACTAGGCCACGAGAGCTCCCTAATACAAAGATAGGAAGTTCAAGTCCTTCCAGAGATACCCTGGAAAATGACCTGGTATGTACTTCTGAAAAATGTCTCTGTCATTTCTGTTGAGTTGGAACTGTCTTGTGGCCGACCCTCTATTTGCTTTCAGAGGCTGTAAACCCCACAGGAGGAGGAGATAGCTCATCTTTCCCCAGGTTGCTGCCAGTGGATTCGAACCACCACAGAGCCACAGCCACTGGCTTAGCAGTGTATCTCCCTATGGACTAGACCACCAGAGTTCCCTTCTGGAGAAAATAAACCACTGGAAGTCTATAAGGCACAGGTCTATGGTAGCTCACAAAAAGCTTCCAGGAGTTGGAATCAACTTCTTATTGTTACATGCTGTCAAGTTGGAATTAACTCATAGCTGACCCTGCACTGGGTCCTTGTTGTTAGGTGATATCTAATTGAGAACTGTTCACAGTGACCTTATGAACAACAGATCTGCACCCTGTCCTATCCTGTGCCATCTTCACAATCTCTGACATGCTTAAGTCCATTGTTGTAGTGACTGTGTCAACCCATCTGGTGAAGGGGCTTCCTTCCCTTTGTCAGTGGGTACTTGGGAGGCTATAAACCACACAGGAGGATATTCTTTTTCTGATGAAGCAGCTTGTGGGTTTGAACTGTTGCTAACCTGAAGGAAGATGGATTTGAACTTCCTCCTTTGGGGTGAACTGAGGCACCTCCTTTGGGTTAACATCCCAGCTCTCACTGGACCATACCACCAGAGCTCCCTGTCTGTTCCCCAGTGAGCTCCAAATGACACCCACTTTTCCCCCATTCAGACTTGCTTGTTAGTCACTGTGTTAAATCGGCTCCTTTATATCTCAAACATCTTAGGTTTGAGACTCATCCTACACTGGGATGGTCTCACTGGTACAAAAGAGAAAATTTTGTTCCCAATGAGATGCTATCAACAAGTATCAGGTTTAGGATTGCCACGGTCCCTAACATAAGCCTTGAGGAAAGAGAATGCACATCAATAGCTTAGCTATATAAGCATAATGCCTGTTGAGTTGATTCCAACTCATGGCAACCCTCTATTAGGTTTCCGAGGCTGTAAATCTTTAAGGGAGAGATTGCCCATCTTGTTCCTGTGAAGTGTACGAACTGCCAACTTTCTAGTTAGAGGCCTGATGCATAACATTAAACTGTAAGGGCTCATTAGGTAAACATATAGATGAGAGAAAGTGGGGGGGGGGGAAGGCACACCATAGTCTTCAAACTTATATTATTGTTCCTCAGCATTCTGCAGAGGCCCCTGGCAGTGGATTTGCCCAGTGCAATTAGTCTCCTGATTTCCTGACTGCTGGTACCAAGGGTGTGGATTGTTGATCTAAGCAAGATGAAATCATTAACAGCCTCAATCTTTTCTCCATCTATCAAAATGTTGATTGTTTGGCCTGTGGTGAGGATCTTTGTTTTCTTACTGTTGAGATATAATCCATACTGGAGGCCATAGTTCTTCATCTTCTGCAGCAAGCGTTTCCTACCCTCCTTTCTTTCAACAAAGTTGTGTCATCAGCATAACACAGGTTGTTGATGAGTATTCCTCCAGTCCTGATGCCACACTCCTGTTCAAAGTGTCTGGCTTCATGAATGATTTGCCCAGCATACAGATTGAACAGGTATGGATAAAGGATACAACCCTGATGTACCTCCTTCCTGATCTTAAACCATGCAATATTCCTTTGTTCTGTATGCATGACAACTTCTTGGTCTAGGTATGGATTCTGCATGAGCACAATTAATTGTTCTTAGATTCCCATTCTTCTCAATGTGAACCATAATTTGTTATGATCCATGCAATCAAATGCCTTTGTGCAGTCCATAAAAAAACAAATATACATTCTTCTAGTATTCTTTGCTTTCAGGCAAGATCCAGCAGCTGTAAGCAATGATATGACTGTTGCTGTTGTTGTTACGTGTCCTTAAGTTACCTGTGACTCATATAGACCCTATGTCCATTAGCTCTGAACCCTGCCCTATCCTGTGCCAATCTCATCATCTCTGACAGACCCATCCCCATTTCTCCAGTCACTGAGTCAATCCATCTCATCCTGGGTCTTAGTCAACACTAAATTAGACTAGAAGGACTTTGTGTAGCTGCAGCTTTTAGAGGCACACATGGTTCCACAAAACAGTAAACCAGACCAAGAACATCCAGCCAAAAGAATTCACATAGAGTAACAAAGTAAATCAATACAGATGATAAAAAAAGGTGACAAAGAATACTTATTATTCCAATTCATGGTCTGTAAAAATGACCAGGAGATATTCACCAAGACAATAAAAATGGAAAGTACCCTTCTTAAATCTCTTCCCAACAGTAGTAAACCAAATTAGAGACCCAGGACAGTGCCATAAAATGACACCCTCCTGGAAAAGACAAACATGCAAATCGTAGGTAACATTATTAAGTGCACAGAAGCTTGATATTAAATTTATCTAAAAATGACAGTTTATTACATTTCCAGAGATGATAAAATAAATTATTTAGGTGTGAGGGGGCTTTTAGAAGTTTAAATGCTTACAAGAAAAAAATAAAACTGATGAAATGCTCCGGTTTCTTGAACTATTTTTGCTCTAGGGTTGTGTATTCACCCCAGGAAAGGAAGCAAAGATGGCAAAGCTTTGTCTTTCATACTCTGGCCATGTAGCTAGGTGAAGCTATTCTTTGGAAAGAGATATCATGCTTGGAAAGATGGGGGGTCAGCAAAGGAGAGGAAGACCTCCAAAGAGATGGACTGACACAGTGACTACAGTAAAGTCCTTCTCCAGGTTGAAAATACTATGGCTTGGCACAAGTGTACCCTAGTCTTTAAAATAACATCCTTGCTCTTTATAACTGACAGTGGATTTGTCCAGTGCAATGCACTTTGATTTTTTCACTGTGAGTTCCACAGACATTGATTGTGAGTCCAAGATAAACTAAATCCTTGACAATTTTCATCTCTTTTCTATTTATCATGATGTTGCCTCTTGGTTTAGTGTTGAGGATTTTTATTTTCTTGATGTTGAGGTATAACTCAAATTGAAGACCATAGTCTTTTATTTCGAACTGCTATTTCTTTCTCTTTGATTCCAACTTACGTATCATAAGCATCAGGAATTACCAGTGCATACTGGATCAATTTCAGACTACAGAAGATGGTAAAAACCTTCACTTGTCTTCATCTTTGACATAGGTTGTTGGTGCATAAATTTGAACAGTTGCATTTACAGGCCTTCCTTGTAGGAGTATGAGTATTATTGATCACTGTACTTCAGAATAAATCTATCATTGTACTTCAGAATAAATCTTGAAATATTCTTTTTGATAATGACCACAATTCCATTTTCTTCCATGTGTCCTCTGGCATTGTAGATCCTATTATTATAACTAACTCAATTGGCCAACGCCCATCTATGTCAGCTCTCTAGTGCCTAGAGCTCTGGTGGCTTAGTCACAAGAAATAGCGCTGCAACCTCAAAGGCACGTGGTTCAAGGCCACCAGCTATTCCACGGGATTAGGACAGACAATCTGCTCCTGAGTAATTAGCTGCATCTGAAAACCCAGTGGGGAGGGTCAGCTACCACTCCACAGTACACAAGAACAAAAACAACAATGCCTAGGATCTCTAGCTTCAAAGGTTACAATTTGTTTTCAATAACAACTTCTAACTTTTCTAGAGTCTCACTTTGTACATTACTATTTCTGATTACTTACAGATGTTTCTTCTCATTTCAAGTCATACCCCATCAGCAAAGGAAGAAGCAAAAAGTTTTTCTTCATTAACATTGAGGCTGGCTCTTTTGAAAGGAAGCAGCTCTCCCTAATTCGTATGTTGAGTGCTCCAACTGAGGACTCAGTCTCCTGGCACTATAGTAAACAATGTCCTCCTATTCCTAAGATTTTAACTTTTTTTTTTTTAAGAAAGAGTGATGAGTGTCTTCTTCCTACTCTGTGTTAGTCTGGAAGCTCCACTGAAAATGATAGACCTGAGTGACCTGGCTGGTGTCTGAAATACCTTTGGCATGGTTTCCAGAACCATAGCAATGTGCAAGCCAGCACAGAACAACAAACTGACAGAGGAGTAGGGGAAATGGTGCTTGGTTAATCTGAGGGAGCTCTGGGGGTCTAGTGGGTAAGGAGTTGAACTGCCAACCCAAAAGCAAATGATTCAAATCCAACCGCTGCACCCTGGGAGAAAGATGAACAATCTCCTGTGAGGAATCCCACTCTGAAAACCCACTGGAGGGTCAGTTATGAGTTGGTTCCTACTTGACAGCAATGAGTGAGTTGTTAATTTGGGACACTATATGGGAAAATGAAAATATTATGGATAATATTAAGGATTTGTCATGTAAGGAGAGAAAATACCACTATTCTTACTAAGAATGCAATTCAAGACTTCAGTGTTTTCATCACATTCAAAATCTCACTCTATACCACGTCTCCAACAGGTTGTACTCTACTATACATAGGTTGGTGGTTCAAATACATACAACCTGTTTCCATAATGAAGCAGTTGTAGGCTATAACATACGTGGTTCTCATGACTCAGTATTGACTTGGTGGCACTGTGTTTGGCTTTGGAGTTTTATAATCTAAGCCCAAAGGAGCTTAACTGGCTTTAACTGAGAGTTCCATCAAACACTGTATACCTTGGGTAGCCATTATGGCATTTGTCCCCTACTGGCACAAGGTTCAGCACCACAACAAACACAGATTACCTCAGTGCAGCAGAATTGACAGAGAAGTGCTGCACAATCTAGAAAAATGTTCCTCCAAAAAGAACACTAGACTCTCAGGCCCAACCGATATTTAAATACATGTGCACTTCATGTGTACATATATATGTATACATATACGTATACATATATGTATATGTACAGAAGGCCTGAAGCCTTTCTATAACTATAGTCATTTGTCCAAGTTCATAGAGCTTTCAGAGGCAGGTGGTTTAGGAAGTGGATGCCACTCCTACTTCCAAATCTTAATCAATATGGGAGCTCCATCAAACATTTCCCATGATGGGTAGCCATTATGGTGTTTGTCAAACCTATAACATAGTTGTTCCACTATGGCCTTTGAGACTCCAATGGCAAATGGTTCAGTGTCACAGGAAACCCAGATTACCTCAGCACAGCAAATAGATCAGAGTGATATATTACTTAGAAGAGAAAAACCAGTATAAAATAAAATAGTTGGCTCCCAGTTGGTGGTAGACAACAACAATAATCTAAGTCTAAGGACTCATGGTGGTGCAGTACTTAAAGAGTTTAGCTGGTAACTGAAAGTTTGATGGTTCAAACCCATCATCTGCACCGCTGGAGAGGAGCAGTCTGCTTCTGTAGAGGTTTACGGTCTTGGGAACTCTATGGTGAAGTTCTACTATGTCCTGTATGGCTGCTAGAATTGGAATCAGCCTAGTAGGAGTACATGAATCTAAGTTTGGAAAACATTACTTCTGCAACATTTTCTACTTAGCAATATTAAATCAGGTTTCTATTTAGCAACATTAAATCAAGTTTCTACTTACTAATATTAAATCAAGTTCTTCCTTCTCTAGGAAATTGCAATAGCTCTTGATACAATAATGTTTTAACTTGCACTGGCAATAAAGTCTCTTTGATGCTGGGGGGAGTTTGGGATCCTTCCTTTATCCTTTCTGAACAATATCTCCAAAAGGACCTGCTCAACATTAGACAGCATGAAACTTGGAGAAAAACTGCCTGACTCTTTCATGACTGGTAATCTGGCAAAGAGGCATCTACATTAGTTTATCTTGGAACTGCAATACATCCATGGCATGACTTTTAACATCTATGTCTTGTTTTCTTCATTAAAAAAAAAACAAAACAAAAAACCAAGACAATGTTGTCATCCTTTGTGGCTTTTAAATAAATGTAAAAGCTCCCCAACATTATTCCTAAAATATCTCTTTGAGATGCACCTTTTTCTGATTCAGTATGTATTTACTCCACAATAACTGGCATAAAAAGGTTCCAAAGATGTAGTTATTGAGTGAATATTGACGCTAAGCGAATATAGAGGTGCCCACATCAGATCACAAAACAGCCGCATCATTACATAAAGTGTCAAATTGCATTATAACATCACTGCAAAACCACTGGAAAGCATCGCCCAGCCAAGGTGACACATAACGTTCATCCTCAAAGGCACATTTTCTCACACCTCGCTGTTTGTCACTGCCAGAAACTCACCACCAATCACTGGAGAGGAGATTTTTAAAATTATGATCATCAGTGTGAAATGTTAGAAAATGAGACAGCCAGTGAGGAGTAGGTACAATTGATCCTTCTATTTCGAGGCAAAGAGCATGCATCTCATTAAGCTAAATGCACATAGGTCAGCATGTGGGATGAAAGAGAGAAAATAGTGTTTAAGTGGCAGTTTATAAACATAGAATAATTTTTCTCTGAGCATCATGGCTGAAGTTTCTGAGCTCTTACGCTTGAGTTTTGAAGAAATGTGCAAACAGGCCAAGACTCAAAACTCTTAGAATAATTTGGCATTATGATTGCATTACCCTGCATTGTGGGTAGTAACAAGAGGTATAATAACAAATAAGAGCTACAATTTATTGCACTTTACTGTTTTCCAGGCATTGTGTTAGCATTTTTATATAATGGTAATAATAGTTAGGATTTTTTTTTCTTTAGCAATTCTGTGTACCCAGGCACAGCAATAAATATTTTGGCATATTATTATCTAATTTGAACCTTACAATAGCTCTTGGACTATGGATTACTGTCCACATTTCACAGATAAAGACACTAATTTTAGAAAGATTACAGGTAACTCTCAGTTTATGCCGGGATTTCATTCTGATGATTTTATCGGAGGTTTGAGGAAAGCTGTATATCCTTCTCTTCATTTTTTTTCTTTAGTTTTCATTATTATTACCATTTATTATCAATATCTTTATAAATCCAGTCATGCTCTTTGGGGGTTGGAAACATTACATTTGAACCTTAGTGAGTCAACATTTGAGAATAACATTAGTAAACAATAACGTGTAATACTGTACACGGTACAACACACACACACACACACACACACACACACACACACAGAGCTCCCAGATATTTGTAAGTGAGGTTCAAAGTAACACAAACATAAATTAGGGACTATCTATAGATAACTAGGCCAAAGACATATAGCAACTAACCAGTGAATGAAAGTGCTTCCAATGGGATCATGCAGAAGTCGGCCGTGACCTTTCAGTCTGACCCATATGCAACATGATTGTGGGGGCTTGCTTGTGGTCATAAAGCCCTTTTCACGTACGGTGATGGTAGGTGATGTCGTTAAGTCAATCTTGACTCCTCCTCCACGTGACAGAGGAGAACTACTCTGTGGGTTTTCTACACCTGTAATCTTTGTGAGAGCCTATGTATTGTTCCTGTGGAGCCACTGGGTAGGTTGGAACCGCTGACCTCTCTGTTAGCAGCTGGGTACTTAAATATTGTGCCACCAAGACTGCAAATGTTTTATCATTGTCTGTTCCCAAATGCACAACCAGAAGTAGAAACTAAGCATGCTCAACCCTGAGAACATTCCGCTCCCTCAAGGAAGGTTTGCTTCTCATAAATAGGTTTCAGCGTCCTCAGGATCAGGTCACTGCTGGGCCTGAGTGTTGTTGAGGAGATGGCTGTGGGTCACTTGAGTGATGTCCAACCTGGTTTACCCTGCCCTGGTGCACAACGGGGAACATGCAACTGTTGTCAAAGCTTTTTAGGTGGAGTGATGGACACTTAGGGAGATTCAGTGGCCTAGTCTGTAGGGAGTTGTACTGCCAATCTGTATTAGGTCATATCTCTGGTGGTTCAAACCTAGCAGCAGCTCCTTGGGAAAAAGATGGGCAATCTCCTTCTGTGTGATTTACACCCTCAGAAACTCAGTGGAGGGCCAGCTGTAAACCAGTTCTGACTTGACGGCAATGAGATTTTTTTCAGTATGATATAGTGACAGTAGTGACTTGGGACAGAATTCTTCTTCCATGTGGGAGACCTGGCTTTGATTCTCCACCAATGCATGTGCAGCCATGGCCTGTCAGTGGAGGCATGCATGTAGCTATGATGCCAAACATATTTCAGCAGAACTGCCAGACGAAGTCTCACCTAGACAAAAAAAGGCCTGGTAATCCCTAAAGTCAGTGCGGGAAGCCCTGCGCGTCACAACTGAGCTCTCCATCACTGATTTTAAACACAGTGCAGGACCTGGGAGGCAGCTCTGTGTTCCAGGGTTGCTATGAATCAGGACCAGCTTGATGGTCACTAACTGTAAGAAGATCCTTGTAATAGACAGACTCTAAACCTTATGTCAGGAGCTCTGGTGGTGCAGTGGTTAAACTTGACTGTTAACTTCACCACTGAGGGAAAGAAAGATGCCCCCAGCTTACTCTGTCCTACGGGGTCACTGAGGAGCCCCGGAAGCATACAGCGCAACATGCTGGATCGCTAACCAAAAGGTCAGCAGTTTGAATCCATCGGCTGTTCCTCAGGAACAGGATGAACAGTCTCCACCGGTAAGGACTTACAGCCTTGGAAACACGATGGAGAGTCACTATGAGTGAGTTCCAACTCTGTGGAGATGGGTTCTAGAGTCACCACAGGTTGAAACCAATGCAACAGCACACAGTAAGAGCAACAACTCTTCTATGTAGACATGAGAAGGAAAGAATTGTCTACCATCAACGTTAATAGTAATTAACAACTTCCACACTGAAAATGAGAAATTGGAGCGTACGTCTCGCGTGTCATGTTCTTTGTGCATTCTACGCAAACGTTTGCTGCATGTCTATGCTGTCTGAAGACAGGAGTTCTCATCCGAGTGAAGAACTCTAAGTCAATGTGACAAGCTCCTTGTACAGGAGCAGATGCACTGGGTATTCTGGAAACTGAAGGAGGAGCAGTACATGAAAGAAACGATTCCACCCAGCTCACTTCAGTCATGTACCGCTCCTCCTCCAGTGCAGGCCGTGCCTATTAGCTGCTGTTGTGTAAGGATTACGCCAAGAGTCCACATTACCGCTTAACGAGCTATTTCCCTTACCTTGTTCTTGATTCTCTTCATTCTCAGATTCTTTGGCAGTAAAAATGTCTTTGATGGAAATGAGGTCATTTTTTAGGACTTCCAGTTTCTCTCCATCAAGTGAGGCTAAAAATGACTGAACCTGGGGAAAAAAGGAAAGAAAGAAGTGGCTCAGCAGATCCGCTACCTTGTCTTTTTGTTCGTAATGTTGACGCAGCGCTGTCCGCCATCCTCAGCATTCCTGGGACTCGGGTGACTCTTGTGTGGGCGGAGAAGCTGCGCCAGAACGTCAGTTTTTCTGCTCATGGACAGTGTAACATTTGGGCAAGTCCCATAAGCCCCTGCATGGGCTTTCCTTCTCATCTTTAAAATGAGAATTCACCTCTGACTGGAACGCTCTGAGGAGAAGCTAGGTTGCAATGACAAGTGTGTTCGGCACACATGAGCACAGTAGATGCCAACGACATCCCTTTTCTATCAGGTCGATTCCAACTGTTGGCAACACTCCAGCAGTTTCTGAGGCTGTAGTTCTTTACATAAGGGAGTTCGCCCATCTTTCTCTAGAGGAGCAGTTGGTGGGCTCAACGTGCTGAGTTTTCGCTTACCAGCCCAACTCTTAATGTACCACATTACCTGGGCTCCATGCCAAAATCCTCAAAGCTCTTCTCTCAGACCGTCTGAATGTACACTTCTGTGTCCTACCTGGGTGCAGCTCTTCATTTTTTCAATTGTGGCTTTGGATGAGCAGGAGTCCCTGGGTTGTGGAAAGGGTTAAGTGCTCCACTGCTAACCAAAAGGTTAGTGGTTTGAACCTACCCAGAGGGTCCTGGTTGTTTGGATTCACCAGCAGTTCTTGAGGAGAGAGACGAGTAATCTCTTCTCATGTGATTTACTGCCTCAAAAACCCAATAGAAGTACAACCCTGATTCCGTTCTTAATCAATGATAATGAGTTGAGTTTTACTGTTGTGTAAACTTGGTGTAAACACAAAGGCACAAGGCATATGTTTCTCCTCAGATTTTTTCATACCCCAGAGGAAGTATTAGGCACAGAGACTCACTCACTCAATGCTGACTCATAACTGGTCTTTCAGTGAGATTTACAGAGGCTGTAAATTATACAGGAGGAGATTGCTCTTCTCCGGAGAAGCAACTGGTGAAAACGTATCACTTACCTTTGGGTTGGCAGTGCAACTCCTTACCCACTACACCATCAAAGCTCCCTAGGCACATCAAGAAGACAAAAATCTTCACTATTAGGGAGCTCTGGTGGCCTAGTGGCAAGAAGCTACACTGCCATACTGAATGCACAGAGTTTGAATCCACCAGCTGCTCCCTGGGAGAAGGATAGGCAATCTCCTCCCATGCGATTAAGTGCTTCTGAAAACTGGCTGGAGAGTCAGCTATGGGTAGGTTATAACACTATAGTACACAACAACACAACAAGGTTAATAGGCAATAACATGACTGATGGAGAAAAGATTGAAGCTGTCATCAATTTTGTTTCACTTGGATCCACAATCAACACCCTTGATACCAACAGTTAAGAAATCAAAATACATGTGGCACTGGGGAAATGTGCTGTCAAGAACCTTTCCAAGGTGTTAAGGGGAAATTAGATCAGTTTAAAGACTAAATTGCACCTGGTTCAAGCACTGCCATTTTCAATTACTTGCTTTGCATCTAAAAGTATCAGTTTAAAGACTAAATTGCACCTGGTTCAAGCACTGCCATTTTCAATTACTTGCTTTGCATCTAAAAGTTGGACAATGAATATAGATGAAATATTGATGCCTTTGAGCTGTGGTGTTGGAGAAGAGTATTAAATATCACATGTTGTTGTTAGGTACTGTTGAGTACGACTCATTGAGCCTGTGAACAACAGATCTGAACCCTGTCCAATCTTATGCCATCTTCACAATCTCTGACACCCTCAAGCCCAATGCTGCCATCACTGTGTCAATACAAATGAATCTGTCTTGGAGAAAGTGCAGTAAGACGGCACCTTGGAGGTAAAGGTGGTGAAACTTTGTCTCACATATTTTGGGCATGTTATTAGGAGGGGCTAGTCTTTGGAAAGGACTGTTATGCTTGGAAAAATGGAGAGTCAGTGAAAGAAAGAAGGACCTTCAACAAGATAGATTGACACAGTGATTGCAGCCTTGAACTCAAGTATATTGGAGATGATGAGGGCAAGGTACATATCCATTATTCATAGGGTTGCTATGAGTCATAGTTAACTTGACAGCACCTAACAACAACAGGTGAAGGAGGCCAGTGCCAACCAATAATGGCCAGAGCACATGTCAGTGAGGGCACAGTGGGGATCTCAGGGAAGGAAATGCCAGGGCCCCTGGCTAGTTGAAAGCGTATCCAGGTAGGACTCCACAGGGGCTACTTCTCCCTGACAAGGAGGCTGGCCTTACTCACTACCTTCAGATCCCCCCCTTGTAACTGTCTTTTATCATTCTCTAAAGATACATATAAATTTCCTTCATGGCCCAAGGGTATGGAGCACCACAATAAAAAGTGAAACATGACTGTAGAACAATGAGGTTTCTATATTTTCACTCCACAGGCCAGACACTTGCTCTGGAGGACTTGGTCTTGCTATTTATTATGGTCTGTTCTGGGTACAGTTTAATATTCGTCATGGCACTAGATTAGCATGTCAGCATGAGGGAAAGTGTCAGAGAGGGCTTTCAGGCTGCCAGGACCTCGGTCTCCAGGGACCTGCTAACGCACATCACAGCAGCTAGGTAACACGCTCAGTGCTCGGCTCTGGCAGGAAGCACGTTCAAGGCATCAACACAAACCCCATTAGTCACAGAGTTCAGCAAGTGGAAGCTTTAGATTCTGACCCTTTCCGAGTCTTTACTTCAGCTCTTAAAAAATTTACTCAAGTTTAGACTGCTGGGCCCTAAATATGTGCTTACTAAATTCCTACGTGTTTACTGAATTCCTATGTTTCTGCTGTATTTTCTACACAGTTTTCTATTTTTTTAAAAAATGAGTTGTACTTGAATAAGGGTATTTGAGTACAATGCTTAATGAAGATGCATTTACGTAAGTGAAACATGTTGGTTTCTCTGTGTCTTCTGGAGAAGTCCCCAGGCAGGGTAAAGGGCTAATGTGCCCAACTCCTAACTGTAAGGCTGGTGGTTCAAGTGCACCCAGAAGTTCCTTAGAATAAAAGCCTGGCGATTTACTTGTGAAAAATCAGCTCTTGAGAACCCAACAGAGCACAATTCTGCTCTGACACACATGAGTCAGAATGGACTTGATGGCAGTAAGGTTGGCTGCTGTGGGCTTCTTCGTTAGGCTCTACTCTTACAAGTCAAGAGGTCACTGGCTGTTTTTAGTTGTTGTGGACGGATATTGGCTAGGAATGAGACTGTCCTCACAGGGGGCATAAGATTTGTGGGGTGGGGCTAGTTAGAGACATACTGGAGGTGTAGAATTCTAACTTGGTCTTCCAGGTCATCATGAAAAGCTATCTGCCAAGATGGAAAGACAGAATATATTTTCTCAGTTCAATTTTTAGCTTTTAAATATTTAAACACATGGCATGCATAAGGTCACCAGGTGAAGAGAAAGATGTCTAGTCAAATATGAGTATCACACAATAAAAAAAAAATTTGAGTATCAGTGTATGTCACTGCATGGGACATATTTAGACGGAAAACTATTTCTTGTTTATCTAAAGTTAAATTCAGGTATGCATCCTGCATTTTTATTTGCTAAATCTGGTAACCCTATTGTGGGTTTTCATTTGCATCCTTACTGGAAATGTGTGGCCATCAGTGTGTCGGTAGTGGAGTCAAAAGATTAAAACAGCCTGGACCTCAGTTGTTGTTATGTGCCATCGAGTCACTTGCGACTCATAGTGACTCCATGTATAAGAGCCCTAAACGCTACTCAATCCTGTGCCAACCTTGCCGTCTCTGACACACTCACTCCCATCACCCCAATTACAGAATCAATCCATCTCATCGAGGGTCTTCCTCTCCTGTGCCGTCCCTCCACTCTCCCAAATATGATGACCCTCTCCAAGGACCAGTCCCTCCTTGTAACATGATCAAAGTATGTCAGATGAAGCTTCAGAATCTTTGATTCCAAGGAGCAGTCCAGCTTCACCCTCTCCAGGACAAACCTGTTTAATCTCCTAGCAGTCCATGGTATATTCAACACTCTCAGAGAGTTGGACAGTGACTAGGGATGATAGAAAGAGAACTGATGCCTTTGAGCTGTGGTGCTGGAGAAGAGTGTTGAACATACCTTCTTAGTAGATACCCTGATATTTGAACTAAAAGTAAGAAATAACATCTGCTATGGTGAAGAACATCAAGAAAACAAAGATTGTCACCACTGGGCCAATCGGCAACACCATGATAGAGAAGAGATTGAGATTATTAACAATTTCAGTTTGCTCAGTTCCCCAATCAGTCTTGGCATCAACAGTCAGGAAATCAAGAGACAAATTGTATTAGGAAATGCTTTTGTCAGGAACCTCTCCAGATTACTGAAGCACAATGACATCAGTCTAGAGACTAAATTGTGCCTGATCCAGGCCATGATCTTCACAATTATGTGTTATGCATAGGAGAGCTGGAAAATGATTAAGGATCATAGAAGAAGAATCAATGCTTTTGAGTTGCGGTGCTGGAGAAGAGTAATGAATATACCATGGACTGACAGCCAAGAGAACAAACAGGTCTATCCTGGAGAGGGTGAAACCAAGTTTCTCCTTGGCAAGGATTTTTAAGTTCCACCTCACACACTTTAGGATATTATGTTTGGAAGAGTGGAGGGGCATTACAGGAGAGGAAGACCCAGGATGAGATGGACTGCCTTGTAACTGGGGTACTGGGGGGGTAGGTGTGTTGTAGAGAGTGAGACTGGCTCAGAATAGGGCAAGATTTGGAGCTAGTGTGCATAGGGTTGCTATGAGTTGTATGTGGCTTGATGGTACATAACAACAAACAATAAGATGGTGAAGAATACCGAATATCCCATGGACTGCCAAAAGTACAAACAAATCTGTCTTGAAGGAAGGGTAATCAGGATGTTCCCTAGAGGCAAGGGTGGAGAAACTCACTTAGTTTGGGCATATTTTTAAGAGGAGCCAATCTTATCATCTGGGAAAGGTGGAGAGTCAGAGAAAGAGAAGAAAACCCTCAACAAGGTGGACTGACACAGTGACTATCATAGTGGGCTGAGGGTGAGGGAGGTGCAAGGTACAGAAAGGCTCACATCGATTTTTTTGTAGGGTCACTATGAGTCAATCTGATGTCCTTCTAACAACAAGCTGACCAGGGAGTCAGAATTCTCTTTAGAGGCGAGGATGGTGAGACACTGGACAGGTATAGAAAAGCCAGTCCCTGGAAGAGGCATCACGTCTCATAAAGCGGAGTAAAGTAAAGGTCTTTTTTCCCTAAAAAAAAAAAGATGCCCCTCAATGAGATGGACTCACCCACTGGCAGCCACATAGCCTCAAGCTCAGCAGAGATTGCGAGGACAGTACAGCATCAGGCAGGGCTAGCTTCTGCTGTACATAGGTTCACTAGGAGTCGGAGCCCGCTCACAACACCTGACAACAGGTTCAATGCACACATTTCTATGGCTGTTAGTTACAACATCCAGAAATTGTTATTGGCAAGTCGAGAAAAACTCTAGGTTCCTTGCAAAATCTATAGAAATGATGAGGCTGGGAGAGGAAAGCAGAGTTGTGGGAGAGCAATGTGCAAAGAGAAGGATACACACCTATCCAGGAATCAACTTCTCGTCCCAGCAATTTAAGTTCCTTATGTGTGGCTCTTCTCCCAGGGCCAGAGATGCCTTCACAGCTCAGACCTGTGAGGGAACTGGCCAGAGTAAAATCTGTCTCTAATTACCACTGTCCCCGGATTGGGCAAGGAGGTAATGCATTTGGCTGCGAGCTGAAACGTTGGAGGTTCAAATCTCAGAAGAAAGGCTTGGCCTTGGCCTTCTATTACAGAAAGTCAGACTCAAGGGGCTATCACGGTGGTAAATAAGAAGAAATTTACACAAGGATACATATACAATGTCATTACCAAAATATAGGTACACATGTCTAAAATGGCAAATAACAGTTACTGAGGGTTTTTTATGTATTATTAGGGAGCTCTGGTTACCTACTGTAAGAGCTGCGCTGCCAACTCAAAGGTGAATGGCTTGAATTTACCAATTGCTCCTCAGGAAAAAGATGGGCAATCTCCTCCTGCGTGATTTGCAGCCTCTGAAAACTCTCTGGAGGGTCGGCTAAGTTTTAATTTTACTGCAGTGCAATGTGACATCAGGATTGGAGGAAGATTCACCTGTGTTATGCAGATGATAACACAACCTTGCTTGCTGAAACTAAAGAGGATATGAGGCATTTGCTGCAGAAGGTCAAAGACTAGAGCCTTCAATATGGATTGAAGCTCAACATCAAGAAAACAAAGGTTCTCACCAGTGGGCCTATTAGCAGCTTCAAGATGGATGAAGAAGAGATTGAGATTGTTGATAACTTCAGCTTGCTTGGTTCCACAAGCAACACTCTTGGCACCAGCAGTCAGGAAATCAAAGAATTGCATTGGGAATCTGCTGTCAGGGATCTCTCCAGAATACTGAAGAGTAACAATGTCAGTCTGCAGGCTAAGGTATGTTGGATTCAGCCCATGGTCTTTGCAATTACTTGCTATATATCAGAGACCTGGACAATAACTAAGAATGATAGAGGAAGGATCAATGCCTTTGAGTTGTGGAGCTGGAGAGGAGTCTTGAATAGTGGACTTCCAGGAGAACAAATTGGTCTATCTTGAAGAGGGTGAAACTAGTTTGCTTCCTGGAGGCAAGGATTTTGAAGCTCCATCTCAAATATTTTGGGCATGGGTCTAGAAGGGACTAGTCCTCCAAGAGGGACATCATGATTGGAAGAGTGGAGGGACAGTGCAGAAGAGGAAGACCCTAGATGAGATGGACTGACTCTGTGACTGGAGAAATGGGATTAGGTCTGTTGGAGATGATAAGATTGGTTCAGGATAGGGCTGGTTTCAGAGCTAATGTACCTAAGGTTGCTATGAGTCTCAGGTGACTCAATGACAAATAATAAGAAGTAAGGTGTGCTGGTGGCTTAGGCCATAGGAAGTTGTGGTGACAACCCAAAGGCCAACCTCTCTGGTCATTCAAATCCCTGGGCTCCACGGGCAATCTTTCCATCTAAGAAACCCAATGGAGAGTTAGGTGTGATTTGGTCCTGACTGGAGAGCAATAAGCTAGAGAGTTATTAGGCATTTTGCTACTAACTTAACAGATTAGCTCATCAATTGTTTAAGCAATCCTATTTGCTAAAAGGCACGCAATTCAAATCCATCATCTGCTCCATGGAAGAAGGATGGGCAATTACCTTCCATGTGATTAACTGCCTCTGAAAACCCACAGGAGGGTCACCTATGGGTCAGTTCCAACTCAACAGCACACAACAAAAAGAACACACAGGGCACTCCTAGGAAGCAGGGATGGTGACGTTTTGTCTCACATACTCTGTTATTAGGAGGGGCCAGTCGTTGGGCAAGGACATCATGCTTGGCAAGGTGGAGGGTTAATACACGACAGGAAGAATCACAATAAGATGCATTGACATGGTGACTGTAACAATGGGCTCAAGTATATCTGAGATGTTGAGGATGGTGCAAGATAGGGCAAAGTTTAGTTTCACTATTATAGGCTCTCTATGACTCACAGTCAAATCACAGATAGCAACACAACAAGATCATGTAGCTAGTGAGCAGCACTTGATTGTTCATCTATGGATATTCTTCTCTTGTGGAAAAGCCCAATTTGGGTTCACTAGCACATTCTCTTCAAGGCAGCTCTGGTGGCCTACTGGTAAGGGGTCACATTGCCAACCTAAAAGCAGGAAGTTCAAACCCACCAGCTGTTCCAAGGGA
>NW_006399917.1:1719930-1761877 GCF_000299155.1 Elephantulus edwardii
TGGAGAAGTTTTTGGATGTGCATAGGGATTTGAGTCTTAGAAGGTCCCATTCATCTATGTTATCTTCTCCTGGTTGTAGCTTTTCCAGGATACTGGGAACAACAAAAACAGAACTACCACTTTGATGTTCCTTGACGCCAATTCCATTCCTGATTCTTTAGCTTCTGCTTTGAACTGGTTATAACATTTCCCTGGTTCTCTCATTGAATTAATACATTAAATAAAACCTTTAATTACTATCCTTCTTGCATCTGTTTGACTCAAAAGTCATTGGTGTCAAGTAAGAACTAACTCATAGCTGACCTTCCAGTGGGTTTTCAGAAGCTGTAAATTGTCTGGGAGAACACTGCCCATTTTTCTTCCTCAGAGCAGCTGGTGGACTGGAATTAGCAGACTTTAGGTTAGCAGTGCAATTCACTATCAACTATATACACCATTATACTTCTTTTTAAAAACAAGTCTCCTTTAACAGTTTTGCCCACCAGACTTTCCACTGACGGTTCAGAGATCACAAAAAAGGAAGCAAACAGACAGAAGCATGCAATTGTATAGTCTGCTTGGGAGGTTCCTTTCTGCTTGGCTCTGGGTTGCCTGTGACTCTGCAGAGACCACCCTTCCCTGATGAAGAGGGTCTCAAGGAATGCCTCAACGAGGCGTTAACCCCCAAACCCAAACCCACTGTCAACCAGTCAGGTGGCCTAGTGGCAAGAAGCTGTACTGCAATACCAAAGGCACACAGTTCGAGGTCACCAGCTGCTCCACAGGAGAAGTATGGGCAGTCTCCTCTTGTGAAATTAACTGCCTCTGAAAACCACCAGAAGGTCAGCTGTGGGGCAGTTCCAACTATACAGTATACAACAACAACAACAACAACAACAACAAGAGTACAAATGCCCATGGCCTTTCTGAGGAATCACAGGAATCTTCCAGAAGCAGACAGCCTCACCATTCTCCCACAGAGTGGTAGGTGGGTTCAAACTACCAAACTTTTGGTTAGCAGTCAAATGCTTTTAATCACTATGTCACTTAGAGAAAAGTAAAACAAAACAAAACAAACCAAAACCTGCTTCTTCACTCAAAGGCCTGCTCTCAGGCTCAGCTTCCTGTCTGAGGACCTCCGTCTTTCTCGTGAGCTTCAGCAGATGCTCCCACTTCCTATCACAAGAGGCTTGGAGGTTTCCCTCCCTCCTTACCATCTCTGATACGCACATGCCCATTGTTACGGTGCCTTTCCATATTGCTGAGGGTCTTCCCTTCTGCTGCTGACCTTCCACTTGTCCCAGCATGATGGGTTTTCTCCTAGGACTGCCCCTCCTGACAATATGCCCAAAGTAGGTGAGATGAAGTTTCACCCTGGGTGTGCTGAGAACAGTGACTGTGCAAGTATCAAATGTTTATCAAAAAAAGTCACATGCACATATCCCGTGCTGTATATTCATTCTTTTAAAAAAAAAATCTCCAAACCATCCTGATTTCTCCTATTTGCACATGGTTTTCTTGGAGCTGCAATGAGAAATGTGGAGCAGACCTGCTGAGGTTCTGTATGGGAGCTTGCCGGACTAGAACTTCAGCTCCCAGTGGAAGAATCTGACCTGCTGAAGGCTCAGCCTTCCTTTCAGCAGGCCGCTCAATGAAGGGCCATGGGTTTGAATCCACCAAATGGCTTAATGGGACAAAGATGGGGAGATCTCCTCCCCTAAGATTTACAGCCTCAGAAACCCAATGGAAGGCTGTCACAGCCTGGATTCAATTCAACCACCAAGGGTTTGTGCTGTGGCCCTACTTACAAGATGGCTGAATAAAGGACACATATTTAAACCCTTCAGTCTGAAAGAAGCACCAGCCGCTCTGTATGCACTGTGCCGGAATGAAGATGTGGGTTTGTAGGTAGTTTCTACTTTGGTCACTGCATCACCAAAGGGAGGAAGATGGCCAGGAGAGCGACAGCCAAGATTTTGAGCACATTTTTGCACCAAGAGGTGGGGCCTGGTGACTCTCCTTGGCCTGGGTCTCTAATGACCAGGACAGACAAGAAATAATAGGGGGCAGAGGGTGAAGAGTTGCGCAGTTATCTGTGCATAATATTTGTGACCTTATCCAAATAAGAATGAGTCTCAAAGACAGGCATTAGATGGCAACATTTTCACTCTCCTCCATGTTCAAGGACACGGCGATGAACAAAAGGCCAGTACAAAGCATACCTTGATTTCACTTTCGTTGGACAGAATTTCCAGGGCCTCCAGGTGGGACAAACCTTGATACTCATCAAATAGCAGCCCATAGTGAGCCGTCCTCTCGGCTGTGAGCTGCTGGGCCAGCCTCTGCTTCTCTTTCTCTTTGGCTTCCCGTAACATCTGCAAGAAACAGATAATGTTTGCCCCCTGGATGGATTCTCAGATGGCCCACTTCCTGGGTAAGATCTAGGGAGAGATAAGGAGGATTAAATTTATATGAGAAGGGTAGTGATTTCAGTTACTCTTATAATGATTTTTTTTAAAATGATGGTATTAATGTTTTTAATAAGCTATTACACTTAGAGTTCCACATTTAAGTGTAAGGGGGGAAAAAAGTAAAAATTCCACACATAGGAATAAGATTCTAAAGAAATGTACCAGAAGATTAAAAGTGGTTTTTTACTAGATGTTCCCCATGGATGGGATTAATGTTCTGATTTTCTAAATGTCCACATTTTCTATAATGCATGAGTATATTGTATGTTGTCATTGTTGTTGTGTACCATTGAGTCAGAATCGACCCATAGCTGACCCCCCAATGGGTTTTCAGAGGCAGTTAATTGCACAGTAGACTGCACATCCTTCTTCTGCAGAGCAACTGGTGGATTCGAACTGCACGCCTTCAGGACTGCAGAGCAGCTTCTTGCCTCCAGGCCACCAGTACTCCCTAGTACATTGTATACCAGGAAGAACAATCTATTGTGATAGGATTGGTTGCAACTCCTGTAACAAGGCAGACTTCAGGGTGGGAATAAACTGGCCTGATTAGAGCTGAGATATATTATTCGTAAAAGTGTGTGTTGGGTAGTTATTAAAAATCTTCAATAAAAATTGAAAGAATAAACTCATAATGATTCATCACCAGAATGTTAATAGAAAATAAGAATGTTAGCTCATAGAGTCTTGGATTGGTCTTCAGAAATCTAACTATGAATCCAGTTTCTCTGTGTTGCTAATTTTCCTCTAACTTTTATTATTATTTCTATCTAGAAATCATTTGCTATGCATCTGAGAGCTGGAAAATGAATAAGAATGACAGAAGGAGAACTGACTTGTGGCAGTGGCCAAGAGAACTGAATATCCATTCCATAGACTGCCAAAAGGACTAACAGGCTTTGGAGAAAGTGTAGCCAGAATGCTCCTTGGAGGCAAAGATGACAAAGCTTCCACTCATATACTTTGGGCATTTTAGGAGGGGCTATCCTTGGAAAGGGACACCATGCTTGAAAATAGAGGGTCAGCAAAAGAAAGGAAGACCCACAATGAGATGATTGACACAGTGACTGCAGCAATGAGCTCAAGGACGTCAGAAATTATGAGGACGGCACAGGACAGGACAAGGTTCAGAGCTGTTGTTCACAGGGTTGCAGAGTTGTATTCGACTAGATGGAACCTAACAACAACATCATCTAGAAAAGTTGAGCTTAGTAAGATCCAACTGCCACTGTATAGAGAGCCCTGTGCCATAGTCCTTAAGGTACTGTGCTGCCAGCCTCAAGATTTGATTCTTAAGCTCTCTGTTCAAATCCACTGATGGCTCTAAGGGAGAAAGACGGGCAATCTCCACAGGTATGATTTACAGCTTATGAAAACCCACTGGAGGGTCAGCTATGAGTTGGTTCTGACTCAACAGCAATGAGGTATACAAAGCATAATAGAATACAAAAATTAAGACAGAAATTAATTTTACACAAACAGGTTTGTCCTAGAGAGGGCGAAGCCAGCCTGCTCCTTGGAAGGAAAGATTCTGAGACTTTATCTGACATACTTTGGACATGTTGCATGGAAGGATCAGTCCTTGGAGAGGGACATCGAGCTTGGAAGGGTGGAGAGATGGAGAAAGAGAGGGAGACCATCAATGAGATGGATTGATACAGTGACTGGGGTAATGAGGGTAGGTGTGTTGGAGACAGTAAAATTGGCACAGGATAGAGCAGGGTTCAGGGTCAATAGTGATTCGATGGCTCATAACAACAACAACAACAACAACAACAACATGTTCATTGGAAGAAATTACATTAGCATAGTGCACAAGTTTGCTATTTACTCAAAAGTCAGTAGTTTTAATCCAGCCACTATTCCTTGGAAGAAGATGGGACAATCCCTGAAGGATTTACAGCCTTTGAAGCCCAATGGAGGGTGGTTATGAGTTAGAATGACTCAGTGGTATTGGGTGTGGGTTTATATTCATTATAAAATATACAAAGAAGAGGATGCATTTCAGTGAAAATAGCAAGATAAAAACTACATGGAAAAGAATAACAACAGTTTAACAGCTTAGGATGTTTAGCACATTGTTAAGTGCCATCAAGTAGTAGGCGACTCATAGTGGCCCTATGAACTAAAGTACTCAATATTTGTGTGACTTTTGTCCTTTCTCCAGGTTCATAGGGTTTCCGGAGGCAAGCTATTCCGGAGGTGGATGCCATTCCTGCTTCCAAGCTTGTTTTTATTGGAGAGTTCCACCAAACACTGTCCACCATGTCTAACCATTATTGCACTTGACACACCAATGTCACAATGTTCAGCTTCACAGCAACCACAAGTACCTCTGTAGTCATTCAATAAATAAATTCTCCATTGCTGACTGAATAAAAGGACAACAAAATGCACACAAGTCCATCAATCACTTCCAATCTGCGGCACTTGCTTTCTTTGATTGTAAGCAACTTTAACTTGATTCTTCATTAAGTCTACCAGAGCATTGAATTTATAGCATTCTTTATGGTCTGTGGGAAGCACAATCAATACACTGCCCATCATAAGATCACAGGGGGAAGATCACTGAGAACGGAGTGTAGTTTTCATTATATGTCAATAAAACTCCCAGACGCATTCACCTTTTTGGCCAGTGCTGTTAGCCAAGAACTCTCTAAGCCACAGAGAATTTTCTCTCCTGTCTTTCTTCATATGAAATTAGCATGGGCTCTGAAAGCTTCCCAAATAGGCCAATCAAATCACCACTGAGAATCTTTTTTTTTTTAACACCCACGATAAAACCCAATGACCCATGGTGATCTCAGGACTCTGAGGTGGTCAAATAGAATAAAGATGACACGGAAACAGCTTCCTTCCTTTATACAACTTCCATCTCCAACTGTGAGCCTCACAGAACAGGATAGATCAGACGATGATGGGATGAAATGGGAGCACGGGGGGGATGTCACTCTGGAATGACTTGTTGCCGTTCAGAAATGGAGAGTGAAATTACAGCGGCCAAAATAAGAACTGCCTTTACAAAGGTTGCTGATTCAATTTTCCCTCAGGAAACTAAAAGGAGATGAGTTTAAAGAGTAGTGAGCAGCTTGGACCGGGAGACTTCCTGTCAGATAGGAAGCTGTGGAGCCTTAAATCGTGAAATCTGAGAAATGGGCACTGACCAGGCCCCACGTTACTCGGAGTATTTCATGTAACTCTCATAAATAGCGAGGTGGTACATGTATGGATATTTCTAATGTCTCTAAGTATGTATTCTTTAGTGTGGAGTAAGAAATAAATTGCAATTTCCCTGTCACTACTGAAAGCAGTTGTTGGGATCAAAAATTTGGGAGTGGTCTCATAGCCCACATTCAAAAAATCTGGCGTCATCTTTAAAATACACTCAGAATCCAACATTCACCACTACCCATGGCCGCTGCACTGTTCTGAGCCACCATCATCTCTGGTTTAGATTACAAGAATGTGAACTACAGAAACCAGGACAGGAATTCACAAAGGCCCATTGCTGCTGGGCAATCCACCCTTATTTGCTCTGCAGGCAGGTCTCGCATCTCTATTCTCTGCCAATCCTTGGTACAGGTGGAGCACTGAAGCTGCTCTGGACACCCCGGTGCTGACTGACTTCCACTCACAGACTGTCATGGCTTCCCCATTTTCCTTGCATGGCTCAGGATGCTTCCACCCAGCTTTCTCTTCCTCTCTTCTTCACTGTATTCACATTTGTATCTTGTTCTGATGGTTCGTTCAGGACGCCTGGGTAAATTCCCCATTTTTTTTCTCACAGCAGCATTTCCTCTAGTAAATCCCTTGAACATATAATCCCCTCCTCACATCTACTGCTGGAGGATCTAGATAGATTAACTGATCTCTCTGCCATTAGTCCTCCCCCTATTCAGATTAGTTTCATCATAGTAACTAGAGTGATGTTTGTGACACATGCGTCTGATTGTGTTGCTACTCTTTTCAAAGCCAGCAATGATGTCTTAATTTCAGTAGCAGTAAAATCAACAATAAACTTACAAATGTATTCATGATCTGCCATTGTGCCTCCCTATTACCATCCTGGCCTCATCTTCAATAACCCTCCCCCTGGCTCATTTACTCCCCTTCAGTCACCTAGCATCCTTGCTGTCCCTTGCTTATAACAGACACATCTGTTACAGGGCCTTTGCCCAAGTTTCTTCCTAGAATGTTGTTGTTTATTGTTGCTATGTGCCATCGACACATAACAACAACAACAACATGTGCCATCGAGTCACCTGTGAATCATGACGACCCTATGTAAAACAGCTCTGAACCCTGCCCTGCCCTGAGCCAGCCGCACTGACCGAAACACCTACCCTCATAGCCCCAGTTACTGTATCAATCCATCTCATCCAGGGTCTTCCTCTCCTGTGCTGTCTCTCCACCCCTCCAAGCATGAAGTCTTTTTCTAAGGACCAGTCTCTCGTGGTCATGTGCCCAAAGTATGTGAGATGGCACTTCAAAATCCTAGCCTCTAAGGATAAACTTGGTCTTAACCTCTTCAAGACAAACTTATTTGTTTTCTTGGCAGCCCACACAGTATGTTCAAGACTCATCTCTGACACAACTCCAAGGCATCGGTTCTTCTATAATTCTTAGTCATTGTCCAGCTCTCTGATGCATAGCAAGTAATTGCAAAGACCATGGCCTGGATAAGGCACACTTTAGTCTCTAATTGACATCACTGCTTCTCAGTACTCTTGAGAGGTTCCTGACAGCAGATTTTCCCAATGCAATTTGTCTTTTGATTTCTGGTTGCTGGTGCTAAGAGTGTTTATTGTGGAGCCAAGTAAGCTATGGTTGTTAATAACCTCAATCTCTTCTCCAACTATCAAGGTGCTGCCAAGCCCAGTGGTGACTGATAGATAGATAGATAGATAGATAGATAGATAGATAGATAGATAGACAGATATAGATAATGTTGTTATGTGCCATCGAATCACTTGCAACTCATAGTGATTCTATGATAAAGGTATATAGAGATAGAGATAGAAATAGAGATATTGTTGTTGTGTGCTGTTGAACCAGAAGCAACTAATAGCTTACTCTGCAGCAAGTTTTCAGAGACAGTATGTCACATAGGAGTAGACTTCCCATCCTTCTCCTGTGGAGCATCTGGTAGATTTGAACCACATGCCTTTGAGATTGCAGTGAATCTTCTTATCACTAGGTCAGGAAACAAAAGAAGACGGAAGGAGTATACAGAGTCACTGTACCAAGAAGTACTGGATGAAATAGAAGCATTTATGAAATAACATATGATCAAGAGGCAATGCTTATGAAAGAGGAAGTTCAAGCTGCTCTGAAAGACTGGGCAAAAAGCAAGGCCCCAGGAATTGATGGAATACCCACTGACATATTTTAGCAAACAGATGCTGCCCTGGACATTCTCAGCAGGTTGTGCCAAGAAATCTGGAGGACAACTACCTGTCCAACTGACTGGAAGAGATCTATGTTTATTCCCATTAAAAAAATGGTGATCTAACAGAGTGTGGAAACTATTGAACAACATCATTGCTATGACATGCAAGCAAAAGACTGCTGAAGATTACCCAAAAATGACTGGCATAGTATATCAGCAGAGAATTAATAGAAATACAAGTTGAGTTTAGAAGAGGCTGTGGCACTAGGGACATCATTGTCAATGTTAGATGGATCTTGGCTGAAAGCAGAGAGTACCAGAGGAATATTCATCTGTGTCCTGTTGACTATGCAAAGGTATTTTGACTGTGTGGTTCACAACAACTGTAGCTAACCTTGAGAAGAACAGAAATCCCAAACACTTGATTGTGCTCATGTGAAACCTATACTTGGATCAGGAAGCAATCATTAGAACACAGCAAGGAAACACTGCATCAGCGATGTATCCTGTCTCCACACCTTTTCAATCTATACACAGAACAGATATTTGGGAGGCTGAACTTGATGACGAAGAATGTGGCATCAGGACTGGAGGAAGACTCATCAACAACCTGCGTTATGCTTCTTACATTTTCTTGCTTCATGGCACTGATCATCTAAAATACTACATAATTCACTTATTTGTATATTGTTTACTGTTTTTTTTCTCTCTCCCTACTACAATAAAAAGTCAACCAGGGCAGGGATTTTTATCTGCTAATACTGAGTAGCAGCCATGAAATCAGGAGACGAATTGCATTGGGGAAGTCAGCTGTGAGGGACCTCTCAAGAGTACTGAAGAGCAACAACATCAGGCTGAAGACTAAGGTGTGCCTGGTCTGGCTATATAGAGTCTTCACAACTACGTGCTATGCATCAGAGAGTTGGACAGTGAATATGGATGACAGAGAATTGATGCCTTTGAGCTGTGAAGCTGGAGAAGAGTGTTGAATATACCATGGACTGTTAGGGGATCAAACAGGTTTGTCCTGGAGAGGGTGAAGCCAGAATGCTCCCTGGAGTCAAGGATTCTGAAGCTTCGTCTGACTTACTTTGGGCATATTGCAAGGAGGGACTGGTCCTTGGAGAGGGACATCATGTTTTGGAGAGTGGAGGGACGGTGCAGGAGAGGAAGACCCTTGATGAGATGGATCAATTCTGTGAGTGGAGTGGTGGGAATGAGTGTGTTTGAGATGGTGAGGTTGACACAGGATAGAATGGCATTTAGGGCTCTTGTACATAGGTTCGCTATGAGTTGCAAGCAACTCGATGGAACATAACAACAACAACAATGTTGATGCATTTCTGGCCCTTGGAACCGTGCCTGGTGTATAGCAGACACTCAAAATGCATTTCTAAAATGAATGTTGAAGAACATACTACTGTTTAGACGAAGATGAAAGTCAAGGTTGGGTTAATCCACCTTCAGCAAAGGTTGCTGGTGTCCCTGAGTCAATTTTCTACTCACAGTTCCCCCCGCCCCCCGCAACAAATCTATTTGATATTTGTAACATCTATCAGAAGCTGGTAACAGTGCTGTTCCAGCAGAAGCAATTAAGAGGCTGAGGATATTGAGTATAATGAAGAGTTCATTTCCCCTCTCACTGGGATGGATTGATACTGTGTCTGCAACAATGGGCCTGAGCATGGTAAAGGTCGTGAGGCTGGGGCGGGAGGCGGGATAGAGCAAGGCTTCAACCTGCTGTTCAAAGGGTCGCCATGAATCATAGTTGACCTGAGGGGACTTAACAATGACAACAACCCTTTTGTGTCATTTAAATAATATATTTTAAAATACCTATTCAAAAGAGTTAGGGGGGACATGTTAGGACCGGCTAGCTCTTAGAATAGGACATCATGCTTGGAAACTGAAGGGTCAGCATATGAGAGGAAGATCCTCAACCAAAGGAATGGACTTTATCAATGGGCTCAAATATAGAAAAGATGGTGAGGACGGCACAGGATAGGGCAGGATTCAGATTTGTTGTTCAGAAGGTGGTTATGAGTGGTATTCAAATTGATGGCGCCTAACAACAACTGGCGGCATAGTCTGTAGGTAGTTTTGTTGTTAATCCAAAGGCAATGTCTCTCCAGCAGATCGAAGCCACCAACAGCTCTGAGGGAGAAAGATGAGCAAACTCCTCCAATGTGATCTTACAGTCTCTAAAACCCCCGCGAGAGGATCAACTGTCAGCTGGTTCTGACTTGACGGCAGTGCATTGAGTTGAGGTTCTTTAGTTAATTCAGAAAAAGCTTTTTAAAAATTCCAGTTACCTCAGCAACAATAGCAAAGTTCCTCAACAGGGCAGCAAACAACAAATGCTGGCAAGGTTGTGTAGAGATTGGAATTCTCATTCACTGCTCGTGAGAATGCAAAAAGGAATAGCCATTATGGAAGGCAGTCTGATGCTTTCTCAAAAAACTGGAAATAGAATTAGACCCAGCCATTCCACTACTGGATATATACCCTAAAGCAACCAGAGCCATGGCTCAAACAGACATATGTATACTCATATTGATGCTGCATTATATACAACAGGGAATGGAAAAGATATGGAAGCAACCCAAGTGCCCATCAACAAATGACTGGAGAGAAAAATGATGGTACATTCACACAACAGAATATTACGCAGCACTAAAAAAAAAAAATAAATGAACTTGTAAAACACTATACAGCATGAGGGTGCCTAGAGGACATTATTGTAAATTATTGTAAAATTTATTGTTGTAAAATAAGACAAACATGGGGGGAGAGAATGGAAAAAGAGAGGCTAGATGATGAACATCACGGTAGAACAGATGAGGGGAAGAACTGTCTGAAAGGAATATATGATTAGGCATTATATGACAACAGTCTGGAGAAAGGGGTGCATCGCAGGGTGGTCTGGGGGAGGGGGAGGAGGGAAGAAAATGTGCAACCATGAATAAAAGAATTTAAGTTAAAATATGACTGGGAAAAAATGTGAAAGGATATCCTCGGACCTGAGACAAGGAAACAGTTCTCTCCATTAGTGTCTTGGTGCGCTTGAAGCCTGGGTCACTTTCTGCAAGGACGTTCATGGTCTTCTTGCCGATGAATTCCAAAGCGTCGAGACCACCAGTTAGGACGCTTTTCCCCTGCAAACGAGATCAGGGAGCCAGGTGAGAGAGCTTTATGTTTTGCTGTTTTGCAGCAGTCAGCAGCTTCTCTATAACTGGCACTACTGTCACAGATGAAAATCAATATAAAGTCACAATCTTTTTTTTTTTCTCATCATGAGCTGCATCATCCATTTTTATCCCATTTTCTTAGAAAAGCTTATGCTGTATAATCTGCCTACCATAAATGTTATTAAAAAATGATAGGGGGAAAAATCAAAGTACATTAGGGATTAATTTTACTCTGTGGGTCTGAAGAGATATGTTTCTAAGACATAAATGAATAGGTGACCCAATTTCTGTCTTCATTTGAAATGTCTCTTAACCCAAGTAACAGCACTATTCAGAGTAGTCTATTAAAATGTCAAATACCCTTGCCAATTGAGGGAATTCTTTAATCTTGGGCCTTGGAGTAGAAGCCCCTCAGGCGATTTCAGCTGGTTCTTGCATATTTTCAGACACTAGCAAGAAATGCCTGTAATTAGTATATTCATGGGCTAAGGCAGGTTGCTTTCTGTGTACTTTTGCTTTAGAAACGGTTCAAGTACATAGTTGTTTCCCTGTAAGTGCTTTTACTGGCCATTGTTTTCCCTTAGAAAATAGTTAAAACTGCCAAGTTTGACTCCCATAAACTATTCTTCACCAATAGAACTTCTCACATATCTTGCAACACCCACATGCATAAGTCCAATATACATATGTCTGAAGGTTCCCCTACACCTTGTGTGAATAAAATGAATATTATATTTTAAAAGCATTTGAGTATACATTGGCATGCTCTGGTGGTGTAGTCTGTGGGGAGTTGTTCGGCTAACTTCCTTGGTGGCTTGAATCCATCAGTGACTTCGAGGGTTCAAGCTGAAAACCAGCTGAAGAACTAGCCAGAAATCAGTCTGATTCAACAGCAATGAGTTTGTGAGTGTGAGCTGGGTTGATTTTGTTCTGTATGTGGTATACAGGTTTCAGGAGCTTTGGTGGCAAACTGATCAAGCATTTGGCTGTTAACTGAAGGTCTGCCTGTTGAAACCTGCCAGCTACAGAGGGAAGAGGTAATCTACTCCTGTAAAGACTAGTCTAAAAATTGTACGAGGCTGTTCAGTTTGTACAGGGTTGTTATGAGTGGGAAGTAACACAATAGAAGCAAGGGGTTTGTACATTTGCAAGAGGGAGACCCTGAACAAGATGGACTGAAGACCGTAGCAGTGGGCTCAGGTATGTCAGAGACAATGAGGATGGCACAGGATTGGACAGAGTTCAGGACTTCTGTTCACAGGGTTGCTGAGTAATACTCGACTCAACGACACTGAACAACAACATTCAACTTCACTGAATTAATATACTTGATTAGTGATTAGTGATTTCCTGCTTGGTTATAAGGTTGCTTTCAGTGTAGTTAATTAGCAATCTGGGAGAAACGTGGGCAATCTCTTGCCATGTGATTTACAGCCTCAGAAACCCACTGGTCAGCTTCAAGTCAGTTGTGATTTGATTGTAATGAGTAAGTGAATGAGCAAATTAATAATTACGGTACTTTCATAGGACAGTGAGATGTAAAGAATTAACATTCTTGCATGATTTGATTAACTTTCCCCTTAACATCTTAATTAAGAAGGATCATTTCAGGAGAGAATAAAATGGGAGAGAGACACAGCTGACCTGCTGGGGGTGTCCAGAGTTTGGGCCAAAGGAAACAGAGGTTGAGACACAGAATGTGAAGGTACTAATGTGTGGAGTGTCTGGTACTGTAGCTCAGAGAAGCCATGCATTTATTTCTTATAGTAGAGATATCAAAAGAGCTCCTTTCTACCTCCAACCTTAGAATCTTTTTCATGAGGGTACTTGACTTACTTTGCTATTTGATAGAGTCATTATGAGCGGCAGTCGACCAGAGGGCAACAACAACAACATTTTTATTGCTTTTCTACCCTACCAATGTGGACTGTTGAAGAAGGATCCAAGTAAGATGAAGTTGTTGACAGTTTCAATCTTTTCTCCATCTATCATGATGATGCCTACTGGCCCAGTGATAAGAATCTTTTTTTCTTGACATTGGGATACAATCCATATTGAAGGTTGTATTCTTTGACCTTCTCCAACAAGTGCTTCAAGTTCTCCTTACTTTCAACAAGGTTGTGTCATCTGCATAATATAGGTTATTGATGAGTCTTCCTGCAATCCTGATGCCACATTCCTATTCAGAGTCCAACTTCTTGAATAATTGGCTCAGCATACAGACTGGATACATATGGAGAGACAATACAGCCCTGACACTCTTCCTTCTTAATTGTAAACCAGGAACCCTTGCTCTGTTCACACAAATCTCCTAGTCTAGGTGTAAATTTTGCTTGAGCACAATTAAGTGCTCTGGGATTCCCATTCTTCTCAATGTCAGCCATAGCTTGCTATGATCCACAGAGTCATATGGTTTTACATAGTCAATAAGGTATAAACAGACATTCTTCTGGTATTTTTTGCTTTCAGCCAGGATCCCTCTGACATCAGCAATGATATCCATGGTGCCACAGCCTCTTCTGAAAATCCTGCTTTAACTTCTGGCCGTTCCCTATCTATGTACAGTTCTAGCCTTTTTTTTTTTTTTTTTCTCTTCTGGTATTTTTTGCTTTCAGCCAGGATCCCTCTGACATCAGCAATGATATCCATGGTGCCACAGCCTCTTCTGAAAATCCTGCTTTAACTTCTGGCCGTTCCCTATCTATGTACAGTTCTAGCCTTTTTTTTTTTTTTTTCATGATCTTCAGCAGTATTTTGCTTGCATGTCATATTAATGATATTGTTCGAGTTTCCACATCCTGTTGGATCACCTTTCTTGGGAATGGGAACAAATATAGACCGCTTCCAATCTGTTGGCCAAATAGCTGTCCTCCAAATTTTCTGGCATAGACTGGTGAGTGCATCCAAGATTGCATCTGTTAATTTAAACAAGTCAATGGGTATCCTATCGATTCCTGGGGCCTGTAGCTTCCACTTCCTCCTTCATTACCATTAGCTTCTGCTCATATGGTACTTCCTGAAGTTTTTCAGTGTCAGTAAGTTCTTTTAGGTACTTGATTCTGTTTATTCCCTCCAGCTTCTTTTGATGCTTTCTGAGTCATTCAATATATTGCCAATAGCACCTTTCAATATTGTGACTCAAGGCTTAAATTTGTTTTTCAGTTCTGTTAGTTTGAGTAATACAGAGTGAGTCCTTCCCTTTTCAGTCTCCAATTCCAGCTCTCTGCATGTTCCTTTTTAATATTTTAATTTGCCTTCTCGAGATGCCCTTTAATAGCTTCTGTTTAAGTATTTTACGTCAGCATGTTTTGCCTTTGTTTTGTTTCCTGATGCTCCAGTGCAAGTTTTAGAGACTCTTCTGACATCCATTGAAGTTTTTTATTTCTCTTCTGTATTTGTACTGATCTTTTGCTTTTTTCAAGGATGATATCCTTTATATCGAACCACAACACACCTAGTCTTCAATCATTGGTGTTCAATGTTTCAGACCCATTCTCAAGATGATTTTTAATTCAGATGGAATAAATTTAAGATAATATCTTTATTTTCATGGGCTTAATTTTCTTTAGCCTCAATTTGAACTTGCACGTGACTAATTGATGGTCTGACCCATAGTCTGCTCCTGCTGGTTTTGACTGCTGATATTGGAGCTTCTCTAATGATTTGTTCTAAAAATACAGTCAATCTGATTCCTATACAGCCCATCAGGTGAGGCTCATGTGTCAAGTCACCATTTGTGTCTTTTAAAAAATGTATTTGCAATGAATAAATCATTGAAAATACAAAATCTGATAATTCTATTTCCAGTTTCATTTGTCACCAAGACCATATTTCCCAACTACTTTTCCTTCTTCATTGTTCCATACTTTTGCATTCTAGTCACCAATTATCATTAATGCATCTTGATTGCATGTTTAGTCCATTTCAAACTGAATGGCTGTACAATTTGCTAATTCCAGACCGTTAACACCTTCATCTTACTTGGATCCACAATTAACACCCTTTGTACCAGCAGTAAGAAAATCAGAACACGCATGGCCTTGGGAAAGTCTGCAGTTAGGACTTCTCCAAATTTTTAAGGAGTATTGATGCCAGTTTGAGGACTAAGGTGCATCTGATTCAGGCCATAGTCTTTCTGATCTCTTGCTATGCATCTGAGAACTAGACAATGAATAAGGATGACAGAAGAACTGATGCCTTTGAGCTGTGGTATTGGAGAAGAGTACTGAGCATCCCACAGACTGCCAAAAGAACAAACAAGCATGTCTTGGAGAGGGTGCAGCCAGAGTGCTTTTTGGAGGCAGGGATGATGAGGCTTCACTTCATATGCTTCAGGGATATTGCTAGGAGGGGCTGCTCCTTGGAGAGGGACATGATGATCAGAAAAGCAAGGGTCAGTGAAGGAGAGAAAGACCCTCAACCAGGTGAACTGACATAGTGACTGCTGCAATAGGCTCTAGTGTGTCAGGAAAGTATGAGGATGGTGCCAGATAGGACAGGCTGTAGATCTGTTGTTCATAAGGTTGTTATGAGTTGTACTTGATTCAATGGCAACTAACAACAACAAAGGCAATGTGTACTGGACAATGGATAAGAAAAACCAAAGATGAACTGACACCTTCGAATTATAATGTTGGCAAAGAATATCGAATATATTATGAACTTCCAAGGGAACAAAAAAAATCTGTCTTGGAAGAGTTGTAGACAGAATGCTCCTTAGCAGCAAAGATTGAGACGTCATGTCACTACGGGCACGTTATCAGGAAGGGTGAGTCCTTGGAGAAGGACATTCTCAGTGAAGGAGAGGAAGACCTTCCATGAGATGGACTGACATGGAGACTTCAACCATGGACTTGGCCACAGCAGAGGTTGTGAGGGTGGTGCCAGATTGGACAAGTTTTCTATCTATTGTGTACAGTGTTTCTAGAGTTGGAGTCTAGCCCACAGCAACTAACAACAGCAGCCCTCCCTGGTCTGGAGGTCCTCAAGTGGCAAGGCCTTCTGACTTAAATTGACCCTCTACCAGGTCTCTGAGGCTGTAAATACTTATGGAGGTAAACTGCCCTGTCTTTTTCTCCTTTGGAGTAGCTATTGGTTTCGTTGTTACGTTTCATAGCGTCAGATCCGACCCACAGCTGGCTCTCTGGCGGGTTTTCAGAGGCAGTTAATGGCATGGGAGGAGATTCCCCACCCTTCTCCCATGGAGCAGTTGGCGGTCTTGATCTGCATGCCTTCAGGATTGCAGCCCAGCTTCTCGGCACAAGGCCACGAGAGCTCCCTTTAGCTATTGGTTTTGAACTGCTGACCTTTTGGTTTGGAGCTCAATACTTGACCTACTCTACTACCAGAGTGCCTTCAAGTAGTCAAGGGAGGAGCAAAAATAATTTCTGACATGCTCTGCTCCCCAAAGTCTGGGTGAGATGCCCAGACACAAGTATGTCCACAGCTTCTGTTTGTTCCAGGCTACACTGTTTGCCCGTTGAGCTGTCTCTGTCTTCCTGGTGTTGCATCACCTCGTTGACATTTATGTGCCCAGAAACAGCATAGTTTCTGGTATACAATAAGGACTAACCAATCTTTCTTCTTCTTTAAAATGAACGAATTAATGAGACATAGCCATATCTCTAGAAAAGCTTGAAACAATTCACTGCCACTTGGTCTGTTCTGCTTCACAGTGATCCTTCCGCCTTTGAGCGAACAGCACAATACCTGCCAGCAACATCACTAGAGCTAGTTGGTTCTGTGTAGAAGAAAATTCGCTATTCATTTTGACCCCAGAGACCAGCTGCCTCACCTCAATTTTCTCCTTACTAGCTGCTCTGTAGGAGAAGAAAAGAACAATCTCCTCTTGTGTGGTTTACAGCCTCTGAAAACCTGCTGGAGGGACAATTATGAGTTGATTCCAACTCCATGGCAATGAGTTGAGTTGTTGACTAACCTAATGGTTGGGAGTTCAAACCCACCCCAGAAATACTGCTGAAAAAGGCCTGGCAATCTGCTTTTGTAAAGATTGTATATATGATTTGAGAAATCGATAGCAGCAAATTATAGAAAATTTAGATAAATCTGTAGCTCAGTTATACAAGTAAAATTATCATTTATAAAGACAAGTTGTTTCATATTGCTGCAGTATAGAATTCTTAAACTATTTTCTACAAAGTGTGTACAATATATTATTCCAAGTGAAGAATTTAAAAAAAAAAGATTACAGGCATGAAAACCCTGTGGGGCATGTCAACCTGTAATGCACAGGGCTAACCGGCTACAAGTGGAATCAACTGCTGGGTTTTATCATTGTTGTTGCTGATAATAAGTTTCCTTTAAGAGATAAGGCAGTGACCCTGGAGGATAAAGTTAAGCTTGTGGGGGCAAAAGGGGAGAGTGGGAATTGGGAGCTATGGACTGGGTGTGAGAGGGACTTCAGAAACATTTCTACGATGTTGTTCCCAACCCCTTAATGGTGTTTTGCCTTTGAATGGTGCTAAATATTTTTCAAATTGAGAATAGGAAACACCAATCATTTTAAATGAACTGTGCTGTCTCAGCTCTAAAAAAGAGCCCTCTCTCCTCCAACCCCAGGTTGTCCTTGTATTTGTTGAAAAGGATGCTGTTAAATCAGACTGGAAACGTTCCTTTTAAGCAGCCACTTTCTTTTCAACTTTAAAAAAAAAAAAAAAGAAGTGTTTCATTTTGCCCTTATTATTTTGGTTCCAAGGTTATATCCATTCTGTAGTCGAATACAGCCATAATCCAAAGTTACGCGCCAGGCCCTCCTTTCTCTGTTCTAACTAGGTCACTGGTAAATAGCAACATCAAATGAAGGCCCAGGGAGATGAGGAGAAGCGCAAAGCAGCGGGGACATACTGTGTTTTGAACCGCATTGGTGATGGCTGACAGCACACCCCGAGACCCTGACGATGGAGATGTGGGGGTGCTGGCTGTAGGGCTCTGGTCTGTGGCAACATCTGTTACTAAAGAGAGAAAAAGAAAAAAAAAATCCTTTGAGATAGGAATAATGCTGATCTGAACTTGGAGACTTTCGAAGTCCGCATGTGAGGTACTAAATCTCAAATCCCAGAAACCTTTCAAAGGATACCTTACCTTGAGGGGTTTCATTCACCTTCAGGGGTTCAGCATCAGCTTGAACCCCTTCATCAGACCCCGAATTTGCACCATGAATTCGCAGGGTGGCCCCTGCTTTCTCTTTGACTGCTGTCAACCCATGACCTGTCAGGAAATAAAAATATGGCTCATGGATATATTAAAATACAAGGCTTGTAAATTCCATAGTGAATATTTTAAAACTTTTTTTAAAGTCATGCATAAATATATTCAACTGCATAGGTACATTCCTTACATTCTATCTGTAGAAAGGGTAGTGTTTAACAGAATAAACTTTGGAATTGCTCCTAGTGGGTACAAATATAAGCTCAGCTTTGCCACTGTCTAGGTGAGTGATCTTGAGGAACTTAACAGACCTCTCTCTGACTTAGTGTCCTGATGGGTGTGTAGTTCACATTTGGTGTTGAGAAGAATACATGCAGTAATAATGCATAAAGTTTTCATCAAAACCCAATTCTGACTCACAGCAAGACGTCATTGAATTTCCAAGGGGAGGATACTACTTCATCTTTTTGAATGGCTGGTGGATTTGAACTGCTGATATTTTACTTAACAGCCCAATACGTAACCCACTATGCCACCAGGGAGCTCTGGTGGCGTAATAGTAAGGAGTTGCATTGTAATCCCAAAGGCATGTGGTTCAAAGCCACCAGCTGCTCTGTGGGAGAAAGATGGACAAACTCCTCCTGTGTGATTAACTACCTCTGAAAACCTGCTGGAGGGTCAACTATGAGTCAATTCTGACTTGATTACACACAACAACACCAGAGTTAGTGTTCACAGATGCTTATTATTCTATTTTATTCTCACAAGGTCCAGCTAGCAAGTTGGGATTTCAAATACAAGATTTCCTTTGTGAACAGTCCACTCTTTCATCCTTTTTATTCCTATAAGCTCTATTGTTGTTGTTGTTGTGTACCATAGAGTCAGAGCCAACCCACAGCTGTCCCTCCAGTGGGTTTTTAGAAGCAGTTAATCGCAGGGACAAGATTGTCCATCCTTCTCCCGGGGAGCAGCTGTTTGACCTTGAACTGTGTGCCTTTGTGACTGCAGCACAGCTTCTTGACACTAGGCCACTAGAGCTCCTAAGTATAAACTGATATTTTTTAAAAATTATTTCTAGGCCTAGCATATTATAGGCACTCAATTATTATTACTGTAAGTGAGGTCTTGCTGAAGAAGATCAAAGATTACAGCCTTCAATATGGAATACATCTCAACATCAAGGGGGGAAAAATCCTCACCACTGGGTCAACAGGTAACATCATGACTGATCAGGTGTGTGTCAGGGATGCTTCCTATCTCCATATCTTTTCAATCTATATGCAGAACAGATTATCAGGGAGGCTGGACTCTACGAGGAGAAGTGTGGCATCAGGATTGGAGGAAGACTCATCAACAACCTGCGTTATGCAGATGACACAACCCTGCTTGCTGAAACTGAGGAGGACCTGAAGCACTTGCTGCGGATGGTCAATGACTGCAGCCTTCAATATTGATTGAAGCTCAACATCAAGAAAAAGATTCTCACCACTGGGCCAACTGGCAGCATCATGATGGATGATGAAGAGACTGAGATTGTTGACAGCTTCAGTTTGCTTAGTTCTACAATCAACTCTTGGTACCAGTCAGGAAATTAAAAGACAATTTGCACTGGGAAAGTCGGCTGTCAGAGACCTCTACAAGGTACTGAGGAGCAACTATCTCAGTCGGAGACTAAGGTGTGCCTGATACAGGCCATGGTCTTTGCAATTAATTGCTATGCATCGGAGAGCTGAACAATGACTAGGGATGAAAGAGGGAGAATTAATGCCTTTGAGCTGTGGTGCTGGAGAAGAGTATTGAATATACCATGGACTGCTAGGAAAACAAACAAGTTCGTCTTGGAGAGGGTGAAGCTGGGTTGTTCGTGGGAGACAAGGATTCTGAAGCTTTGTCTTACATACTTTGGACATGTTGCAAGGCAGTATCAGTCCTTAGAGAGGGACGTCATGCTTGGGAGGGGAGAGGGACAGTACAGTAGAGGAAGACCCTCGATGAGATGAATTGACTCCATCACTGGGGTAATGGGGATAGGCATGTTGTAGACAATAAGATTGGCAAGGGAAAGAACAGGGTTTAGGGCTGTTGTACATAGGATTGTTATGAGTCTCAGGTGACTCCACGGCACATAACAACAACAACCACAACTGAGGAAAACCAAACCCTGGCTTTAAAGGCAAACAGTCTGGTCAGCATTTTATTCTACGAGGTTTTTTCCCCTTGACAGGTCTTCATAAGAAGATAGAGCTTTTTTGTTTCCAAACTGAATGAAGGAATTAACAGTCAACTGACGGCCCTAAATTGTTGTTTGAGTTCTTGAAGGAGAACTCCTCATGGGACTCATCCTCTTCGCTTGCAAGGAGGAAAGGAGAGATTTTTCTTGAGACCTGGGAGGCCTTAGGTTGTTTGAACACAAAGCAGCAGCAATATTAATGTATGAGGAAAAAAAGTCCCAATTCCCAGAGTCTTAGTGCTAAATAGAACAACCTTGTCTTAGAAGGTGCTGCTGCGGTTACTGCTTGCCCACTTTCTGAATAAGCAAAAGACATGGATTAATCACACACAAATAACAGTATTTTGCCAGTATTTTGTTGTACAGACCTGAGATGGTACAAACAATTAAGGGCTCACCTACTCATTCGAAGCTTAGTAGTTCTAACAATTTCCAATGAGTTATTGTTGATAGGTGTCAGTGCGTTGACTATCACTCTTAGTGACCCAATGTACCTTGCCCTATGTTATTCTCACTGTCTCTAGTATTCTCAAGTGTCAATCCATTTTGGAATGGCAGAGACCTTTTCCAAACATAATGTCTTTTCCCAAGGCCTGGCTCCTCCGGACAACATTCCTAAAGTATATAAAACACTTTCAAAAAAAGGGTGGGTGATGTACTTTCAAATGATGAACCCAAACCCACTGCCACTGAGCTGGTTCTATAGCTACCTGCTGTCAGATTTCCAATGTGGTAAATCTTTTTTTGGAGAAGACTGTCTTTTTCTGAGAAGCAACTGGTGGATTTAAACTGACAACTTATCGGTTAGCCACCTGATACATGATGCATTTGGCCATCAGCACTCTGAAAGATCACAGTCATTGCGAAGCCTATGGGATGTGGTGCTATTCTGAAAAGCATGGGAGTCCAATGAGTCAGAATTTCCTTTGATTCAAATCACTATTTATGATTATTAATATAAACAGGGTACTTATATTTGCCAAACGCATCTCTATATCTCTCTCCTCTAACTCTGTCTTTCATTGTCATTGACTTTGGTTCAACTCACAGATGACACTCCAGCAGCTTTCTGAGACTGTAAATCACACAGAAGGAGAGATAATCCATCTTTTCCCCTCAGAAGGGCTGGGGGATTCAAACCACCACAGAGGCTGGGCCTTTTGGTTGGCAGCACAATTCCCCATGGGCTACCACAAAGGCTCCCTCAAATAGACATGCTATTGTTATTGCTAGGTGCCACAAAGTCACCTATGACTTACTGAGACCCTCTGAACAACAGGTCAGAGCCAAGCCCTATCCTGCGCCACCCTCCAGATCTGATATGCTCAGATACATTGTTCGTCACTGTGTCAATTCATCTCGCTGAGGATCATCTTCTCTTTTGTGGACTGTCCACCTTTTCCAGCCTGATGTCCTTTTCCAAAGCCTGGCTCTCCCTGATGACATGCTGAAAGCATGTGAAATGGAGTTTCTCCATCCCTGCCTTTCTTAGGAGCATTTCTATGGTTGCATTTCCTCCAAGACAGATTAGGTGTTTTGGCAGCCCATGAGAAAGTCAGTACTCTTCTCCAACACCACAATTCAAAGGCATAGATTCTTCTGTAATCTTTATTCATTGTCCATTTTCAGATACATTGGAAGTAGCTGAAAAGGCCATGGCACACCTCAGTCTTTAAACTGACATCCCTGCTCTTTCTCACTCTGGAGAGGTCCCTGACAGAAGATGTTCTCAATGCAGCCTATCTTTTTATTTGATTATTGTTACCTGAGTGTTGACTGTGGATCCAAGTAAAATGAAATTGTTGACAACTTCAATCTTTTTAATGATGCTGCCTGTTAGTCTAGTGGGGAGGATTTTTGTTTTCTTGATGTTGAGGTGTAATTCCTGTTGAAGGCTAGTCTTTAGTGCTTCTGCATTAAGTGCTCCAAACAGATTCAGGATCGTTATATACCAAGGAAATTTTTTTTTGTCATTATGCACTACATGTAGAAGGAGGAGTGGCATCTGCGTCCATAATAGCTTGCCTCCGGAAACCCTGTGAACCTAGAGAGAGGATGAAAGGCACCCAAGCGTCGAGGACTCTCCTTTGTAGGGTTGCTATGAGTCGCTTGCGACTCAACGGCACTTAACAACAACAACAACAACATGCACTACATAGGAAATTCTCAAACTTAAGAAACATTATTTCTAAGATAGAGGGATCTCTGGTGGCTGGGTGATAAGAAACTGTGCTCAACCCTGAAGGCATGCTGTTCGAATCCATTGTTGCTCCATTGCTGCTTCCATTCCATGGAAAAGGATGGATAAGCTCCTCACGTGATTAACTGTCTCTGAAAAACTGCCAGAGGGTCAGCTATTGGTCAGTTACAACTCGACTGTATACAACAAGAACATTTCTAAGGCAGACAGCTGAAGTTACGTGTAGATCATTCCACACAGTCACCTTCATTCTGTTGCTGCTGTAGTTGCCATGTGTGGTCAAGTCGACTATGCCTCATACTCTATGAGTAACAGATCAGAGCTTTGCTCTTCTCTGCACTGTCCTCCTGATCTCCCAATGCCCGTGAATCTATTGTTGAATCCACTGTCACTGTGTCAATCCATCCTGTTGAGGACCTTCCTCTCCCCATTCCCAGTATGTCCTTTCCAAGGACTAGCCCCTCCTCACAACATGCCCAAAGTATGCCAGCTGGATTTCGCCATTTTTGCCTCTAAAGAGAACCTTGGTTGCACCTCCTCTCATACAGACTTGTTCTCCTGGCAATCCATCAAGTATTCAGTATTCTTTGCTGACACCACAGTCATCTTCATTCACTGCCCAACTTACAGATGCATAAAAGCAACTGAACTCAGTGCAGAGTCATTAAGAAAAGAATTAAGATGCAGTGCAGCTGTGAAAATGATGAACTCAAGCCATCCAGCTTCTGATGAATTCCAAACATTCAAGGAAAACTTAAAGCATTTCCATGAACACATTAAAGTTGTAGGATATAGTCATCTGACTTATTTACATACCGAGTCTTCATGACTTGCCATCATTTTTAAACACATATATTTTCCTAAAGGAAATAAGGTGTCCCCAGATCTCAGCCTCTAGTCTCAGCCACGACTCTCCTCTAGAACTCTTGAAGTCTAAAATCAAGGAATAAATAAGCTTGAAAAGGTTGGGAGGCATCAGCTGCTCCACCTTCTTGGCTCGAGCCAGAGAGAAAGGCAAAGCTCCTCATCTCTTCATCAAGGGCTCCCTACCCTTCCTGAAGGCCACGACATGGTTTCACGGCCCTATTGTCTGTCACTATCTCCCGGCCATTCCTTGAGATCAGGGCTGCATTTGTCTTCTCTCAGGGAAGAACAGCCTCTCACCATCTCAGAACAAAAACCACCATGTGTATGTCTACATAAGCTGCCTCTAGAAAAAATTGTTTTGTTTCTAGAAAGAAATGTCATTTTTAAATGCATGCAAATTGTTGACCGGGTTTAGGATGGAGCTGTGCAATAGATAATATAATAAGCTGCTATTTCAACTGCAGTTTCTGATTTTTTTTCTCTGAAAAATCCTCTTGAAAGTTCATTAGTGAAGGTGTCTTTACTGCACTCTATTTGGATATAAAGCTATAATTTTCTTTTTTTCCTTCCAGCAGAACTTTAGATTACACACAGCACACAGCCTACTTTGAGAAGGATCATCTAAAACTTTACTTAGTGTGACATCTAGTGCTCAAAATGAGGAATTTGTACTATGGAGTCACTTTTTTGACTGGTAGCAATTTATTCCTGATTATATTGATTAGGTTCCACGAATAACATCTTTAGTATTTATGAGCACTGTAGCAACAGAGAAAAACAACCAATGCGAATAACATCAGGGGCTAGTTCCCTGACAAGCTACCATGAGCTCTAAGTATCCTCACAGGAATAAAACTCCCCAGAATTTTTTGGTTCCCACTAGCAGTCAGGAAATTAAAAGATGAATTGCACTGGGAAAATCTGTGGTCAGGGACCTCTCCAGAGTACTGAAAAGCAACAATGTCAGTTTAGAGACTAAGGTGTGCCTAATCTCGGTCATGGTATTTGCAATTACTTGTTATGCATCAGAGAGCTGGACAATGACTAAAGATGAAAGAAGAATTGATACCTTCAAATTATGGTGATAGAGAAGATTCTTGAACATACCAAGGAACACAAAGAAAATAGGTCTGTCTTGGAGAAGGTGAAACCAAGTTTTCCTCTGGAGGCCAGGATTTTGAAGCTCAGTCTTACATACTTTGGTCATGTGGCCCAGAGGGACCAGTCTTTGGAAAAGGACATCATGGTTGGAAGGGTAGATGGACAGCATCGGAGAGGAAGACACTGGGTGAGATGCATTGATACAGTAAACGGGGTGATGGGGGTCAGTGTGTCAGAATCAGTGAGACTGGCTCAAGACAGAGCAGGCTTCAGAGCTGTTGTTGTCCATAGGGTCGCTATGTGTTGTAGGCGACTCAACAGCACATAAAACCAAGAAGAGCGGAACATACTTTATCCCTTGACTGTTTAAAAAGATAAACATGAAGGGGAGAAGAAGAAAATAAAGAAGGGGTCAAATAAGGATGCTGTGATATTTTAGCATTTTCAAACAAATATTAAACACTTAGCTGGTGTTTATCACCTACGCTCTAATGAAAACATCCTAAAGATAGGAGTCAGGGGTCTCATGGTGAGATTTTGGCTCCTTCATTTATTAGCTATGTGATAGCAGTAAGTTGTTTAACTTCTCTGAGTCTCTGCTACATCTACCGGGAAAGGAGAAGTAAAACTTCTGCTTCCCATGGTTTTATGTGTCTCTCAGAAGAAACCTACGAAACTTTTGGCCTGGCCAGGGTATACTGAAAATTTATTGTTACATGCTATTGAGTCACCAGCGACTCATAGCAACCCGAAGTACAACATCTCTGAACCCTGCCCTATCCTGGCCCAATCTCACCATCTCTGACAGGCCCAATCCTACTTCTCTGAGTCACTGAGACAATTCATTTCATCCTAGGTCTTCCTCTCCTGCATTTTCCCTCCACCCTTCCAAGCATGATGTTCTTCTCCAAGGACTGGTACCTTCTGGCCATGTGCCCAAAATATGTGAGAAAGAGCTTCAAAATCCTTGCCTCCAGGGAGCAGCTTGGTTTCACCCTCTTCTGGACTGACCTGTTTGTAAGCCTCATATAGTATATTAATTTATTTTACATAAATCAACTTACTCTACCAAAAAAACCCTGTGAGGAAAGGACCATTATTATATTCATTTCACAACTGAGAAAATGGGAGGAAGACCTGGCAAGGTCTTGCCCAAGGTCACAACATCAATAAACAGCACAGGCAAGATCTGATCTCAGTCCCTGTGACCCTAGAACTCACCCAATAATCACCGCCTTACACTTGACCATTTTCTATGCCGTTTGTACCAGATTCATTTCCTTTGGAGCTCAGATCCTTGTAAGGGAGTTCCTTCTTTAAAAATGTTTTGTGCTAACGTGAGGTTTGACTTACAGCACATCATCAAAGGGGGGTGAAGGTCACCTCCACAGTGAAACTCTGCTCTGACCTTAGCCCTCCCTGCTGCGCCTTGATGAGCCTGATGTTTTGATGAACCTGATGTCTTGATGATCTTGATGTTTTCAGATCACCCTGTGTTATGCAGGCTGAGAGCCCAAAACACTGTGTGGTGCTAATTTAGATTTCTAGCTTCATTTTTCTTTTTGAAACCACTCTGGGCTTTGCCCTCAGCCCCCAAATAAGACTATATGAGCTGGCCTGGTACACTGGGGTGCGGGGAGCACAAAGAAGAGTCATACCAGCCCTAAGGTCTCTGCCCCATTGGCTGGGACCACTGCTGCAGCCACATCACAGGTCACCTTCTCCCTCTGCCCACGTATTTCACTCTCTTGCAGGTTCATTCCTGAGAACACAGCCTGGTAATACTCCAGCTCAAAAATTTCTGCCTTTGTCTAAGACTAGGACCCTGATTGACTTCCCTCTTTTTAATGGCTGTCCAGCATTCTACTGTGGGGATTATGCTATATTTGAACTGTTTTCTGAGACAGGTACTTTTGTCATTTTAAGATTTTCATACTTTCCTGTTGAACCCTCTTACCTCCCTTAAGTTTCTCTCTAATACCAACTTTTCACTAAGGTCTATCATCAACATCATCTTTAAAACCTTAACCTCCACTCCCTTCAGCCCACTCCACTCTTTACAAAGCATGTTGTTGTTGTTGTTGTTAGATGCCATTGAGTTGAGTACGACTCATAGTGACCCTATGAACAGCTGGACCTGCACCCTGCCTATGCCGTGCCATCCTCTTCATCTCTGACACACTAGAACCCATTGCTGAACTTACCATATCAATTTATCTCCCCTCCTTCGCTGATGTCTCCTAGCTACATGTTATGAAAGATGACATTTTTGCTGACTTTGCTGCCAAGGAGCACTCTGGCTGCACTTCTGCCCAGACATACCTGTTTTCTTCTTTTGGCAGTGCATGGGGTATGCAGGACTCTTCTCCAGCCCCACAACTCAAAAAGGCCTTCATTCTTCTCCTGTCATCCTTATTCATTGTCCAGTTCTCTGACACATAGCAGGGGATCGAGAAGACGATGTCCTGAATCAGGCACACCATAGTCTTGAAACTTATATTATTGCTCCTCAGCATTCTGCAGAGGCCCTTGGCAGTGGATTTGCCCAATGAAATTCGTCTCCTGATTTCCTGACTGCTGGTACCAAGGGTGTGGATTGTGATCTAAGCAAGATGAAATCATTAACAGCATCAGTCCTCTCCATCTATAATAATGCTAACTATTGGTCTTGTAGTGAGGAACTCTGTTTTCTTAATGTTGCTGCCTCTAAAAACCTGTTCAAGGGTGAGCTAGGGGTCAATTCCAACTCGATGACACACAATACCTACATTATCATTGTTGTTGTTGTTATGTGCCACTGAGCTGCCGGCAAGTCACAGCAACCCTGTGTACAACAGCCCTACACCCTGCTCTATCCTGTGCCAATCTCACTGTCTCCAACACAACCTACCTCCATTACTACAGTCACTAAATCAATCCATCTCATCGACGGCCTTCCTCTCCTGTGCTGTCCCACCAACCTCCCCAGCATGATGTCCCCTCTCCAAGGACTGATCCCGCCTTAGCAACATGTCCAAAGTATGTAAGACAAAGCTTCAGAATCCTTGCCTCCAAAGAACAGCCCAACTTAACCCTCTTTGTTCTCCTAGCAATTCATGGTATATTCCACACTCTTCTCCAGTACCACAGCTCAAAGGCCTCACTTCTTCTATCATCCCTAGTAATTGTCCAACTTTCTGATGCATAGCAAGTAATGGCAAAGACTATGGACTGTACCATTACACAATAATAAGAATAGTGTTTGTTGGCAAAATTGGAAAAATATCTGCAAAAGACTCAAGCAAGACCCACACCTCACTCCATACACAAAAACCAACTCGAGGTGGATCATGGACCTAGGACTAAAACCAAGGACTATAAAATTCATTACAGAAAAGCTAGGAACAACACTAGAAGTCCTAATCCACAACATAAACAGTCTTCCCAGTATCCTGGAAAAGCTACAACCAGGAGAAGATAACATAGATGAATGGGACCTTCTAAGACTCAAATCCCTATGCACATCCAAAAACTTCTCCAGTAGGGTAAAAAGGGAGCCACTGACTGGGAAAAAGTATTCGGTAATAACATATCAGATAAGGGACTTATATCCAGAATTTATTAAATACTTGAGCACCACAACAAGATAAAGGTAAATAATCCAATAGAAAAATGGGCACAGGATATGAACAGGCACTTCACCGAAGACGACATTCAGATGGCTAACAAACACATGAAGAAATGCTCAAAATCCCTAGCCCTAAGAGAGATGCAAATTAAAACAACTATGAGATATCATTTCACCCCAGTCAAAATAGCAAAATTTAACAGAACAGCAAGCAACAAATGCTGGCGAGGTTGTGGAGAAACTGGAACCCTGATTCACTGTTGGTGGGAGTGTAAAATGGTGCAACCCCTGTGGAAAGCAGTATGGCGCTTTCTCAAAAAGTTGCAAATAGACATACCATTTGACCCAGCAATTCCACTACTGGGAATATACCCTGAAGAGACCATAGCTGACATCCAAGCAGATATATGCACACCCATGTTTATTGCAGCTTTGTTCACAATAGCAAGGAGTTGGAAACAACCTAAGTGCCCATCAACAAACGAATGGCTAGAGAAGCTGTGGTATATTCGCACAATGGAATACTATGCTGCATTAAAAAACAAGGAACTCATGCAATATTATTCAAAATGGTTGACTCTGGAGAACATTATGCTGAGTGAAATATCCCAGTCACAAAAGGACAAATATTACATGATGCCACTGTTGTAGAATGGGACTGTCCTTGGGGTTGGGGAGAGACTGAGTAAGATGGGTTCAATAATGTATACTGCACTGAAACAGAGGAGGGAGAGAACCGTCTAAAAGAGAGATGTAACTGGGTATTTCTGTCATCACAGGAGACTAGAGCGAGGGCTGCATGGTGGAGGGGACCTGGGGGAGGGTTTGTAAAACAATGAAAGAATCTTTTCTTTTACTTTTCCATAATTTTTGGACTCATGTACTTAGAACTTGTTAGTCAAATTTGTGTCTTCTAGGTTGCAACACCCCCATGATACATCTTGAAGGATATGTACATGTACAGCCAAGCACAATCAATAAGAGTGCATCTGAATTCCAAAATCAATCTCCATAATAGTCTATGTGTTTCCTACTGCCAAAGGGGCCCTTTAGAGTAGTGAGAGAAGATCTTCACCCTGAAACCCACAGCGTCCCTTTTCAGCAGGAAGTAGCTAAGAGAATACGCCATCCCCTTTTCCTTATGACTCAGGGTGAAGTCTCTCTCAGGGAGGAGTGATAGGGAATGGCAAAGGATACACTGACAAAGAAGATTAATCAGAACTGGCTTTGACAAGCACTGTGGCATTTGGACAAGAACAAACTGGGAGGAGGGTAGAGAGAATAGTGCAACAATGAATGAGTGGAAGCCCAAAATCTCTGTAAATGTTTATGAAAATTAATAAAATATAATTATAGAAAAAAAAAGAATAGTGTTGTTATTATACATAACAACAATCATTATCTGACTCTTTCCATTACATATTGGACTGCTAATCATGCCTCTAGAAACTCTGTGAACTTTGATAAATATTGATAGTTGTAGAGGGGCTTCAGGCCTTTAGTTCACAGGGTCGCTATGAGTCATGAGCGACTCGAAGGCAATCAACAACAACAATCAAAAGGCTAGCAGCTCAAAAGCTTTATCTGCCAAATAGGAGAAAGATGAGCAGTCTCCTCCTGTAAAAACCTACAGCCTCACAAACCAGACAGAGAGAGGGTCGCTACATATCAAAAGCAATTCAATTTGGGTGTTTTGGTCCTTCTTCCACTACCATATAGCTCTGACAGGGCTGGGGCTTTTACTTCTTTGCTCACTGTTGTATCTTAAGTGCCTAAACATGTTTGTGCCTGGTAGATTTACTGAGTAAATTATATACTGGATATATTTATACATGTATTTTAATGAATTTTTTGCAAAGGTTCAAAAGAAACTGCTGGGTTAGAAGATTTATGTATTTAAACATGTGTTTGTTGTTGCTTCTAGCTGCTGTTGACTCCAACCATAGCTTCCCCGTGTTTAACAGAAGGAAACAGTGGCCAGTCTTATGCTATCCTCATGATCACTGTATGCTCAAATTCATTGTCATTGTGTCATTTTGAGAGCCTTCCACTCTATGGGGTTCATTTCCTAGCAGTCTATCAGACAATATTCTGATGTGATTCATGGGCTATCCATTGGCTAGGTTTTGGAGAATGGGAATCCCAGAACACTTGATAGTGCTTATGCAAAACCTATACTTGGACCAGGAGCCAGTTGTCAGAATAGAGCAAGGAAACACTTTATGGTTCAAAAATTGGGAAGGGTGGATGCCAGGGAAGGGATGTGTCCTACCTCCATACCTTTTCAATCTATATGAAGAACAGATTATTTGGGAGGCTGGGCTCTATAAGGAGAAATGTGGCTTCAGAATTGGAGGAAGACTCATCAAAAATCTGCATTATGCAGATGGCATAACTCTATTTGCTGAAACTGAGGAAGACCTGAAGTACTTCCTACAGAAGGTCAAAGACTGCAGCCTTAAATATGGATTGAAGCTCAATATCAATAAAACAAAGATTCTCACCACTGGGCCTATTGGCAGCACCATGATAGATGGTGAAGAAACTGAGTTTGTTAACAGCTTTAGTTTGCTTATACCAGCAGCCAGGAAATTAGAAGACTAACTGCATTGGAAAAGTCTGCTGTCAGAGACCTCGCCAAAGTACTGAAGAGCAACAATGTCAGCCTGAAGACTAAGGTACGCCTGATTCAGGCCATGATCTTTGCAATTACTTGCTATGCATCAGAAAGCTGGACAATGAATAGGGATGAAAGAAGGAGAATTGATGCCTTTGAGCTATGGTGCTGGAGAAGAGTATTGAATACACCATGGATGGCTAGGAGAACAAATAGGTTTGCGCTAGAGAGGGTGAAGCCGGGCTGCTCCTTGGAGGTAAGGATTCTGAAGCTTGATCTGACATACTTTGAACAAGTTGCAAGGAGGGACTAGCCCTTGGAGAGGGACATCATGCTTGGCAGGGTGGTGGGACAGTGCAAGAGAGGAAGATCCTTGATGAGATGGATTGATTCAGTGACTGCGGTAAAGGGGGTAAGTATATCAGAGACAATAAGCTTGACACAGGATACAGCAGGGTGTAGGGCTGTTGTACATAGGGTTGCTATGAGTCACAGGTGACTCAACAGCACATAACAACAACAACAATTTTTGGAAACATATTGCCAGGCCTTTCTTCCTAGTCTTAGTTTGGAAACTCTGCCGAAAGCTGCCCACCAGGAAATGACACTGCGGGTAATTGAAATACCAGTGGCCTAGCTTCGGGCATCACAGCCACACACAAACCATCATAGTACAAAAAACTGAGATTAGTGGTAGACAATTTTGATAGATAATGCTACATGCTTTTCTGAAGATGCACCAATTTATGCTCTCTTTAGGTGAATCTTAGAGAAATATAACAATTTTAAAATGATGACTGTATCTTGGACTTTTCTAATCAATGAGCTCAAGGTAAAAAACATTGTGAGGAGGAGTTATTTAGAAAAACACATGGCTGGTGCTACTTCTGTCCGAAGATAATCACCCTCAGAGCATCAGAAAGAGAAGATTCAACCTTCTTGTGGAACAGTTCTTGTTCCCCACAGTGAGGGGTATTCTCTCTATCAGCACCTTAGTTCAAAGTTGACCAGAAGAAGAACTCAACTGATCATGTCAGTTTAACAGTCAAACAGAAATTTCCCAACTCCAGGGCCTTAGTCAAAGATTGTAAAGACCGTGGGCAAAGTCGTCACATTTGTCCCATCATGTTCTGTTATTGCTGATCCTTGAGAATGTGCACTTCGTCAGCAGTGATGTCACCTTCGAAAAGAAACCCATGCAATATTGATAGCGATTTAATGGTGAAGAACTCTCACGGCAGTGCCAGTTTTGACAAGGTTGACATTCTCTGTAATAAACACAGTCATTACTTCTGACAGTGCTGGTAGAATGATTTCATTAAAATGTGGGGAAGGAAGAGAAGCCTTGGAAATAATGGGGAAGGAGGCATTATGGCAGTCCTGAAGGAGGAAATACACACATCAGATACTTGATACAACTGTCAAAACGAAATTACAAACACACATTCAGATCTTTGGTCGTAGTTAGGAAAAACAAAGTGTTCTTTTCTACCTAGGGAGGGAGCTCTGGTGGGGTGGTCCACAGGGGGGTGCACTGCTAACACAAAGGCAGAACCTCTCTGGGGGATTGCACCCACCAGTGGCTCCTTGAGAGAAAGACAGGCACTCTCCTCCTGTGTGATTTACAGATTCCCAGAAACTCGATGGAGTGTCAGTTATGAGTCCACTCCAACTGAATGACAATGAGTTTGAGTTTTTTATTTTATCTAGACCTTTTTCTTTATTTTACCTTGTTGTTGTTATGTGCTGTCGAGTCGCTTGTGACTCATAGTGACCCTGTGTACAACAGCACTGAACCCTGCTCTCTCCTATGCTAACCTTATTGTCTCTGACACAACTACTCCCATTATCCCAATCCCTGAATCAATCCATCTCATCAAAGGCCATCCTCTCTTGCACTGTCCCTCCACCCTCCGAAGCATGATGTCCCTCTCCAAGGGCCGGTCCCGCCTTACAACATGTCCAAAGTATGTCAGAGAAAACTTCAGAATCCTTGCTTGGTTTCACCCTCTCTGGGACAAATTGCTTCGTTCTCTTAGCAGCCCATGGTATATTCAGACCGATTTGTTTTCTTGTCAGTCCATGGCATGTTCAAGACTCTTCTCCAGGCACCACAGCTCAAAGGCATCAATTCTCTTTCTGTCATCCCTAGTCATTGCCCAGCTCTCTGACACATAGAAAAATTGACTTTAGACTTCAATATACCTGTCTAGGTTTCAGCACTGACTCATTTTTATTACCTGTCTATCATTCTCAGCTTAATAATATATTCTAGGAATGTTTCAGGTTTATAAGATGCTTGCAGGAAATCATATTCTATTCTCATTTCATTATTTTTTAAAAATCAACAACTCTATCTAAGAAGTTGCGCTGCAATTCCAAAAGTACTCGGTTCGAATCCACCAGCTGCTCTGTGGGAGAAGGGTGGGCAGTCTCCTCCTGTGTGATTTTCTGCTTCTGAAACCTGCTGGAGGGTCAGGTATGAGTTAGTTCTGACTCAATGGCCCACAACAATGTGTGTGTGTGTGTGTGTGTGTGTATATATATATAATGTTTTGAAAATTTTCCCTTTCCTGTCTGTTTTCTGCCTTGGCCTAAGGTAAGAACAATTTTTATGAACTTGCCCAAGGGCATGGGTGGCAAGTGATCAAGATTTCTCAGGATGTGATGAGAGTGTGGCTGTGGATGAAACCAATGCAAGAGTTTCTGACCTTTCCAGAAATCACCTTTTGCTGAGGAACCTTTGACTCCACCTAAGCACTGAAAAGGGAACTTGGCTGGGGCAGTCTCTAAGACAGCCGTGCTGCTAGCCCAAAGGTGAGCAACTCATGGCTGGAATCCATCAGCTGCTCCGTGGGAGAAAGATGGGCAGTCTCCTCCTGTGCAATTTACAGCCTTAGCAACCTGCTGGAGGGTCAGCTATGAGTAAGAACCAATTCAGCCACAATTAGAGGAAGATGAAACAAGTTGCCTTTTCTTATTTCTCTTTGATTTTAGAGCTAAAGTTGACGAGGACAAAATGTAAAAATGTGGAGTATCAAAAGGAGAGTCAATTTTCTGTATTTTCCCACTTACTATAAATAGCGTTCCTTTTTTATCCATATTGAACTTGGGCTCAACATATTTGAATAACAAGAAAGAACTTTTGAGGTTTATCAACTTCTAACACACTTTTTCCAATAAAAAAAAACCATCTGAGACGTTAAGTCTATTGCGTAGAAATTTAATGACTACATTGTTAGGTTTAATGGTGCCACTGAGTCATAGGACATTGGCAATTGTGGCCTAGTGGTAAGGAGCTGTACTGCAATCCCAAAGGCACACAGTTTGAGCCCACCAGCTGTTCCATGGGAGAAGGATGGGCCATCTCCTCTGAAAACCCACCAGAGGGTCAGCTATGGGTTGGTCCCAACTAGACGATACAGAACAACAATAATTAAGTCATAGCAAGCCTGGCTCATAGTAACCCCAGGTACAACAGCCCAAACCCTGGCTGATTCAGTGCCAATCTCCTAACTACTGCTCTGCTGGGTGCATGGTTGCAGCCACTGTGCCAAGCCATCTCATAGAGAGACTTCTTCTCTTATGCTAATTGTGTGCTTTATTAGATAGGACATTTTCCTTAAGGACCAACCCCTCCTGATAACAAGTGCAAAGCACGTGAAACAAAGTCTTGCCATCTTTGTCATCTGATTGGCTGCACTGCTTCAAAGGCAGATTTGTTTGTTATTTCAGTAGTTCCACAGCACATCCAATATTCTTCACCAATACCACAGTTCAAAGCATCAATTCATCTTCAGCCTTCCTTGTTTACTGACCAACTTCTACATGCGCAGCTGATGGCAAAAGATGCCATGACGTGGGTCAGGTGCACTTAATCCTCAAAGTGACATCTTGTGACTGGAGAGCATTATGCTGAGTGAACTAACTCAGTCTCATAAAGACGAATACTGTATAAGACCATTATTGTAGAACAAGTATGAGGATCGGGGGATGGGGGGCGCTTAATCATAGGGTCACACAATTTGATGGGTGGAAGGAGAGACTGGTAAAGGAAAGGGGAAAGGTCTGGTGTGAAAAACAATGTATATTCACTTTATGAACTTTGTACATGAATCAATATAAAATAAAATTTAAAAAATAAAATGACAAGGGAGCTCTGGTGGTCTAAAGGCAGGAAGCTGCACTGCAATCTCAGAGGTGCGTGGGTCAAATCCATCAGATGCTCTGCCGGAGGAAGGACAATCTCCTCCTGTACCAGTCAGATCCGATTTGATGGTACACACACACTCATCATCATCATCATCATCATCATCATCATCATCATAATATGACATCTTGCTCTTTGGCACTTTAAGGCACTTTATCCTTTTCTGCAGATTTCCCAGTGAAAGAAATTATCTAACTTCTTGATTGCCACTTCCATAGGTGTTGACTGTTGGTTCAATAAAATTCTGTGACATCTTCAGTCCTTTCTCCATTTATCATGGTGTTGCCTTCTGGTCCAGTTGTGGTGATTTCTGATTCTTTTATATTGACATAGGGAGCTCTGGTGGCATAGCCCATAGTAAATTGTATTGCTACCCTAAAGGTGGCGCCTCTCTGATAGTTCAGATCTATTAGTCGCTCTGCAGGAGGAAGATGGGAAATCTCCTCTGTGATTTACAGCCTCAGAAAACCCGATCTAGGGGTGGAGGTGGTCAGCTCTGCATCTAAGTTTAATGGCAATGACTTGGAGTTTTATGGTGAGATGTAATCCATACTGAAAGCTGTAGTCTCTGAGCCTCATCAGGAAGTGTGTCAAGTCTCCATCATTTTGGGATTGAAAGTCCCTCCTCAATTCATGTCTGTCTAGAACCTCAGGATTTGGCTTTATGTGGAAATAAGTCTTCTGCAACTGCAATTAAGATGAGGTCACACTGGAGTCTAGCGTCTAAATACAGTAACTGGTATCTTCATAAAAGAGGACAGACATAGACACAAAGGCCACGTGAAGATGGAGGCTGAAACTGGAAGGATGTACTTAAAGGTCAAGGAAGACCAGAACTAGCTGGGAGTCCTGAGACACTGGAAGGGGCAAGGAAGGACTCCTCCTTGGACTCTTCAGAAGGACAAGCTGACATTGTGATTTCAGACTTCTGGTCTCCAGATTCTGAGAAAAGAAGGTTCTGTTTTAAAGACACACAAGTTTGTGATAATTTGTTACAGCAATTGTAGGAAACAAATACACATATAGTCTCATGTCATCACGACCTAGTAGTAGAGGCAGGACTGGGTTTCAGGACTTAAGACTCTTACTACAGTGCTTTTCCTAAGAGGATACCACCTGCCTAACTCTGCTCTTCTCCATTTACTCTCCCGCCTATCTTAAGTAGTTCTAACCATCCTAACTGCACTTTCTCAATAGCTTAAGAAGTCTATTTTTAGGGTTCATGGCTCTGTGTTCTGTTAAGGCCTCTGTGCTTTGCACTCTTATCTGCAGTTGGAATTACCTGGGGGGTAACGTGAGCTTTCTGAAAGCAAATCAATTGCAATTGTACGTGTGGTTATTTTCTTTACTTCCCACAGGCAATTTATAAACCTTCAAGGACTTGTCTACTGCTGTGAGTGCCATGCTTCCTGATAAGTTTCTTTGCCCCATGATAATCAACTGTGAATGCTTCAAAATCTTAAGGGTTGATGTGATGCCTCTCCATAATGGAAGCTGCACCTACACTACCTCTCTTCTCTCTAATGGATCACTATCCCCAGATTAGGTCAACGATAATAACAACATAACGACCATTATATGTGGAAGACTTTCCTGGGATAATATATATCCTTTCAAAAATAGACTTCAAATGTCTTGCTAATCTTGGATGTTCCCCATTTCATTTCATGTGGGAAATTAAATTATTGGTTCCAACTCTTCATTCCTTGCTATAGCTTGGCTTTTTGCCTTGTAATTTTGCAGTTACTCCCACATTGGGGGTGTTTTCTCCTCCATTCCTTGACTTTTGGTTTAGCCAGGGGGCTCGGCTCTGTGGGATTATCACCACAATGCTTATCCCTTGGCACCAGCAGCCAGGAAATCGAAAGACAAATTGCATTAGGTAAATCTGCAGTCAGGGACCTTTCCAAAGTACTGAGAAGCAACAATGTCAGTTTAGAGACTAAGGTACACCTGATCCACACCATGGTCTTCACAATTACTTACTATGCATCAGAGAGGTGGACAGTGATTAAGGATGACAGAAGAAGAATTGATGCCTTTGAGTTGTAGTGCTGGAGAAGGGTCTTGAACATAGCATAGACTGCCAAGAAAACAAATAGGTCTCTCTTTGGAGAGAGTAAAATCAAGTTTCTCCTTGGAGGCTAGGATTTTGAAGCTCTGTCTCACATACTTTGGGCATGTGGCCAGGAGGGACCGATCCTTAGAGAAGAACATCATATTCGGAAGGGTAGAGGGAAAGTGCAGGAGAGGAAGACCCTGGATGAGATGGATTGATACAGTAAATGGGGCTATGGGGGTTGGTGTGTTGGCATTTGTGAGATTTGCTAGGACAGGGTAGGCTTCAGAGATGTTGTACATAGGGTCACTATGAGTCACCAGCAACTTGATGGCACATAACAGCAACAACACAATGTTTATCTATGAAGTCTGTTATATGAGGTCTTTTCTCCCACACTTCTGCTTTCACAATAGAGAGAATATTCTGAGAGGAGGCAGCTGTTGCTCCTTTTTCCTGGGTCCCCAATAAATACATGTGGAACAGAGCTCCCTCCACTAAATTCAGGTTCCAAGAATTGACCCAGCCAAAGTGCAGGTGGTGGTTGTTGTTGTTATGTGCCATCGAGTTGCTAAACTCTGCTCTGTCCTGTGCCAATTGTACTGTCTCTGACACACTCATCCTGATTACCCCAGTCACTGAATCAATCCATCTCATAGAGGGCCTTCTCCTCCTGCGCTGTCCCTCCACCCTCCCAAGCATGATGTCCTTCTCCAAGGACCGGTCTCTCCTCACAACATGTCCAAAGTATGTTAGACGGAGCCTCAGAATCCTTGCCTCCAAGGAACCGCCCGGTTTAACCCTTTCCAGGACAAATCTGTTTGTTTTCCTAGCAGTCCATGGTACCCTCAATAGTCTTGTCCAGCACCACAGCTCAAAGGCATCAATACTCCTTCTATCCTCCTTAGTCATTGCCCAACTCTCTGATAAATAACAAGTGATTGCAAAGACCATGGCTTGTATCAGACTCACCTTAGTCTTCAGAGACACGTGCTGATAGTGACTGCTCACTAACAGCTGATGGCTGCTTGTTCGAGGGGCAAATGGCTAGGACTAGAGCGTGGTCTCTAGGTGTGGAGAGTGACTCCAGCTGACAACCAGCCCCAAAAGAGGCACATCTATTATTATTGTCACGACAGGAGTCCAGAATGAAGGCTGCATAAGTGGAGTGGACTTTGGGGGGAGCGGCAGGGGGGCAGAGATCATATAACAATGGAAGAATTTTTCTTTTATTTTTCAAAGAGAAGAGCAAACTGGGTGGTGGTGGGGGGGGCAGGGAGAAAAATGCAACAATGAATGAATGAAAATCCAAAGTCTCTGTAAACGTTCATTGTTGTTGTTTTTGTTAAGTGCTGTGGAGTTGTAGGTGACTCATAGCGACCCTATGGATGAAAGTCCTGGACACCTATATAACTTTTGTCCTTTCTCCAGTTCATAGAGTTTCCAGAGGCAAGCTATTATGAAAGTGGATGCCACTCCTCCTTCCAAAACGTTCATTAAAATTAATAATAAAATGAAAAAAAAAAAGAGGCACATCATACCTGCAACTGCAAAGAGCTGTGTGTGGGCCCAAATGACTCGGGAAGGTGACCTTGAGTCTCAGTCTTCATTTTCACCTGAACAGCCACTGAACAGATGATGGAGCTAAGCCTGATCTCTTTACCCCAAGAAATGGAGAGAAAAGATATATGTGGTTTACAGCAATTTGTTGTGGAAGTAGTTCCTGGGTGCTCAGTTAATGTGTTTGACAGCAAATTGAAAGGCTGCAAGCTTGACTCCACAGATGCATCTCAGAAGACGGGTCCAATGACCTACTCTGCAAAATAAGCCATTGAAAACACTGTGGAGCCCAGAATGCCATCGGCTGACTACAACTCACAGCGTCCTCTGAACAACAAATCTTAACCTTGCCCTGTCCTGTACCATCCTCACAATCCGCACCATGCTCGAGCCCATTGTTGTAGTCATGGTGTCAAACCAGACCCTCAACTAGAGAGGGTCTTCCTCTCTTTTACTGACCCTCGATCTCTCCTAGCAAGTCTTTTCCCAAAAACTAGCCCCTCCTGACAACATGCCCAAAGTATGTGCAATGAAGTTTCACCATCCTCACCTCTAACAAGCACTCTGGTTGCACTTTCTCCAAGACAGACTTGTTTGTTCTTTTAGCATACCATGAGATATTTAATACTTTTCATCAAGATTGAAATTCAGAGGCATCAATAATCAGAGTTGATTTGATAGTTATAGGTTCTGACATTTTAAGGGCAATGCACAAATACGCAATCGAAGAAACCACACCTTCACCGATCATAATTAGGAGATAAAAGTTATTGGCATGATCATATTGGTTTATGGGCAGGACCCCTTCTAGGTTCTTCTTGATCAATTGCTCCATAGAGTTGGCTACCATTGGCCAATTTTAACAGCAGTTGCCAAAGTAACAAGGCACAATGTTTATAATCTTTACAGTGCTTCAGACATGGGGAAAGTTCAGTAACAACACCAAAGAGAAACACAGACTACAGATTAGTATGCTGAATTCAGATCAAGCCAGACCAGTTTAGAGTGGATGTGCCCCTGAAAACACATTTGATTTTTAAGTGGCAGAGTCAGCATCATTCACTGGTTAGACTTGAACCAAGGAATGAAGCCTTGGAGCGCAGCCAGTGCACTGAAACCAGGTCTAAAACTGGGCTGCCTTTGTGCAAAGGTCGGATTACAAGAAGACTCCTGATGAGGTACAGGTGGTAAATTTGCCAGCCAAGATGTCAGTCAGTCGATGGAAAATTCTGTGATGGTCCAACAAGGCCCAAAGTCAAATGAGAAGGAGTAGCTGCTCACTGACAGGAACCAACAGCAACCCCCACCCACTAGGGGGAGAGAAGCTCAAGTGACAAGAGCACTTACAAGCGCTGAATGAGAAGCTTCCATGTAACAGGTGAGATAAAAGGGGATAAGAGCACCTGGAGCTTCTACCACAGGGCAAATGAGTTCTGTGTTTACTGTGAAATGAATGTAGAATTAGGAGTTTAATAAGAAAGTGAATGTCCTGCCTACAATAGAATCTGCTGGAAGACCAAATTCATTACCAACCAAGATGATTTTTCAATATGCAGATGATACAACCTTGTTTGCAGGAAGTAAACAGGACTTGAAGTATTACTGAAGATCAAAGACTGTAGACTTCACTATAGGTTACACCTTGTTGTTGTTATGTGCTGTTGAGTTGCCTGTGATTCATAGCAACCCTATGTACAAAAGCTCTGAACCCTGCTCTGTCCTGTCAATCTCACTGTGTCCGGCACACCTACCCCCATTACCCCAGTCACTGAATCAATCCATCTCATAGAGGGCCTTCCTCTCCTGCGCTGTCCCCTCCACCCTCCCAAGCATGATGTTCCTCTCCAGGAACTGGTCCCTCCTTGCAACATGTCCAAAGTATGTCAGATGAAGCTTCAGAATGCCTTAACAAAAGCCCTCACAATTTGACCAATAGACAGCATTAGGATAAATGGAGAAAAGACCGGCATTATTAAAGATTATATTTCCTTTGGATCCTCAATCATCATCCACGGAGCAGGAGTCAGGAAATCAAACGGTGTCTATTGCATTGAGCAAATGTGCTGCCAAGGATCTCCTTAAAGTGCTGAAGAGGAAGGCGGTCGGTTTCAAATGTGCCTGACCGAGTCATGGTGTTTTCAAATGCTTCAAATGTTTGTGAAAGTTGAATTGATTTTTTTAGAGCACAGAATTTATCAGGATGATGATAAATACTTTGCATTAAATAAAAAGTTTGCCCTTATTACTTCACAGGCTAATGTTCAACTTTATCGGCCATATCACATTATTAGGAATGTCATATCCTATTAGGATTCAGGATTTCACCCATTTAAATGCAACAAATACTGCTTACCTACTGTGGCAGATGCTGATGAGAGCAGAGATTTGCCCCAGGAACCCCAGCCTGCCCATCCCCCTCCATGCTGAGGGGCCTCAACAGCCTGTGGAAAAACAGATTAGGCACAAGGTCAGCGATTTAGTTCAACCCTGAAAGGAAAAAGCACTCATTGGTTTGAAACAATGAAAAGGGGGGGGGATTCCCAACAACCATATCTCACTGATTTTATAGTTTACAGCAGCAATAAAGGCATATCCTAACACACACCACCCTGTGTATTTAGAGCCCAAACTACTGGGTGGTGGCATGGGTTGAAGTAAGCAAAAGCATTTACTATATCCCAATTCTCCAATTTTCTGGTTCCAAATTCTCCCGTTTTTGTGGCAACCACACATAAAAACACAAGGACAAAGGCCATGGGAAGGGGGAAGGTAAGAAAGACCTATCATTTTGTTGTTGTTATGCACCAGCGAGGAAGTTAGTTCTGAGTTATGGTAGCCTTATAGGGGACAGCAGGACTGTATCATAGGGTCTTCTAGGCAGAGGAGTTCCTGGTGAGTTCACACCACTGAAGTGACTAGCAGTGAATACAGAGTTCCAATCTTTTCACAACCTCACCAGCATTTGTTGTTTGCTGACCTGTTGAATTTTGCTATTGTTGTTGGGGTGAAATGATATCTCATAACTATTTTGATTTACATCTCTCTGACCAGAAGAGATTTTGAACATTTCTTCATGTGTTTGCTTGCCACCTGAATGTCTTGTTTGGTGAAGTGTTTATTCATATCCTGTGCCTATTTTCTGATTGGGTTGTTTACCTTTGAAATGTGTAAGGAGTTAGAGTCAGAAAATCAAAAGGGCTGAACTCACTCAGCATTTCTTAAGCTCAAGGAACTGAAGAACAAATTCAAACCTAGAGTTGCTATAATCAAGGATGCTGTAGGCAGAATATTAAATGATCCAG
>NW_006399917.1:1763387-1773572 GCF_000299155.1 Elephantulus edwardii
TAGGAAGGATAGAAGGAGAATTGATGCCTTTGAGCTGTGGTGCTGGAGAAGAGTATTGAGGGTACCATGGACTGCTAGGAAAACAGATTCCTCCTGGAAAGGGTCAAACCAGCCTGCTCCTTGGAGGCAAGGATTCTAAGGCTTCGTCTAACATACTTTGGACATGTAGCAAGGAGGGACAGGTCCTTGGAGAGGGAAATCATGCTTGGTAGGGTGGAGGGACAGGGCAGAAGGGAAAGGCCCACTATGAGGTGGACTGATTCAGTGACTGGGGTAATCGGGATGGGTGTATCAGAGGCAGTGCGATTGGCACAGGACAGAGCAGAGTTCAGGGATGTTGTACATAGGGTCGCTATGTCACAAGTGACTCAATGGCACATAACAACAACAACAACAACATATTCTATACATTTTAGATATAAATGCCTTATCAGATGTGTCATTGCCAGATATTTTTTCCCTAGTCTGTGGGTCTTCTTCTTACCCTGTTGGAGAAGTTTTTTGATGTGCATAGGGATTTGATTCTTAGAAGATCCCATTAATCTATTTTATTCTCTCCTGGTTGTAGGATTTTCATTATGCTTAGAAGATTGTTCATGCCGTGGATTAAGGCTTCTAAAATTCTTCCTAGCTTTTCCCTGATGAATTTTATAGTCTTTGGTTTTTTTTCTTGGTCCCTGATCCACATTGGATTGGGTTTTGTGCATGGTATGAGGTAGTAATCAAGCTTTTTAAAGCCTTAACTTACTCATTATAAAATATAAACTGTGTGGTCAAATCTTACCTTGTAGGCTATTGCTAAGCTTAAAACAATTCATATGAAGCTTTAAGCATACTGCCTGGCAGATAACAAATTCTCCAAAAACGTAAGTTAGGAATGCTAGAAAGAAAAAAGTGTATTTTTTTTTCAGACTGAGAAGCAAAAATCTTTGAAAGTTGGCTGGCATTTTTGTCTTAAAACAATAAAAAGCTTGTTAACATAAAGGAAATACTCATGACTGTCTGCTTTCGTTTTTAGTTTCTGTATTGATTTACTTCGCTTCAGTGTGGAAGTTAATGGCAATTTATACCACCATAGAGACAGATGCAGCTCAATGATTAATATCTCTTTCATGGGACAAATCACTACCTACGTGATTAGGGAAAGTTAATACACTTAGAAGTGACAGCTTCTGACTCAAATTTGCAAGGTTTAATATGTTCTGACAGCTGGTAATTGACTAGCAAATGAAAATAAATATTACATAAGTCTAGAACCTTCTGCAATGTGATAAATGACTACTTCAACCACCTTATTAATAAAGCTCCTTTGACATTGAGGTGTGCCTTCCTGACCAGCTCGGAATATTTGTCACCAATGACAATTGCTCAAACGACTGAAAGTACATACATTCAACCTAAAATCTATAGAAAGTACATGTTTAACAAGTATTAGAGATGTATTTCTTCATGAGTACATTCTCAATTTTAAATGTATTTAATAGCACATTTATGAGATAATAAAGCAGATCGTGAGTCTACTCACAGCTATTGCTAATACCAGAGATGTCAATTCTGAATCATAGTGCCCCTCTGCTGGGTTCCCTAGGCTGTAAATCTTTATGAAGGAGATTGCCCATCTTTTTTCCTGAAGGTGATGAACTCAAACTGCCAACCTTTCTCATAGTAGCCCAATAACATGACATACTTTGTTCTAAGACTTGCTTTCATTATATAATGTAGTCGTGAGGTTGTGGTGGAACAGGTAACTCATTGACTCAACTGCTTTGGTGGCTACCATTATCAGGACGAATCCAAGGGCTGTGCACAGGCCAACTGCCTTGGAGGCAGGAGCCTTCCAAGGCTGCATCCTTGGCCTGTTTTTCTTTATTTATATATAACACCTGGGCAAGCTCACCTATTCCCATTACTTAAACTCCATCTGTAGGCTGACATCCTCCACCTCTCTCTCACTGGCTCCAGACCATTTTAGTCAACTGGCCACCAAATATCGCCCCTTGGCTTTCCCCTGGGACATTCAAATGTGCACCACTCACCCAGGTGTTTGGTGGTAGAATTCTCACCTTCCGTGTGGAAGATGTGGATTTGAATCCACACCAATGCACCTGGTGTGCAGCCCCCAGCCACCCTGTCATGGAAGGGTTTGTGTGATGTTGTGGTGTTGAACGGGTTTTAGAGGTGCTTTCCAGACTAAGATGGACTATTTATGAAGGTCTGGTGATCTCCTCCCAAAAATCAACCAATGAAAGAAAACTCAATGGATCACAACCCTCAGGCCCACAGATGATAATGGGGATGGGCTGGCTCAGGACTAGATAGGGTTTAGTTCCATTTACATAAGGTCATCATTAGTCCAGGGCTGGAGCAAATAATCCAAAAAGCTGGGGTATTTGAAGAAGAATACAGCATCATGCTTGGAGGAAGACTCATCCACAACCTGCAATAATACAGATGATATAGCCTTGCTGGTCGAAAGTAAAGAGGTCTTGAAGACTACAGCTTTTCAGTATGCATTACACCTGAAGACCAAGAAAACAAAATTCCTTACATCTGGACCAACAAACAACACCATGATACATGAAGAAAAGACAGATGTTTTCAAGGGTTTCCTTTCACTTAGATGCACAATCAACACCCATAGTGGCAGCAGTCAAGAAACCAAAAGACATGTTGCATTGGGCAACTTTGCCATCGAGGACCTCTAGTGCTAAAGAGCAAAGATGTAAGTTTATAGACTAAGATGTGCCTGACCCAACTCATTGTGTTTTCAATTGCTTCACATGCACCTAAGAGTTGGGCACTGAATAAAGAAGATTGAAGAAGAATTGATGCCTTTGAATCATGGTATCAGCAGAGAGTATTAACTATGCCATGAACGGCCAAAGAACAAATAAATCAATCTTGGAAGAAGTGCATCCAAAATGTTCCTCAGATGTAAGAACGGTGAGACTTCATTTTATCAGGAGAAGTCAGTCTTTGGAAAAACAGAAGATCGGTGAAGGAGACAGATTGAGAAATAAAATAACTGAGACAATGGGCTTAAAATCTATTGGAACATAGTTGATAAGTATTGTTAGAAAGAAAGCATTTGTATTTGTATTAATTGTGTGTAAATAGCATTTTAAAATATTTTCCCAGATTGTGGAAATAACCAACTTTGAATTGGTTTTTCAATTTCATAGTATGATAACAGCATTTTCCCTGTTTTTATTAGTATATTCCTTTCACTGAGCATTTTCCCATAATGCTTTTTGTAGCAAAAATATTGGCAGATCTCCCGGTAGGCAGAAGAATGTCACAAAAAAAAATAAATAAAAATTGAACAGATATTGTCTATTAAAAAAAACAAACAAAACAACCCTCAGCAGAGGCTGTGAGGATGGAACAAGACCAAGCAGGGCTATATTCTGTTGAACACTGGGTTGCTATGAGTTGGACCCCACTCAATGGTACTTGACAACAACTCTTATGATGTGATATCATGAGCTGTTGTCGATTGAAGTCTGTCCCCTAAAAAAACAAAAAAACAAACAAACAAAAAAACCAACAGTCAAACCCACTGCCATAGAGTTAATTGCAACTCATGGAGACTCTCCGTCAAAGCTTAAATCTTTTTAAATCTTCCAAAACTGTAAATTTTTTTTTAACAAAACAAATCATATTCTTTTATTAAAGAAGTGCCATTTTTAATTTAGCTTTCTGACTCTGTGCTTGTGCCTTCAATGCTTTCACAACAATTTTCTGCTCTTCAATAAGGAAAGCACACTTCATCCAGGCATGGGTACTCTTAGCACACATGGAACCACCATAAGCTCTGCTGACACACTGGGGTTTTTGTTTTGTTTTTATTTATTTTTTTTTTTTTTACAACCTCACAGCATGTATCCCTCTTAGCCTGGGCACACACCAGGTGCAGATTTTGGCATTTTCCCCAACCTTCTTGGTATAAAGGTAAACAATTCTATTTCCAAGGGTTTAGGACAGCTTAGTTTTGTTAGAGGCTGTGTTACAGGACAGCCTACAATGGTAGGCCAGATGGTGGACCATTCTGAATGCCTCTACACAGTATCTCTGGAAGAGCAAGGCTGTAAATCTTAATGGGAGTAGATGATCTCATATTTTTTTGCATGGAGTGACTTGTTGTTTTTAGGTGCCATCGAGTTGCCTGCAATTTGTAGTGATCCTATGTACAACAGCTCTGAGGCCTGCCCTGTCCTGAGCCAGTCTCACTGACTCTGACACGTCTACCTTCATTGCCCCAGTTACTGTGTCAATCCATCTCATCTGGGGTCTTCCTCTCCTATGCTATCAGTCCAACCTTCCAAGCATAATGTCTTTCTCCAAGGACTTGTCCCTCCTGGCCACTTGCCCAAAGTATGTAAGACAGAAATTCAGAACCCTAGCCTCCAAAAAGAAACTCAGTTTCACCCTCTTGAAGACAGACCTATTTGTTCTCTTGGCAATACATGGTATGATCAAGACTCTTCTCCAGCACCACAACTCCAAGGCACTGATTCTTCTGCAATCATTAGGCATTGTCTAGCTCTCTGATACATAGCAAGTAATTTTGAAGACCATGGCCTGGAACAGATGCACCTTTGTTTCTAGACTGATATTGTTGCTTCTCAGTACTCTGGAGAGGTCTCTAGCCTCAGATTTTCCTAGTGTAATTCGTCTTTTGATTTCCTAACTTCCAAGAATGGTGATTGTGAAGCTGAGCAAGCTGTAAGAATTTCAAACTCTTCTTCATCTATCATGGTGCTACCAAGTGGCCCTGTGGTGAGAATCTTTGTACTTTTGATGTTGAGCTTCAGGCTTTCAATTAGCAGACAAACATTTAACCATATTGAAGTCCTAACCCCATACTTAAACATGACACTGTTTGGGAGCAGGTTTCAGCTTTGTTACATTAAATAGAACAGTACCAAAGGCCGAGCCAAACCCACTGGTACTGAGTCTATTCTGACTTCTGGCGACCCTTTATCAATTTTCTGAAGATGTAAATCTTAATAGGAAGAGACAGACTCATCTTCTTCTTAAGGAGTGGCTAGTGGGTTTGAACTGCCTATCTTTCAGTTAGCAACACAACACATAACCCACAAGGCTCTTTATATTAAGAATAAGGTGGATCCTAACCTTAATCCTTCCTGAGCAGTGTTTACTAATGGGGAGTACAGACACAAATGAACAAAAGGAAATGTCACAGGTGTACCTTGTATACAAGACAATGCCAAGGATAGCCAGTAGACAATGCTACCAGACGTCAGGAAATATCAGGTGTCAGGAGAGTCACAGAAAACTTTCACTTGATAAGACCCTAATTTGAATTTATAACCACTAGAACTTGAAATAAAAAAAAACCTGAAATGTACACTTTCCAAATCCCCTAACCCCAATTTGTGGGATCTTCTATTATGTCAGCCATGGGAAAAGGGCATCTTTTCAGAGACCTTAAAATGTTTCCAGTAGTATGTAGAGGGTAACCACTGTCCGCTAGTCATCTCTAACTCGATAGCATTAATTAAGGATGGTCAGATAGTGCTAATTAGCTCCACCTCTTTACTTATAATTGAAGAGGGTTAGATGGTGCTCTTTTCAAAAGCAGGATGCATTAATTTGCTCAAGAAATTTAAGAAGGGAGAAGTGACAGTAATATAATATTGACTTTTTATTATGCTGTATTTCTTGGCAACCCTATTATAGTTACTAAAACTCACCCATTTCTGTTGAATCAGTTCTAACTCAAGAGTGATCCTCCATTGGGGATCTGAGGCTGTTCATCACAAGTGAAGAAAACCACTCATCTTACTCCCTTAGGAAAAGATATAGATTCTACTGGATTCAAACCATCATAGACATGTGGCCTTTTAGATAGCAGCTTAGAACACTAGAGACTATACCATCAGATCTCCTGAACCTCTGGTCTGATGACGACTCATAGCGACCCTATAAACAGCAGGTGTGAGCCCTGTCCTAATCCTTGCCAACCCTTACAATCTCTGACACATTCCAGCCCATTGCTGTAGTCACTGTGTCAACCAACCTGGTTGAAGGTCCTCCTCTCCTTCACTGTCTCTCCACCTTCCCAAGCGATGTCCTTTCCAAGGAATAATCTCTCCTAGCAACATGCCCAGAGTATGTGAGGTGAAGCTTCACCATCCTTGCCTCCAAGGAGCACTCTGGCTTCCCCTTCTCCAAGACATATCTGTTTGTTCTTTTGGTAGTCCATGGGATATTCAGTACTCTCCTCTAACACCACAGTGCAGAGACATTAATTTTTCTTCTGTCTTCCTTGTTTATGGTCCAGCTCTTTCAGATACACAGCAAGTGACTGAAAATAGCATGGTTTGAATAAGGTACACCTTAGTCTTTAAAATAACATCATTGTCCTCAGTAATTTGGAGAGATCTCTGCAGGCTTGCCTAGTCCAATACATCTCCTGATCTTCTGACTGTTGGTACCAAGTATATTGATTGTGGATCCAGGTAAGAGGGGGTTTACAGTTTCAGTCTTTTCTCCTTCTATCATGATATTGCCTATTGGTCCAGTGGTGACGATTTTTGTTTTCTTGATGTTGAAATGTAGTCCACATTGAAGGTTATATAGTCTTTGTTCTTCTGCATCAAGTGCTTCAAGTACTTCTCACTTTCAGCAAGTAAGATTATGCCATCTGCATACTGACATTTATTGACGAATTTTCCTTCAATTCTGATGCCACACTCTTCTCCAATGAGTCCAGCTTCTTGAATAATTTGTGCCACATACCTAGGAATCTCTGGTCGTTTAGTAGTAAGAAATTATATCCACCAAGAGCTCCATGGGAGAAGGTCGGTAATCTCCTCCTATATGAGGAAAAACCTGCAAGAATGCCAGTATAGGTCGGTTCCATCTCACGGATGGAACTCTACAGTACAGCAACAACTGAGTGGACTGGACTGGAACCTGTGGCCTGTACATAGTGATTCTGTGAACAATAGCTCTGAATCCTGCCTTATCTTGAGGCAATCTTACTGTCTCTGACACACTTATCCCCATTTCCACAGTCACTGCGTCAATCCATCTCATCCAGGATCTTTCTCTTTTGTGCTGACCCTCCACTCTTCCAACAAAGATGTCTTTCTCCAAGGACTGGTCCCTTCCATCCACCAGCCCAAAGTATGTGAGACAGAGCTTCACAATCCTAGACTTCAAGGAGCAACCTGGTTTCATGCTCTCTAGGAGGTACTGTTGGTTCTCTTGGCAGTCCATGGTATGTTCAATACTCTTCCCCAGCACCATAACTCAAAAGGCATCAATTCTTCTATCATGCTTAGTCATTGTCCAGCTCTCTGAAGCATAGTAAATAATAGAGACGATCATGGCCTGGATCAGATGTAGTTTAGTCTCCAGACTGACATCGTTGCACCTTAATACTCTGGAGCAGACACTGAGAACATACTTTCCCAAAGCAACTCATCTTTTGATTTCCTGACTGCTGGTGCCTACAGTGTTGATTGTGAAGCCATACAAGATAAGATTGTTAACAATCTCTTATCCATCATCTTTATTTTCTTGATGTTGAGCTTCATTCCTTATTGAAGATGGCAGTCCTTTACCTTCTGCAGCAACTGCTTCAAGTCCTCCTCAGTTTCTGTGAACAAGGTGTGTCATCTATATAACACAGGTTGTTGATGAAGTCTTCCTCCAATCCTGATGCCACATTCTTTTTCATAAAGTCCAGCCTCCAGAATAATCTGTTCCACGTATAGATTAAAAAGGTATGGAGAAAGGATATAACCCTGACACACTACTTTCTTGATTCTGAATCAAACAGAGTTTTTTTTGCTCTGTTCTGAGGACTGCTTCCTGGTCCAAGTATAGATTTCACAAGAGCACAAACAAGTGTTCTGGGATAACCATTCTTCTCAGTATTAGACACAATTTGCTGTGATCAACACAGTCTAACTCCCTGCATAATCAATAAAACACAAACAGACTTCTTTCTGATACTATCTGCTTTCAGCCAAGATCAACTGACATTGGCAATGATATCCCTAGTGCCATGGCCTCTTTTAAACCCAGCTTGTATTTCTGGAAGTTCTTTGCTGATATTCCTCTAGTCTAGGGGCTTTCAATCCCTTAGGGGTCAATGGAGGCCATCAACATTTTATCTGGGAACTTCCTGAACTAACAAGCAAAAGTTTGCGTGTATGTTCACCTCTGGATGGCACAAAGAAAGTTGCCTATTCAATACTAGCTTAAAGGTTGGAGGTTCAAACCTGCCCCCCTCAAATGGAAACTTGGAAGATAGGCCTGACAATCAACTTCTGAAAGGTCACATTATGAAGCAGTTCTACTCTGCTCACATGGCATCAACAGTTGGAAGTGGTGCAACAGCAACTAATAACAACACATTTACTGTATTTTACACCTACTCTGAGCTGGTTCTTGAATTCTGTTCATATCCCCTATGGAAAGTGCTTGTGAGGTTTTTGTTTCAGCATCCCAGTGATGGGAGATATCTTGCCCCCTGAGGAAACCCAACTTCTCTTTGAAGGAAAATCCCTTGTAGAAAGGGAAGCACAAGAAATCTGACTCTGAACAAAAGAGCCACAAAAACGTTAGTGAGAAGAGAGCTAGGAGTCTTCACGTGCAAATTTGTCACTGACTGAAGAAAAATTGGCACACAGGATTTAGTGTCACACCCAAAGCAACAGAGTTAATGATTGGCTGTGCCAGGAAAGGCAGGGACCCCTGGCTTGCCTGTTGAGTGTCCTTCCCTCACTGCATGCAGCAAGCACTTCAAGAATGAACAAGTCTGAGGCCTGCCTAAGGGCAGATCTCAATCCCTCCATTCTATACCTATGTCATGGTAGAGCAGCCCTGATGGTGCTGCAATTAAGCCCTTGGCTACTAACCGAAAGGTCAGAGGTTTGAACACATGAACCCCTCTGTAGAAGGAAGAGGTGGTAGGCTTCTTCCTTCAGAATCTGGGAACCTCTATGGTGAGGTGTGACTCTAGTCTATAGACTAGAAAGGATAACATTGATGAACGGGACCTTCTTAAAGATGTGTCAGAGAGCTAGACAATGACTAGGGATGATAGAAAACAAATTGATGCCTTTGAGCTGTGGTGCTGGAGAAGAGTGTTGAATATGGTCTGCTAGGACAAGAAAGAGTCCCTCCTGGAGAGGGTGAAACCAGGCTGCTCCTTGGAGGCAAGAATTCTGAAGCTTCATCTGACATACTTTGGACATGTTACAAGGACGGACCAGTCCTTGAAGAGGGACATCATGTTTGGGAGGGTGGAGGCCAGCACAGGAGAGGAAGACCCTCTATAAGATGGATTGATTCAGTAACTGGGATAATGGGGGTAGATGTGTCAGAGACAACAAGGTTGGCACAGGATAGAGTAGGATTTAGGGCTCTTTTACATGGGTTCTCTATGAGTCACAAGTGACTCGATGGCACACAACAACAACAAAAACATATAAAAAAATATTTTCCAACAAAGTGAAAAGAAAACCTACGGACTGGGAAAAACATTTGGCAATACCATTTCAAACAATGGTCTCATATCAAAAGTTTACAGAATTCTACCGGGCCTTCACAAGAAAAAGAAAAACACAATTATAAAATGGGAAAAAGACATGGAAAGAATTTTCACAGAAGACGATATTCAGAGGACCAACAGACACATGAAGAAATGCTCAAAATCATTGACAGTAAGAGAAATGCAAATCAAAACCACAATAAAATACCACTTCACCTCAGCAGCAAAATTTAACAGGATAGTAAGTAATAAGTTGGAGAAAATGTGGTGAGATAGAAACTCTTATACGCTATTGGTGCTTTTGGAGTGCGGGAGCCACTAGGAGCATGGGAGCCGCCAGGAGCATGGAAGCTGCTAGGAGCACGGGAGCCTGGCTGCCAGGAGGTTGGAGGTATAGCACTCCCTGACCACAAAACCCACTACACAGCAGTGGTAACCATAACAGCATGATACTGGTACAATGATAGACACATCGACCAATGGAACAGAATTGAGAATCCAGAAATAGACCCAGCTATCTATGGTCAACTGATACTCAACAAGGAAATCAAAGCTACCAAATGGGAAAATGATAACCTCTTCAACAAATGGTTCTGGCAAAACTAGACTTCCCACTTGCAGAAAGCTGAAATAGGATCCACATCTCACACCAT
>NW_006399917.1:1775372-1794514 GCF_000299155.1 Elephantulus edwardii
ATTGTGGTACATTCACACAATGGAATACTATGCAGCATGCAGGAGCAATGATTTTGAAAATTACTACCTAACTTGGGAGAGACTGTAGAACATTATGCTAAGTGATCTAACTCAGTCTCATAAGGACAAATACTGTATAAGACCATTATTGTAGAATGCACATGAGAATCAAAGGGGTGGAGGTTGAGAGCAGAAGGGTGAGGACGGGTGGGAAGGGGAGTGGTTAATCATAAGGCCACATAATTTGACGGGTGGAGTGAGGAGTGGGTAAAGTAAATGGGAAAGATGTGGTGTGATAAACAACGTATACTAACTCTGTAAGTAGAGCAATTTATAACAAAAAATTATTTTTTTTTTTAAAAAAAGACCACTAACAAAATCCACTGTCATTAGATTGATTCTGACCCATAGCAAACCTCCAGAACAGAGCTGAACTGCAGCTTAAAGTTTTCAATGGTATACAGGTATAGAAGTAAAATGTCTCATCTTTCTCCCACGAAGAGGCTGGTGGGTTTGAACAGCCAATCTTTTGGTTGGCAGTCGAATACATAACCACTGCACCACCAGGGTTTCTCACTCTGTAAAGATTAAAATTCAAACCAAACCCACTGCTGTTGAGGGCTTCCAACTCATGGCTACCTTCCACTGAGTTTCTGAAGATAAGAGTCTTTACAGAAGACAGCTTCACTTTGTTCCCAAGTGGCTGGTGGATTTTACCTCCAACCTTTCTGTTGGCAGTCCAACATGTAATACACTATGCCAGCAGGGTCCCATCTATAAAGATGATATCAATGGAAATCCTGTAGAGCAGGTGTCCTATGAGTTGGAATCAATGTATGGCAATGGATTTGGGTTTTGAGTTGTTATTGTTCATTTCATGTAAAAGTTGGATGATGAAAAAGGAAGTCTGAAGAAGAATTGATACATTTAAGAGGTAGTCTGGAGAGGACTACTTAATATGGTATGTAGCCTTGAAAAATGAAAGAATTAGTACCACAAAAAGATAAAGGTAGACAACCCAATTGCAAAATGGGCACAGGATAGGAACAGACATTCAGGTGGCAAACAAACACATGAAGAAATGTTGAAAATCCCTAGCTCTAAGAGAAATGCAAATCAAAACAATTATGAGATATCACCTCACTCCTGTAATAATAGCAAAATTCTATAGAGCAGCAAACAACAAATGCTGGTGAGGTTGTGGAGAAACTGGAACCCTTATTCACTGTTGGTGGCAGTGTAAAATGATATAACCACAATGGAAGGCAGTATAGCACTTTCTCAAAAACTTGGAAATAGAAATACCATTTGACCCAGCAATTCCGCTACTGGTAATATACCCTAAAGAAACCAGAACTGCCACCCAACCAGATATATGCACACCCATATTTATTGTGGCTTTGTTCATAATAGCAAAGAATTGGAAATAACCCAAGTGCCCATCAACAAACGAATGGGTAGAGAAGCTGTGGTATAGTCACACAATGGAACCCTATTCAGCATTGAAAAACAAGACTTTCATGAAATACTATACAAAATGGGTGACCCTGGAGGACATTATTCTGTAGAAACATCTCAGTTACAAAGGGACAAATACTGCATAATGCCACTGTTATAAAATAGGACTGACATCAGAGTTGGGGGAAAACGAAAAAAAGCAGATAAATAATGTACATTGTATTGAAACAGATAAGGTAGAGAACTGTTTAAAAGGAATATATGATTAGGTATTATTTGCATGACAAGAGCCCATAATAAAAGCTGCATAGTAAAGTGGACTGGGGTGGGGGTGAGGTGTTATATAACAGTGCAATAATTTTTTTTTCCCAAAGATAAAAGCGAACTGGGGGTGAGGGGTGGGCAATGAGAAAAATGTGCAACAATGAATGAATGGAAATCCAAGGTCTCTATAAACTTTCATTAAAATCTCAATTTAAAAAAAAAAAGAAAAAGAAAAGAATTAGTCTTAGAAGAACTACAATGAACATATATATTGCTTTTGGTAGGATTACCATTTTCACCATATTGAGTCTTCTTACCCATGAACAGGGCAAATTTTTCCATTTCTTTAGGTCTTTTTATTTCGTCTTTCAGAAGTACTCTATAGTTTTCTTTGAATAGGTCTCTTGTATTTCTAGTTACATTCACTCCCAAGTATCTCAATTTGTGGTTGGCTATTGTCAATGGTATTGCTTCTTTATTTCAGTCTCTTTGTTAGTGTACAGGAATCCTATTGATTTCTGGATATTGATCTTATATCCTGCCACTCTACTAAATTAGCTTATAAAATTTTAAGAGTTTTTTGTTGAGTCATTGGGATTGTAACATGGTGCAACCATTCTGGAAGGCAGTTTGGCGCTTCCTCAAAAACTAAACATAGAAATTCATATGACCCAGCTATTCCACTACTTGGAATATACTCTGAGAATATGAGAACTGAGGCACAAACTGAGATTTGTATGCCAGTGTTCATAGCAGTATTATTCACCATTGCAAGATCATGGAAACAGCCCAGATGTCCAACCACAAACGAATGGATTGAGAAATTATGGTACATTCACACAATGAAATACTATGCAGCATGTAGGAGCAATAACTTTGTAAAATATTACCTAACTTGGGAAGGACTGGAAAACATTATTTTGAGTGAACTAACTCAGTCACATAAGGATAAATATCATATAAAACCATTATTGTAGAATGAGTATAAGGATCCAGGAGGGGTGGGAGAGGCTGGAAGCAGAGGAATGTGGATGTGTAGGGGGAAAAGGGGATTAATCATTGGGTTGTACAATTTGCTGGGTAGGGGACTGAGGGAAATTGAAAGAATTTGTTCAAATTTGTATTTGAATTTTTTAAATAAACTAGTAGGGGGGGAAAAGAACGAAAACTAGTAGGGGTGGGGGGTGGGGGAGAATGTTTTTTAGAAGCAAGATGCCAAGATTTCAACTTGCTAACTTTTATCATGTCATCACAAAAGTTCAAACTCTAGTAAATCCTTTCAACCAGGTGATTGACACGGTGACTGCTGCAATGGGCTCTTGTGTGTCAGGAAGTGTGAGGATGGTGCAGGACAGGACTAGGTTCAGATCTTTTATTCAGAGGGTCGCTATGAGTTGTACTCGACTTGAAGGCACCTAACAACAACAACAAGAACTAGCAAAGTAAAGGGTCAAGAATAATGAAGGGAAGCCCTCCCTGAGATGGACTGACACAGAAACTGCAGCCCTGGGCTCTAGTAAGGCAGGGATCCTCAAGACAGGCCAGGCTCCATTCTATTATCCATTAGTCACCATGAGCTGGAGCTGATTCAAGGACAACTAACAACAAAACTAACAAAAAGAAATACTGAGGCCTTTGAGTCGTGTTGTTGGAGAGAAGTACTGAATATCCCACGGACTGCCAAAACATCAAACAGGTCTTGGAGAAGGTGAAGCCAGATTGCTCTTTGGATGCAAGGATGGTGAAGCTTCATCTCACATACTTTGGGCATGTTACCAGGAGAGGATATTCTTTGGAGAAGGACATCATGCTTAGAAAGGTGGAGGGAAGGCGAAGGAGAGGAAGATCCTCAACCAAGAGGACTGGCACAGTGACTGCAGCAATGGGCTCGAGTGTGTCAGAGATTGTGAGGACGGCCCAGGATAGGACAGGGTTCAGATCTATCGTTTAGAGGGTTGCTATGAGTTGTACTTGACTCGACTGGCACCTAATACTAACAACAAAATAAAAAATATTATTACTAATACCATTATCAAAACAGTATTATTATTCTTACCATTATAAAAATGCAAATACCATTCTTTTGTGTCTCTCATCTCAGCACACAGGCATTTTTGAAGACAGAGAGGATGGCATATTGTGATCTCCCAAGCCTCACCCCAAGAATTCAGCACAAAGCTGACCCTAGCTGCAAGAATTCAGGGTAAAGTGAATGGAACGAACCACTCCTACCGGATGATTCTGTTCCTTCAGGGGGATTTCGGATCCGGGTTCTGCCTCCAAGCTAACGGAGTCCACGCACTCGGCAAGTGTGTCTTCGGTCACTTCTCCATTGAAGGGGGGCTCCACAGGTGGATCAGGGTGCCTGATGTCAGCAGTCTCTGCACTATTAACATCTGCAATTTCAGGCACGTCTGCTCTGGGGGCAGCTGGGCTTGGCACGTCTGAAATTGCAGCTGAACCACAGTGTGCTCCTGCATCACTGGGTAAAGAGTCACCGTTGGCCGTCTCCATAATTTCTGCTTTGTCTTCAGTGGCTAAGGTGTCACTGCCATCACCAGACATTTCTGTATCTGTTCAACACAATTAAAAACAAACCCTTTATGGTTTACTTTGAATGGTTAAGCTTTAATGTCAAGCCATTAGTAGTTAAATTAAATCTATGAGAGGTAAATTTTCTTTCAAAAAATAAGACACATGGAGTAGTAGTGTGGCTTGGGAGGAGATTGACCATCCTGTGGAACAGTTGGTGGATTTAAACTACGTGCATTCAGGGTTGCAGTGGAACTTCTTACCTCCAGGCCATCAGGGTTAAAGGGTTATTAGGGAGTTCTGATGGCTAGAGGTTAAGGAATTGTACTGCCAACCCAAAGTAAGGTAGTTCTAATTCACCAGCTGTTCTGCAGGGCAAAAGGACACTCTCCCCCGGTGCGATTTACAGCCTCTAAAATCTTGCTGGAAGGTCAGCAATGACTCATTGCTAGCTTGATGGAACCTAACAACAAAGAGACATTGCTGGTGTGAAGTTAAGGATTTGCAGAAAGATTATCTTGGGAAAGCCAGATGGATTTAAATGCATTCACCAAGTGTCCTTAGCAGAGGGGTGGGGAAAGAATTTATTCTGACGAGAACAAGGGTATATGATGGCAAGAACACTGGTTGGAGTAATGTGCTGTAAAGACAGAGAGAAGGACCACAGACCAAGGAAGACAGGCAGCTTCTAGAAGGCGAGAAAGACAAGGAAACCTCGTACCCCTTAAAATTCTCCAAAGGAGCCAGGTCTGACAATACCTTGGTGTTGGTCCAGCAGAACTAACTTCACACTTCTGACTAATAGAAACCTAATGAATCTGAGCAGCTTCGACATGTAACTTTGTGGTAAATTGACAGAGAAGCATTAAGAAAAGACAACAAACCGATGGTACTGTCTTAAAACTTTCATGGACCACTTACTGTGCATGATGGCGTGTGTATGAGGAAACTGAGATATTATCTGTATCTGTAAAAGCATTTAAATCTTACTTTATGGTCTACATTTGTAGCAGCTGTGGAAAGTCCCAAAAGATGAAGCACTGGTCTACTAGGTAGATTAACAGGACGCTGGTTTGATCACACCCAGGGGTACCTCGGAAAAAAGGTGTGGTGACTTGCTCCCAAAAAGTCACAGCCGTGAAAAGTTTATGCTGGTGGTGGTGTGTGTCATCAAGTCGACTACAACTCACAGAACGACAGATCTGAACCTTGCCTGTTCCTGCTCTGTCCTCACCACCTCTGATATGCTTGAGTCCATTGTTCAAGTCACCGTGTCAATGCATCTTGTGAGGGGCTTCCTCTCTCTGATCTTCCACCTTTCCAAGCATGATGTCCTTTTCCAAGGACTGGCCCGTCCTAACAACATGTATTTCCCTCTAAGGAGCCCCTGTGAACACCTTACAGGTGGGGATTCACCATCCTCACCTCTAAGGAACCCTCAGTAAATACCTTACAGGTGAAGTTTTACCATCCTTGCCTCTAAGGAGCCCCTTTGAACACCTTACAGGTGGGGATTTGCCTCTAAGGAGTGCTCAGTAAATACCTTACGGGGGTGGGGATGATTGACCATCCTGGCCTCTACGGAGCCCCTGTAAACACCTTACAGGTGGAAGATTCACCATCCTGGCCTCTACGGAACCCCTGTGAAAACCTTACAGAGCTGTTCTACTCTGTACCCACGGGGTTACCAGAGCTGAAACAGACTTGACGCCAGCTAACAATATGATCACTTTCATGAGACTAAGCATAAAAGAAAACCACACCAAAGGGTTTACAAAGAATACATTAGCTCTGAAATGATGTCATCAGAGTTCCACTGAAACAGTCATACACAAGGGTGCTGTGTTGGGTCAGCATTAACCCCTAGTGCAGGCCCTGGCTCTGGTGGGGCAATGGCCGAGGCAGAGAAAAACCAAGATGAAAGAGAAAGCAAAGAGGTGAGGTGTGTTGCCATCACAAAGTACAAGTTGTTTTTCGAAGCTTGTGGGTTATTGCTCAACAGAGTTTTCGGTGATGATAAAAAAATCTATGTCTGCATTGCTCAGTGTGGTAGCCACTATACACCTACGGCCATTTGGCATTTAAAACGTGACGAAAACCCTTTATGAGATGCATTGATCCAGTGACTGGGGTAATGGGAGTGGATGTGTCGGAGACAGTGCAATTGGCACTGGATAGAGCAGGATTTAGGGCTGTTGTACATAGGATCACTATGAGTCGCAAGTGACCTAATGGCATAACAGCAACAACAGTACAACTGAGAAACTGAGTTTCTTGTTATATTTTAAACAATTTCAATTTAAACTTCTATAACCATATGTAGATAATGGCTACTTCATTCCATGGCATGGATACTCTTCTCAGGTTAAGAATGAAGATACAGTGTTTTCACCACATACTGAAGTCAAATCTCAGACAAATCAGTGGGCATTTTTGTTGACCTCAGTATTTGCCAATTGGTCAAATCCCAGGTTGCAGTTAAAACCATGGTATATGAGAAGCCATATATCATGCGGGATGCATAGGAGACCAGGCTGAGAACCCCTATGTCTCATGCTAACCACTAGTCCCTCAAAAAGCTTTCTGGGCAAGCTCTGGTGACCTAGTGGCAAGAAGCTGCACTGTAATCCCAGAGGTATGCGGTTCAAATCCACCAGATGCTCTGCTGCAGAAGGAGGGACCATCTCCTCCTTTAACAGATCTGATCTGATGGTACACATATAATAAAAATAATAAAAATTTAAAAAAAAAGCTTTCCCCCCTAAGTTGTCTATTTTTCTTTTCTCAGTCTTAGTAAATTTCATCCCTGTATCAGTTTCACATTACTCTTCTAGGTTGTAATTTTCAACTAGCAAAAAGCTGCACTGCAATCCTGAAAGCACATGGTTCGAATCCACTAGCTGCTCCATGGGCGAAGGATGGGCAATCTCTTCCCATGCGATTAAGTGCCTCTGAAAACCCACCAGAGCGTCAGCTATGGGTCAGTTCTGACTTGACGGTACACAAGAACAGTACAAAGAGGGAGCTTTGGTGGCTTAGTGGTAAGGAGTTACTCTGCTAACACAAAAGAATATGGTTCTAATCCACCAACTGCTCTGAGAGAGAAAATATAGGCAATCTCCTCCCGTGTGATTTTACTGCCTCAGAAATGTTGCTAGACGATAACAACAACAATCCAAAGACAGAGAGCTCTGGCGGCCTACTGGGTAAGGAGTTGTGCTGCCAACTCAAAGGAAGGTGGTTCAAATCCACCAACTGCTCCATGGGAGAAAAATGGGCAATCTCCTCCCACATGATTTAGAGCCTTTGAAAACCCATGGGAGGGTCAACTATGAGTGAATTCAGACTCCACAGCAATGATGATGATGATCATGACCATCAATCCAAAGCAACAAGGAGCTCTGGTGGCACAGTCCATAGGGAGATGTGCTGCTAATCCAAAGGCCATAATGCTCCATTGGTTAAGTCTACCAGTGGCTCCTTGGAGGAAAGATGGGTAATCTCCTCCCGTGCCATCTGCAGCTTCAGAAACCCGATGGAGGGTCAGCTAGGTGCGAGTTTCAACTCAACAGTCATGAGTTCTGAGTTGAGTTTAAGTAATCTAAAGAGAAAGGAGATAATATTTTTTAGAGCTGAAGGGAAGGCAAAATGGGAAGTGACTGTTAGTGGCTATGGAGGTTTTTAAGGTGTTGGTAAAAAATGTTCTAAAATTCAGTACTGATGATGTCGAACATACACTTGAACTGTATACTTTATAAAGGTGAATTCTATGGCACGTGAATTTATCCTACCTGTATAAATTTAAAAAAATAAAATCTGTCTACAGATTACTTGTTCCAATGAGCATTTGGACATTTCTTCTGGCCCAAAATTTATTTTACAGTTAATACTAGATCTTCCTCTTAACTTTTCTTTCAATTGTTGTTGTTATTCTTTGGTGTTGTTAAGCCGAGTACAGCTCCTAGTAACCCTATGAACAACAGATTTGAACCCATTTCTATCCTGTGCCATCTTCACAACTTCCTGACACATTAGAGCACATTGTGGAAGTCACTGTGCCAATCCACCTGGTTGAGGGTCTTCCTTTCCTTCACCAATCCTACCTTTCTGAGCATCGTGTTCTTCTCCAAGGAATAGAACCTCCTAGCAACATGCCCAAAGTATGTGAGGTGAAGCCTCATCATCCTTACCTCCAAAGAGCACTCTGGCAGTACCCTCTCCAAGACATATTTTGTTGTTGTTGTTCTTTTGGCAGTCCATAGGTTGTTCAGCGCTCTTCTCCACCACCACAGCTCAAAGGCATCAATTTTTTTTTCTGTCATCCTTATTCTTTGTCCAGCCCTCAGATGCACAGCAAGTAATCAGAAAGACTATGGCCTGAATCAGATGCACCTTAGTCCTCAAACTGGTATCATCACTCCTCAATAAATTGGAGAGGTCCCTAACTGCAGACTTTCCCAATACATCTCCTGGTTTCCTGACTGCTGGTACCAAGGATGCTAATTGTGGATACAAGTAAGATGAAGCTGACAGTTTCAATCTTTTCTTCATCCATTTATGATGCTGCTCCATCCATCATAACGTTGCCTGTGGTAAGAATCTGTGTTTTCTTGACATTGAGCTGCAATCCATATTGAAAGCTGCATTCCTTGATCTTCTGCAACAAATGCTTCAAGCCCTCCTCGCTTTCAGCAAGCAAGGTTATGTCATCTGCACAGCACAGGTTATTGATGAGTCTTCCTCCGATCCTGAGGCCATATTTCTCTTCAGAGAGCCCAGCTTCTCGAATAAATCACTCAACTCACAAACTGAACAGGTATGGAAAGAAAATACAACCTTGGCACACTTCCTAATTTTAAAATCATGCAGTATTCATTCCCTTCCTCTGTTTGTACAACAGCCACCTAGCCATGGTAAAGGTTTCACATGAGCATAAGTAAGTGCACTGCGATTCCCATTCTCAATGTCAGCCACAACTTGTTATGATCCACACAGACAAATGCCTTTGCATAGACATAAATAGACATTTTTTTTGTATTTTTTATTTTCAGCTAGGATTCATCTGACATCTGTAATAATATCCCTGGTGCCATGGTCTCTTCCAAATCCTGTTTGAACTTCTGGCATCTCCCTATCTTTGTACTGTTCTAGCCATTTTTAAATGATCTTCAGCAGTATTTTGCTTGCATGTAATATTAATGATATTGTTTGATAGTTTCCTCATTCTGTTGGATCGCCTTTCTTGGGAATGGGAACAAATATGGACCTTTTCCATCCGTTGGCCAGACAGCTATCCCCCAGTTTCCTGGCATGAACTGGTGAGTGCATTCAGGGCTGAATCTGTTAACTGAAACATGTTAATTGATGTCCTACTGATTTCTGGGCCTTATTTTTTGCCAATGCCCTCAATACAACTCCTTCATTACCAATGACTCCTAGTCATATGGTACTTCCTGAAATTTTTCACTGTCAGTCATTTATTTTTGGCATAGTGATTCTGTGTATTCCCTCCATCTTTTGATGCTTTCTGGGTCATTTAATATACTGCCCATAGCATCTTTCTGGGTCAGTCGGTATATTGCCCATAGCATCTATCAATGTTGCAACTAGAGGTTTCAATTTGTTTTTCAGTAATCTCAGCTTGAGAAATGCAGAACGAGTTCTTCTCTTTTTATTCTCTAATTCCAGGTCTCTGCACATTCCGTTATAACACTTTGCTTTGTCTTCTTGTGTTGCCCTTTGAAATCTTCTGTTCAGCTCTTTTATTTTTGTATGTATTCTCTTTGTTTTGGCTTCTTGATGCCCTAGTGCAATTTTTAGTCTCTTTTAACATCCATTTTAGTTTTTTCTTTCTCCTCTGTTTTTGTATTGACCTTTTATTTTCTTCATGGATGATATTCTTGATATAATTTTAAAACTCATCTGGTGTTCGGCCATTGGTGTTCAATGCCTCAAACCTATTCTTAAGATGATCTTGAAATTTAGATATAATAGATTCAAGATCATATTTTGGTTCTTGTGGACTTATTTAAAAAAAATTAAAACTGTGAAGATTTTCTTTTAATTGTGTTGTTGATTGCCTTTGAGTCGAGCACGACTCATAGCGACCCTGAAGCCCCTCTACAACTATCGACATTTATCAAAGTTCACAGAATTTCCAGAGGCATGCTATTTAGGAAGTGGACGTAGGTTTAAAATATTTTAATTTGACAATGGGCTGTCAAGAACTCTGGTCAAATCTATGAACCATTAAATAATGACACAAGGCAACTGTACAGAAAAGAATCAGAAATATCTTACCATTAGCATCTTACTATGTCTTGATGTCTTAATATAAACAAAGTCTTGGTATTATCTTTCCTGTTTCATGACTAGTACATCTATATTGAAGATGGTTTATGAGAAGACATGGAATTGACATTGTTGTTGTTATGTGCCATCGAGTCACCTATGATTCATAGCAACCCTATGTTCAATAGCCCTAAACCCTGATCTATCCTGTGCCAATCTCATTGTCTCTGACACACCTACCCCCATTACCCTTAGAGGGTACTTTTAGAAACCTATTGTCATTTGGAAACTTAAAACGCTAAGGAAATCTCTCTTTGAGTCAGGAACAGTCGACAAGAAGACGGTAAAAAACTATGGCACATGGGCCAAATCTTACCCATGATCTGTTTTTGTAAACAAAATTTTACTGGAACACAATCATGACCATTTATTTTGTTATCTTTGGCTTCACTCAAAGGAAGAGTAGATGTGATGGAGATCATGCAAGCTGCAAAACCTAAAATGTATCCTATCTGGATAATTAAAGACAAAGTTTACAGCCTGAAGCCTAGAACACTGTTTGATTGCTATGACCCAAAGATATCTCTACCTTAATTTATCCAATCCTTGCCTGGGTCCTGTGGATATGACTATAAGGAGATGAGTCTATGAACAACTATTTGACATCACTCTTATTCACATTTTTTTCATGAGTAGTTAGTTATGTGGTGGTTATTTATCAAGCTGGCCCTTCAGCGGGTTTTCAGAGGCAGTAACTTACACTAGAGCTGGCTGCCAATCTTCCTCCCATGGTGCAGCTAGTGGACACAAACTGTGCTTCTGAGTTGGCACCAACTTCTCACCCCTAGGCTACCAGCGCTCTCTAGGAGCTGGTCATAGATAACGTGATTTTTAAAATCTTTATTATTAATCTGGATCGTTATAAAGCTCCAAACAATTTCACTTTTGTACAAGCAAAAACTTGACAATAAAGGTGACAACTGGAGAAATTCATGTGCAAATTAAAAGTCCATGATGCTTTGGGCTTTGGACACCAAAGGCTAGATCTAGTCCATTATGGGCACTTAGTTATAGATGCCTTACACTACAAGTGTTGTTATGCTGTTTATAATTTACCTTAAAATACTTCCGCATGTGCCATATGACATAGGGTCATGTACAGTGGTTTGAATTTACATCTGAGGGTCAGCTAGTTCACATCTGAAGTGTCCTAACAAGGAATGCACTCACCAGGGGTCCTTATTTAGCATGTCAAAAACCATAACTGGGAGTTCACCTCTGAGAGGGTTCAGCTAGTACCTTCTTTAATTAGCATTTGAGGGTATGCTAATTAGCACAAGAGATATTAGGACTCATTTTTTATTGGTGGAACAGAAGGTGCCTCTGGTGGGTGAGTTATTAAGGTACAGGTGCCTTCGGCCCTTGGAGACCAGCACTCAAGAGCGTATTGAGTGCAGAAGCCTGTAGTAAAGCTCTTCCTAGAGCTTGGAGCTCTTGGGGCATCATCCTCAGGGAGTTGCTCTCCTAACCTGGAGACAGCACCCCTGGTGGTTTGAATCCACCAGCAGCAGCTCCGTGGATGAAATATAAGCAATTTTCTCACATTCAATCTACAGCCTCCCAAAAGCCTGATGGGAAGGTCAACTATGAGTAGGTTCTGATAAGGTACTTGGGTGGTGCCAACAGTTAATGTCCCAGGTTGTCAGTTCAAATCTTTGGGGGGCATCTTGGAAGAAAGACCTGGTAATCTACTTGCAAAAGAAATCAACCATGAACTATTCAACTCCATGTGCTCAACTATAGACTACAGTTATACTTTGACATATATGGAGTTGCCATGGGTCAGAATCCACTCAGTGGCAAGAGGTGTTGATGGATTGATTTTGGAGTTTGCTTTGTGGTGGTTGTTTTGGTTTGGGGGTGGGGTTTTGGGGAAGCTCCTTACAAAATTCCAAAGTCTGAAGCTGCCTATATTAGCTGGGTACTGCTGGTAGAACAGTATCATCTGAGGGCTTAAAAGGACAGAGGTAAGACTTGATGCTTAAACCTAGTTGCTAATATATTTATGAATGAGTGGCAGAATTTCATCTGAGTACTGGTCTCCATGACAATACAGCTCTTGGTAGAGAGGTTGCAGGGGAGGAAACATGTAGCCCTCACCCACTTCTGGCTCCTAAATTGCCTGAGGTCAGTTCTTTTCAAGTGTTGAAAAATACTGCTGCAACCATGTCTCTCTTTCCAGTGCTTTGTAGGCAACCAGAAACTTAAAGCCATCTCTTAAAAAAATAATAATAATAATAATAATAAGAAGAAGAAGAAGTAGTATTCAGCTATGTGTTGAACTGAGACAATTAAAAACTATTTCAAGATAATTTATAGATTTCAAATTACTACATTTCAGAGATTTTAAGTCTGTTTAATGGAAATATTTATCAGAAGTCCACCCCTATTTCAACCCCTAATTGTGCAACTCTCTTATAGCATATGTCTACCTATTATAAGACCACCTGTCCCCTAGACAAAACCAAGTAATATTTGTTTTGTTGCTTTATGCTGTCTAGTCGGAATCATCCTGTAGCTGACCTTCAGGTGGGTTTTCAGAGGCTGAAAAAAACATAGGAGGAGACTGCCTATCTTTCTCCCATGAAGCAGCTGGTGGACTTGAAATACCTTCCTTTGGATTGGCAGTGCAACTCCTTAACACTCTGGATATTGTTGTTGTTGTTAAATGCATTGAGTGTGACTCATAGCGAGCTTATGAACATCAGATCTGACTCCTGCCCTATATTTACCATTCTCATCGTCTCTGACATACTAGAACCCACTGCTGCAGTCATTGTGTCAACCCATCTTGATGAAGGTCTTCCTCTTTCCTGGATCTTTCCAAGCATAATGGCACTTTGCAAGGAATATCATATCCTAACAACATGCTCAGAGTATGTAATATGAAGTTTCACCATTCTTGAAACTAAGAAGCAATCTGGCTGCACTTTCTCTATCTGTTCTTTTGGCAGACCGTGGTATGTTCAGTAATCTTCTCAAATACCACAGCTCAAAGGCATCAACTCTTCTTCTCTCATCCTTTTTCACTGTCCAACTCCCAAACGTATAGCAAACAAGTGAAAAATATCATGAATCAGACACATCTTTGTCTTTAAACTGACAGTACTTTGCATAGGTCCCTGATAGCAGACTTTCCCAATGCAATTTGTCTCATCTCCTGACTGCTGGTATTATGAGGACAGGAAAAATGTCATTAATGTCAAGCTTGTATCCTTTTTTTTACCTCAAATCTTTAGAAACAGTGGGTGCTAACCACACAGCTGTTCTTGAGCAGTGGCCACTGGAGTCCAGTAGGGCGATGGCCCGAATTGGTGCTGTATTGCTGGGACAGTCATCATCTCAGCCTGGGCGCCCCATAAGCACAGTCACACTTCTCATAAAGCTCTCCTGACTCGAGTGCTGACGGCAACCGTGCCCCGTGGCTTTGACACTCAGGCCACGCAATTCATGCACACAGGAGGCTTCTTCACTGAACTCCAAGGCAAGGGAGGGGGGCATATAAAGAAGCCTTTGTGGAGCTGGCAACTGGTTAGTTTTTTCATGAGTAAATTCATTCATCACCTAAACTGCCCCCAGAATTATGCTAAGTATTGAAGCAGCCACATCACAGCTTCCAAAATAAGTTTAAAAAGGAAGGCATGGTTACTATCCTTCAGAAAACACATCGTCTGTGAGAGGAGTCAAGGTGAAATGGGTAAATAATGATATAAGGATGTGTCAGAACTTGACAGGGCTCAGGACAAGAGATCCTCACATGTGGCTTTGAGCTGGTTATTCTAGGCATAGTGACATGACAGCATGTGCAAATGTCCAGCTTCAGGAACGGGTTTGAGATGTTCAAGATGACAGCTGTGTGGCTGGGCCAAAGAGCTGCATGAATGGGGAAGGGTGGGTGGGAGGGTTTGACATCCTGAGGTGGAAAGAGACCAGCCCTGGGTGTTGAGAGCTGTGGCATATATAACTCATTCATTTGTGCCCACGGAGCTCGTTCAGGTTCGCTACCGTCTCTGCCGCCTCCTCTGTAAAGCAAGGCTATCTGGAGACATGGCTCCCAGAGTGCCAGACTGCAGGACTGGGCCAGTCTACAGTGACACAGGAAAATGAGGACAGGATCTTGAGTTTTCATAACCCTATCAACCTATATATATTCCATGTGCAAGACTGCCTTCACCTTGAAAGGTCAGCCTTCATGCTTCGTTTGACCTCAAAATGTCTTCTGATTTATAAAACAGTGGTGAAAGGGAATGGAATTTTTTTTAATAGGCTTACATAGCTTAAGTAAATATTTGGCAATGTGATACCCTATCTGAACTAAACTTCCTGAATAAAAAATAAATTTAAAAATATTTAATAAAAAAAAAGGGGGCGGGGGCTGATCTGTGACGGACCAGAAATGGAAACTCTGGATTGGATGGTTTTAAGCTGGCTGTGAGAGGTCCTATGATGCTCAGTGAGTCCACATGCCCAGATCCAGGCTTTCCCGCTCCTGCCCAGCCTCCAGATGTCAACAAGATATTTTTCCTTCTATAGTACAAAGATGAGATCTTTGCTCCACTGTTTAAATATTTTCATAGTACCCATGGCCTTTTGCAATCTAATCTCCATCTCTCTATCCCATCATGCTACTCTCAACATGCCCTACACTCCTGTTATATTAGACTTTTCATCATTTCCTAGTGAAGACCAGTTGCCATGGATGGATTCAAACTCGTGGTGATGCCAAGTATCTTTGGAAGTAGACAGCCAGGACTTTATTCCCAAGGCATCTCTGAGTGGGTTTGAACAGCCAACTCTGTGATGAGTAGCTGAGTACATAACAATCTGCAGCAGCAGAGACTCCATCATCATTTCCTACACGGCTCTTGCAGGCTCATACCTCGACTTTACTTATGGGGCTGCTTCTTCCTGCCCTGCCTCTAGCTTCCTGGCCAATGTCCATTCACTTCTTAAGGTCAAATGTCACCTTCTGCTTGGACATTTTCTTAATCTGCTCTACTCCTTCCAAAGAATGAATTGTCCCCTTTTCCGTACATGCTTGTGATACTTGGCACAGATATCAGGGTACTCTTTTCATATTGATAAAATGATGCATAGCAAAGCATACTCTCATTCAAGAGTTTCTACATGGACAATTGAATGGCACTGGTTATAGTCTTCACACAGTGTCACCATTCTTGCTATCTCTACACACATGGCTCTACCACCATTGTCTTATCACTCTCTCCTAAACATCTCATCTATGCTTGAGAATCACTATTGACAACTGATTTCATTTGGAAAGCTCTTCAAAACTGCAAAGCTCATGTAGAACCTTCAAGTTGAACTCAATCACTACTGAGTTTAAAGATGACTTAAGGGGAGAATTTCAATACATGGTTCAAAGACTCTTCTCAGAACAATAGACTTGAGAGTTATGCTAGTCTTAAAAAAACACATCAAGTCTGGATTTTTTAGTCATTTGAAATTATGCTCCACATTTTATCCCCTTTTGATCAAGATTCATCTACTGATTCCTTGATTAAACAAATTAATAATGGTAAAAACCTTTTAAAAGGAGGGGGTGAATCACTGCCTTTGAGTCAATTCTAACTTATGGTGATCCTCTGTCAGGGTTCTGAGGCTATAAATCTTTATAGGAGGAGACAGCCCATTTTCTCTGAGGGGTATTTGGTCTGCCTTCAGTAAGCAGTCAAACTCATAATTCACATGGCACCAAGGCTGCTTTCACTAATCGTTTTTGTTGTTATTGTTATGTGCCATCGAGTCACCTGTGACTCATAGCGACCCGATGTACAACAGCCCTAAACCCTGCTCTATCCTGTGCCAACCTTATTGTCTCTGATACACCTACTCCCACTACCTCAGTCACTGTTTCAATCCATTTCATCAAGGGTCTTCCTCTCCTGCACTGTTCTTCCACCCTCCCAAGCATGACATCCCTCTCCAAAGACTGGTTCTTCCTTGCCATATGTCCAAAGTATGTCAGACAAAGCTTCAGAATCCTTGCCTCCAAGGAGCAGTCTAGTCTCACACTCTCTAGGATGAACATGTTTGTTCTCTTAGTAGTCCATTATATATTCAATACTCTTCCTCAGCACCACAACACAAAAGCATCAATTCTCCTTCTTATTGTCCCTAGTCACTCTCCGACTTTCTGATGCAAAGCAAGTAATTGCAAAGACCATGGCCTGGATCAGGCACACCTTAGTCTCCAGACAGACATTGTTGCTCTTCAGATATTCAGTAGTCAGATATTCTAGTCTGAAGGCTAAGGAGGCATAATTCACAGCAGCAATTAGACCCACTACAATATAATTCCATCTCCACTTAGTGTGTCTCATTCCTCTGCCTCACCAGATGACTTATTAAATGTCATCAAATCAACAACTCAGCAACCCTATGAACCTTTCCCTATCTTGTGCCACCCTCATCATCTCTGACACACTTGAGCACACTGTTAAATTCACGTGTCAATCCATCTCATTAAAGGTCCAATTATTGCATCTTAGATGGCCAGTAACCCAAATTCCACCAATGTTAGGTCAATTCTGACTCACAGTGACCCTCTATTGGGTTTCTGAGACTGTAAATCTTCACGGGATGAAACGACCTATTTTTTTTGAGAAGTAGCCTGTGGATTTGAACTTCTAGACTTATAATTAGCAGCCCAACACATAATATACTGTGCCACCAGAGCTCCTTTCAATAATCGTTGTTATGTGCCTTGAGTCACCTGCGACTCATAGCGACCCTATGTACCTAGGTTCTGAAACCTACCCTATCTTGAGTCAGTCTCATTGTCTCTGACACACCTACCCTCATTACCCCAGTTACTGCAGCAATCCATCTCATCTGAGGTCTTCCTCTCTTGTGCTGTCAGGCTCTATTCTGGTCTAAAGAGAGGACTGCCCATCATCTCCTCTGGAGCAGTCTGTGGGTTTAAACTCTCAACCTTTCTATTAGCAGCCCAACACACAATACACTGTGCTCCCAGATCGCAGCCACTACTCATTGAAGGAGAGAGTGTGGAACAGTAGTTCTAAGAACAGTATTAGGCCAACCAACTGGACGATTCCACAAAGCCATGACCCTGCCTGTAACTTTGAACCAACAGAACTAATCTCCTCGAATGCTTGAACGTATTTAAGCTCAATGCACATTTAGTGCCCCTCCCCTTCTTTCCTTTTTTGGTTATTTTTAGTGTTGAATTCATCATCAGTATTTATAAGGAGCATTTGTTTCAGTTGCGTTCTTTCCTTCAGGGTCTCTGGCTCTCAAATTGTTGCTAAACTAGAAAGCATTGTGCCTACTGATGGGAAGAGCACTCTGGTAGCATAGTCCCAAAGGCGCTGCACTGGTAACCCAAAGGCCGCACTTCCCTGGCAGTTCAAATCCACTAGGCTATTCTTTGGAGAAAGATGGGCAACCTCTTGTGGGGTAATTTGCAGCCTTGGAAAGCCAATGGAAGGCCAGCTAACTAAGTGAAAGGTAGACTCAATGGCAAGAAATTATGGGGAATACAGACTGAAAGAGGCCCTGGTGGTGGTGTGTGCAATGTGTTGATAAAGCTGAGCAGTTTCCTCTTGTAAAGATTTAACAGCCTTGGAAGCCCAATGGAGGGTCACCACCAGTGACTTGACTGAGAGGAAGTGAGTCTTAGGTGTTCGAGTGGGAGAAGGACGGGCAATCTCCTCCCATCCCACTGGAGGGTCAGCTATAGGTTGGTTCTGACTCGATGGTACACAACAACAACTACTGATTGAAGAGAAATCATTTTTTAATAGGCTTATTGTTAAAGATGCTACTTAGATGGTCTGAATCCTGAAGATTCTTTAAGGCTCTTTCTTAACTCTAAACTTCCTACTACACTAGCTCATTTTGTGCCTCACATTTCACCATTCAGGTTTCAGTCCTTTGCTTAAAGTGTAAGAAGTTTATCAGATTCTTCCCTGAGCTCAGGTTTTGATGGAAGAAAGGAGGGGAGAATACAGAAAGGCTAAGAGTATGGGTGGGGCAGGAATGGGGTCACTGGGAGGAAGAGGGGGCAGAAAGAGGCTTATGGGGACAACCAGGGCTCATTCTCAGTTACCTCAGATTGGCTGAGGTAATATGGGGTCCAATAAAGTGCCACCTGTTTGTATCCCTCAGGATGGTTAGGATGGGGATTTCAGTGACTTTCGGGTCAATAAACAAACCAACAAACAATCGATCCCTTTACCATGAAGTGGATCCTAGTTCGTAGTGGCCCTTGAACTTTCAGCCTTTCAGTTAGTAGTTCACCACACACAAAGGCTTAGATAATATCTTCACTTCGCATAAAGGGGATGGGTGATTTCTTATTCTTAAACTCATTGCCGTAGAGTTGGAACCAATTCATAGCTGACCTTCCAGTAGGTTTTCAGAGGCTGTAAATCCCATGGGAGGAGACTGTCCATCTTTCTCCCACTTAACACCTGGTGGCTTCAAATCACTTCCCTTTGGGTTGGCAGCACAGTTTCCTATCCATTTGGCCACCAGGCACCACCTGCTGCCCG
>NW_006399917.1:1794614-1795417 GCF_000299155.1 Elephantulus edwardii
CTAGGAAATGAATAAAAGTTAGAGGGCTGATGGGTGGAGATACTTACCAGACCCCAAAGGAAAAAGAAGTGGAGATGAATGGGTGGAAGGGTGGTTGGGAAGCTGGGATGGGTAATTAAAGGGGCACAAAGGCGGGGTTGTGAACCTGGGAATGGAGGTGGTGCCTAGGGTGATAGCTGGGGTGCGAAGAGCAATTAGGGCGTGAGCTTGCAGGAGGAGGGGTGGTGAGCTTGGGTGGGAGGTCAAGGCCAGAGTTGGGATTCCAGGGCCAAGGACAGACGCACCCCAGAGTGGAGGATCTGCGCCCTCAGTGCCTGGACTGCGGGGGACGCTGCAGCCCCGCCTCTGCCCTGGACCCGGGACTAAGGGAAAACTTTTCCAGACTTGCTTGGTGCCAGGTCTGGATACTTTTGCAGCCACGGAGGGTCCGCGGAGGCCGAGGGAGTAGACCCGGTGTACAGGCGTGTGGGTGTGTGCATGAGCGTGGACCCGGAGCGACACACACTCACACACACACACTCACACGCCCGCACCCAGCAGGGCCCTCGGCCGCGCCGGCGCGCCTCTCCGGACCTTCACCCCAAGCCTGGTCCTCCCGGGTCCCGTGCCTGTGCCAAGTCCCGGCCGACTGTTTCTCACTCACACAACAGGCTGGATTCGGGGGCCCGGGACAAAGAGCGACGGTGGGGTCTGCCCAACACTCCGCTGCAGGCGCCCCTCATCCTACCACCCGCCAGGGGAAGGGGATGCGGAGAGGGTTCCCGGGGTTCTTACCACTCAGGCCGCCGAGTGCGCGCGGTAGC
>NW_006399917.1:1795562-1814619 GCF_000299155.1 Elephantulus edwardii
CCCAGCCTGGCCCCGCCCCTCCCCACCGTAACACCTCCCTTCCCCGGCCACGCCCCAGTATGGTCCCGTCCCCATCCGGACCTCGCCCTGCCATGGCCCCGCCTTGGTCTGGTCTTGTTCCAGCCAGGCTCTGCCCCGCTCCATCCTAACCCCGCCCCATCCTGGCCACGCCCCAGTGTGATCCCGTCACTGGTTGGCGCGGCCCCAGCCCCGCCCCGCCTCGATCTCGGAGCGTCAGTGGGGGTGTGTGTGTACTGCTTCGCCGCAGGGTGTGTTCCAGGGTGAGTTTCCAGACCCTTAGAGAAAAAGTCTTTGCCTTTCCCTGGTTCTGTGCTTTCGGCGTTCCGGCCTGGATTCCGAGTTTGCTGGATCTCATTTCATCCTTTAAAAACTTTGGGTAAAGCCTGAAGTTTCCCCAGAAAGGGGTAGTAGGTCAAGTTCAACAAAAAGTGACGCTATTTATTCTCTATTGCTCTGGATTCCCATCGCTTTGAAAGTGTAATCTGCTTGTAAAAGTGAACTCTGGTTTCAGAAACGAAAATCTTTTTAGAGGGTCAGTTTAGAAATAAAGATGTAAATGTATTCGCGTTGATCCAGTACATCTGATTATTTGTCTTAATTAAGTAAACTGACCAAAATAGATATGCACAATGGTGCTGCGATTTATGCTAGTGAAAACTGGAAACATGTAAAAACCTTGCAATAGACTGTAGTAACTTCCAACAGTCAGGAATATTATCATTTGAAATTGTAATTGTGCCTCTATATTTGTTGACATAGAAGAGTTTGGCTCACAAAAGTATGTTTGTTGTTAAGTACCCTCTTAGCTGTGTACTACTCACAGTGTCCCTACAAACAATAGATCAGAACCCTGTGCCATCACATTTTCTGACACACTTGAGCACATTGCTGCAGTCACTGTGTCAATCTACCTGGATGAGGATCTTCCTCTCTTTTACTGTCCCTCTACATTCCCAAGGATGGTATCTCTCGCCAAGGAATTTCCTCTCCTAGAAACATGCTCAAAGTATGTGAGAAAAGGGTAGGTGTGAGATGTATTCTTTTAAATGGCAAGATCTTGATGTATTTTGTAAATTGTTTTTCCATACTATTCGCTTTCTTGGTTAATAATTTATCAATCCAAATCATCTTCTAATAAACCAGAAAGCAACCCCTTTACCCTCCAAATGATTCTGCGTCATGGTGCCACATCGTGTTACAGAGTAGAACTAACTGCTCCACAGGTTTTTCTTGGCCGTTTTCTTTGCAGAAAGTTGCCAGACTTCCCTCCCCTGCTGAGTGAATTAAAAACCGCCAACCTTTATTTAGATTTGTAGCTGAACACAAATTATTTTCTTCACCAGGAACTTAATCTTCTAATACTTGCCTTATATATCATGTTTGTTGTTGTGTACCGTTGAATAGGAATTGATTCGTAGCTGACACTCCAGAGGGTTTTCAGAGGCAGTATATAGCTCGGGAGGAGAATGCCCATTTTTCTCTCTCTTGGAGCAAAGAGCTTCTGGATTCCAACCACATACCTTTGGCAGCACAATTCTTTACCACTAAGCCATCAATCACCCTCCAAAATGATGGGCAACGAGTCATTTCCAGTTCCTTCCACTAAGAATTAAGACATGGAATGGAAAATATTCCAAATAATGAAGACTTATTACTTCTATATTCAGATAAAAATTGGGAAGTGCTTTTAATGTGAGTTTGGGGAAAAGATGAATGGAAATTAGATTGAGATCAACCTTTCAGACTTCAGCCAGTGCTAGGAATCCAAGTTAAGTAATGTTTTGCCTCTGAATCTTAGTTTTTCCACCTGAGAAGTACAGAACACTGCACCATTCCCTTTCAGTTCTGAAATTCTCTGTCATATTGTGTTCTAGGTGTGACAGGTGTATTTTAATGTATCATACCACAAACACAAACAACCGGGTGTGACATCTATACCTGAGAGCTGGCAGATAAGTACCTTTGTTACCTCAGTCCCTCCCTGCTGTCCTGACAGGTCACAGCCCAGCCAGACATTCCTTTATTAAAATACCAATTTTCTTTTCTCCTTTGACCTAAATCATACCTACTTAATAAATAAAACCAAACAGACACAAAAATGCAACAAGCAATCCTATCAATAAGGTTTTTAATGAATTAATTAAAACTGTGTCCTAATAGAATTTTTAAAAAGCACAAAACCACTCGACGTCATTGCTGTCTAGGTGGAACCTAGGATCATAGCTGATCCTCCAGCAGGTTTTCAGACATTGTAAATGTCATGAGTACCAGCATCCAGGAAAGCAAAAGACAAATTGCATTGAGAAAGTCTGCTGTCAGGGGCCGCTCTAGAGTACTGAACAGCAACGATGTCAGTCTAAAGACTAAGGTGTGCCTGATCCAGGCCACGATCTTTGAAATTACCTGCTATGCATCAGAAAGCTGAACAATGACTAAGGATGATAGAAGAATTGGTTCCTTTGAGTTGTGGTGCTGGAGAAGGGTATCAAATATACTATGAACTGCTAGAAGAACAAACAGTTTTGTCCTGGAGATGGTGAATCCAAGCTGCTCCTTGAAGGTAAGGATTCTGAAGCTCCATCTGACATATTTTGGGCATGTTGCAAGGAGGGAGCTGTCCTTGGAGAGGAACATCATGCTTGGGAGGGTGGAGGGACAGTGCAAGAGAGGACAATCCTGGATGTAACGGGGGTAATGGAGGTGGGTGTGTTGGAAATGATGAGTTTGGCTCAGGATAGAGTTCATAGGGTTGTGACTTGATGGCACATAACAACAACAAATTGCATGGGAGGAAATTGTGCTTCTTTCTCTCATGGAGTCTCATGGAGCTACCAGTGAGGCATTGCCTATGAGTGAAGGGTGCAGCTTCCTACAGTTGAGAACACCCAGGCTTCTCCTTACATATGTTGTTGTTATGTGCTGTCAAGTCCACTGGGGTTTATAGTAACCCTATGAACAATGGATCTGAACACTTCCCTATTCTGCGCCATTATCACAATTTCCAACATAGGTGAGCCTTCTGTTAGAATCACTGTGTCGATCAACTTGTTGAGGGTCTCACACTAACCTTCCACCTTCCTAAGCATGATGGCCTTATCAAAAGACTGGTACCTTCTAAAAACCTGCTGAAAGTATGTGAGGCAAAAATTTCATTATCTTTGCCTCCAAGGAGCATCCTACTTTCACTTTCTCCAAGAGAGACCTGTTTGTTCTTTTTTGGAAGTCCATGAAATATTCAGTACTCTTTTTTAACACCACAACTCAAAGGTATTGATTCTTCATCTATTAACTTTAGTCATTCTCCAACTTTCAGACATAGAAAATAATTGAGAAGGCCATGGCTTGTATCAGATGCACGTTAGTCTTCAGATTTACATTACTGTACTTTAGTACTCTGGAGAGATCTCCAACAGCAGATTTTTCCCAATGTGACTTGTCTTTAGATTTTTTTGACTGTTAACCAAGAGAGGGCATTGATTGTGGATCCAAGATGAAATTTCTGATAGCTCCGATCTTTTCTCCATCTGTCATGATGCTACTTAGTGGCCAAGTGGTGGAGGTTTTTGTTTTCTTGATGTTAAAATGTAAACCAGATTGAAGGCTGTAGACTTTGATCTTCTGCAGCAATATGGCTCTTTCAAACCTACCATTGAATCCTGGCAGTGCAGTGTTTCAGTATTGGGTTGCCAACTCAAAGTGATGACATCAAAGTTATCTTCCATGGAGAGAGCAACAGGTCATTCATTTCAAAGACACGGAGAAAAAGAGGAGAAAGGCAAAACCAAATGGGTGTCCAAAGAGACTCTGAAGAAAAAGTTGAAAATAGACAGTCCATATGACCCAGCTATTCCACTACTTGGAATATGTTGTTGTTATTGTTGCTTGCCATCAAATCAAGCATGACTTATACCAACTCTATGAACAAAAGACCTAATTCCTTCCCATAACTATTGTCAATTCCAAGTTCACATTTGGAATATACCCTGAGCAAATAAGAACTGAGGCACAAACAGAGACTTGTACACCAATGTTCACAGCAGCGTTATTCACCATCATAAGAACATGCAAACAGCCCAAAAGTCTAGCCACAATGGAATAGCTGGCTTGAGAAATAATGGTGCATTCACACAATGGAATACTACACAGCATGCAGGAGCAATGACTTTGTAAATCCCTACCTAACTTAGGAGGGTATGGAAAACATTATGCTAAGTGAACTAACCCAATACCATAAGGACAAAAACGGTATAAGATCATTATTGTAGAATGTGTATGAGGTTCCAGGAGGGGGGTCAGGGGAAGTAGTGGGGTGAGGATGAGGGAGGCTTAATCATAGGGTCACACAATTTGATGGGTGGAGGGAGGAGTGGGTAAAGGAAAGAGGAAAGATCCAGTGTGATAAACAATGTATATGAACTTTGGTAAGTAAACCAGTATAAAAGAAAAAAATTGTTTTAAAAAATGCCAAATTTCACCTGATTAAAAAAAAAGAGAGACTGAAAATTGTAGTACAGTGTCCAGAAGCTAAAACAAAGTGAATAAATACTGAAGTAAAAGGGTTGAATAGAAGGTTCCAAACAGCAGCACACGAAGAGAAGGTAAAGTTGTATAATAGAAAATGCAGAGAGCTGGAGTTGGAGAATAAAAAGGCTTGCTTGGCATTTCTCAAGTTGAAAGAACTGAAAAACAATTTCAAGCTTTGAGATTCAATACTTTAGGGATGGTATGGGCAAAAACTTGAATGATCCAAAAGACATCAAAAGAAGATGGAGGGAATACACAGAGTCACTGTACCAAAAAGAACTGGTTGACACTGAAATATTTCAATATGTACCCTGTGATAGGGGGAGCTCTGGTGGCCTAGTGGCAAGAAGCTGCGCTGTAATCCTGTAGGTCTGCGGTTCGAATCCACCAGATGCTCCTGTTAAGAAAACAAACAGGTTCATCCTGGAGAAGGTTAAACCAGTCTGCTACTTGGAAGCAAGGATTCTGAAGCTTCATCTGACATATTTTGGACATGTTGCAAGGAGGGACCAGTCCTTGGAGAAGGACATCATGCTTGGGAGGGTGGAGGGACAGCACAGGAGAGGAAGACCCTCCATGAGGTGGATTGATTCAGTGACTGGGGTAATCGGGATGGGTGTGTCAGAGACAGTGAGACTGGCACAGGATAGAGCAGGGTTTAGGGCTGTTGTACATCGGGTCGCTATGAGTCGCAGGTGACTCGACGACACATACCGACAACAACAATAATGAGAAGCCTATGATAACAACCAAAGGTAAAGGAGGAAGACATTCCAGCTGCTCTGAAGGCATTAGCAAAAGGAAAAACAAAACAAAACAAAAACCAAACAAACAAATCAACTACAAAACCCTATGAATCAATGTGATACCGGTTGACATGTTTCAAATGCAACCTTGGACGTACTTACCAGTCTATGTCAGGAAATTTGGAGGACAGCTGCCTGGGTGACTGAGACTGGAAGAGATCCATATTTGTTCCCATACTCAAGAAAGGTGACTCAACAGAATGTGGAAATTTTCATTCAATTTCATTAAACAGAAGCCAAAGAGGAGGAGCAGAAACAAGTCCTGCTGTGTCCTGTCCAGTTCCATCTGCCACCACTATTGGTCTTTGGGCTTCTAGGCCCCAAAGTCCCCGGATGATGAGCCAATGTTGGGGGCCCTCCCAATGTGCTTCATCAGGCAGGGCCTGAAAGAGCTGTCCTGTGCTATGATATTTGTGTGTGTGATCATCTCTATGGTTTGTTGTTTCTATATTTCTATGGTTTGTTTAAGGTATAATATGTAAATGTCAGCTCATCAAATTCCTTGCTACAGAAGATAAAAAAGCTGCAACCTTCATTATGGATTATAACTCAATGCCAAGGGAAAAAAATTCTCGCCACTGGATCCCTACTGAGGAAGCATAGAGATGGAGAAAAGATTAAAATGATTCACCATTTAATCTTGCTTAGATTCACAATTAATACCCTTGGTACAGCTTCCAGAAGATCAGGAGACATTGCATTGGACAGGCTAGCTGGCAAGAACCTCTCCAAAATATTGGTGAGCAATAATGTCAGTTTGAGGACTAAGATGCACCTGGTTCAGGTCATGGTCTTTTCAGTCACTTGCTATGCATCTGAAAGCTGGCCGACGAATAAAGATAACAAGAGAATTGATGCATTTGAACTCTAGTGTTGGAGAAGAGTACTGAATATTCCATGGACAGCCAAAAGTACAGTTATGTCTTGGAGAAATAAAGACAGAGTGCACCTTGGAGGCAAAGATGACACAGCTTTATCTCCATTATTGTGAGCATGTTGTTAGGAGAGGCTATTCCTTGGAGAGGGACATCATGCTTGGAAATGTGAAGAGTGAATGAAAGAAAGGAAGACCCTCAATGAGATAGATTGACACAGTGACGGTAGAAATGAGCCCAAGTGTGTCAGAGATGATAAGAATGGCACAGGTTAGGACAAGGATCAGATTTGTTGTTCTCATAGATATGTTGTGACTTACAGAGTTCTGTGAATCATAATGGACTGGATGGCACGTAATAAAACAACAACAACCAGAAAGTGAGGAGTTTGAGAATAATAGCCACTGAGAGCACTGAGTGGAAGCAAGATGGGCAGTCTTTTCTTGTAAAGATTTACAACCTCAGAAACCTGACCGAGGGTTGCTTTGAGTGAGAAATGACTCAACAGCAGAGAGTGTGGGTTTTGGTTGAGTGCACTGGGTTGTTGTTTTTCTTTTTATTTATTTTATGTTGGTTTGCTTACAAAATTTGTATATATAATGTTTCACACTTTTCATATTGTGTTTCATACAATCATTTCCATAAGTCCACTAGGTTTTAATTAAATTAATTTCATGAAATAAAATATAGTTTTAAATATGTTGTCTACAAGAGACACATCTGAAAACTGAAGATAAAGAAAGACTAAAAATAAAGGGGTGGGAAAAAAATATACCAAGCAAATGGCAACAACAACAACAACAACAACAAAAAACCAAACAAAAGCAGGAGTAGCGATACTAATCTCCTATACTCCGATATAATAAATTTCAATGCAAAAAACATCACAAAGGACAAAGAATGTCACTACCTAATGCTGAAAGGGTCAATAGAACAAGAAGACATAATAATAATGAATATCAATGCACCAAATGAAAGACCTGCAAAATATATAAAACAAACACTAACAAAACTGAAAAAGGAAATAGACAACACTATTATAGTACTTGGAGACTTCAATACACCACTCTCAAGAAAAGATAGAACTACCAGAAAGAATTTCAACAAAAATGCTCAAGAATTAAACCACACAATAAACAACTCGATCTAATAGATATTTATAGGCTAATACACCCCCCAAAAAAGCACAGCATACCCTTTCTTCCAATTTGCATGGAATGTTCTCCAGAATAGATCATATTCTAGGTCACAAATCAAGCATCAACAAATGAAAAAACATAGAAATTATACAAAGTATCTTCTCAGACCACAATGCCACAAAATTAAAAATAAATAACAAGAGGATAAAGGAGAAAAACCATACATTTGGAAGCTGAACAACAACTTGTTTGAACATGAGTGGGTGCTAGAAGAAATAAGAAATAAAAAATGAAATTAAGAAGCTTTTTGAAACAAATGACAATGAAAACACTACTTACCAAAAGCTCTGGGAAGCAGAAAAAGCAGTAATCATAGGCCAATTTATAGCAATAAGCAAACACATCAAAAGACAGGAAAAACAGACTATTGACTCTCTAACCCAATATCTCCAGCAAATTGAAAAAGAACAGCAAGAAAACCCAACACCCTCTAGAAACACCTGAAATTATAAAAATTAAAACAGAAATAAATGAGATAGAAAACAAAAAACAATTGAAACTATCAATAAAACAAGGAGTTGGTTCTTTGAAAAGTTGAATAAAATTGATAAACCACTAGCAAATCTAACAAAAGAAAAAAAGGAAAATACACAAATAATCCGAATAAGAGATGAAATGGGCAACATGACAACAGAACCAACTAAAATAGAAAGGCTAACATTGAAATATTATGAAAAACTATACGTAAACAAATATGAAAACCTAGAGGAAATGGACAATTACTTAGAAAAGCACACCTACCTAAACTAACAGAAACTGAAATGGAACACCTGAACAGACCCATTACAAAAAAAGAAATTGAAAAAATAATAAAACAACTTCCAACAAAAATAAAGCCCTGGGCTGGACGGTTTTACAAGTTAATTTTATCAAACATTCAGAGAAAAATTGTTAGCAATTCTACATAAACTATTTCAGGAAATCGAAAAAGATGGAATTCTCCCAGACTCATTTTATGAAGCAAACATATCCTTAATACAAAGGCAGGTAAAGACACCACCAAAGTAGAAAACCATAGGCCATTATCTCTTATGAACATAAATGCAAAAATCCTAAATAAAATCTTGGCCAACAGAATCCAGTGATACATCAAAAAAATAATTCATCATGACCAAGTGGGATTCATAACAGGTATGCAAGGATAGTTCAACATAAGAAAAACAATCAATGTAATTCATCACGTTAACAAAGTAAAGAACAAGAATCACATGAACCTGTCAATTGATGCAGAAAAGGCCTTTGCCAAAATTCAGCACCCTTTCCTGATTAAAATACTCGACAAAATAGAATCAGAGGGGAAATTCTTCAATATAGTAAAAAGTATATACACAAATCTGAGAGCCGACATTGCTCACAATGGAGAGAGATGAAGGGCATTCCCTTTGAGAACAGGAACTATCACCTCTCCTATTCAATATTGTATTGGAAGTCTTAATGATAGTAATAAGACAAGACAAGGATGTAAGAGGTATCCAAATTGGCAAAGAGGAGGTAAAATTCTCTCTGTACATGTTTGTCATATGTGAAGGTGGCACACAAGTAAGATCTCAGGATGTTCCTTCAGAACTGGGGCATTTAAGTGAATTATTATGATGTTATACATTATAATAAGGGAGTAGGTATGCTGGAGTCAGTGAGAGGCTCAGGACATGGCAGGCTTCAGAGCTGTTGTACATAGGGTTGCTATGAGCCACAGGTGACTCAACGGCACATAAAAACAATAATATTATAATATTAGTTCAATGTTTAGAAGCCAAAATCTTTAGATTCAGGATATGACCTTTAACTAATGGTCTTGGAGAAAAGACTTGACCACTGTTCATATTTGGATGAAGTATCCTGTGCCTAGGGTCTGAGGTCAGCTGTGATGAGAAATGTCTTCGGGTTTTTTCTTCCACTTTCTTCAAAGAAAACTGAAGAGTGAAAGAGGGATAACTTTGCTGCTGTCTCCTCTTAATAATTGAACAGAGGATTTTCCCACCTTAACTTCACAGATTAGGGACATGCTTAATCAGGGCTCACCACCACCAAGTCATTGCAGCAGTCATCACGTCAGTCCAACTAGTTGAAGGTCTTCCTTTCCTTTGCCGACCCTCCATCCTTCCCAGCATCATGTCGCTTTCCAAGGAATAGCCCCTCCTAGCAACATGCCCAAAGTATGTGACTCATCATTCTTTCCTCCAAAGAACACTCCAGCTGCACCATCTCCAAGACATATCTATTTGTTCTTTTGGCCATCCATGGGATATTCAGTGTTCTTCTCCAACACCACAACTTAAAGGCGTCAACTCTTTTTCTGTCATCCTTATGAATAGTCCACCTCTCAGATGCACAGTAAATTATTGGAAAGACTATGGCCTGAATCAGACGCACCTTAGTTCTCAAACTGACATCATTATGCCTCAGTAATTTGGAGAGGTCCCTAACTACAGATTTTCCCAGGGTCTTCTTATTTCCTGACTGCTGGTACCAAGAGTTTAAAGTATGGATCCAAGCAAGATGAACCTGTTGACAATTTTAATCTCCTTTTCCTCCATCATGATGTTGCCTAACAGTCCAGTGGTAAGAATCTTTGTTTCCTTGACATTGTAATAAAAATTGTATTGTAATATTAAAAGAAAATGTTACAAAACTTTTGTAAGTCACAAAAAGTGATTTATTTATGGGAATTTAGAATACATACATAATAGACAGTCACTGCAGTTAAATCAGCTAAGAAAAGATGATGAATTTGGCCACCATAGGAGTGGTGGAAAGCATGAGAGGTATTTTGCCTATGGATAGTTTTCAAAGAAAAATCTCTAGAAAATGTACTCATGGATTGGATGTGGAGTTTGAGCAAAAATGAAGAGTCAAAAAAATTACTTCAAGCATTTTGTCCTGAGAATGGAAGTATAATTTATTGAGATAGGAAGGGATGCAAAAAGGACACAATTGGAGAAGTAAGAAAAGAAAAATTATTTGGAGAGAGTGAGCAAAATTGAAAGAGCTTTGGTGTAAAGAAGTGCTATTAGGAGAAAGTGAGTTTGAAGGAAGATTTAAGGGGCAAGGAAGAAAATGTGCAACAATAAATGAATGAAAATGCAAGCTTTCTGTAATCTTTCACTAAAATAATAACTGAATAATTGAAAAATTAAAATTAAAAAATGTGTCATCTCTTTTTATTATTTGTTCTACTAAAATTAATAGCCCAGCTTCTTGGCACCAGCAGCCAGGAAATTAAAAGACATTGCGATTGGAAAGTCTGCTATTAGGGACCTCTCCAAAGTACTGAAGAGCAATGGCATCACTCTAGAGACAAAGGTGTGTCTGATGCAGGCCATGGTCTGTACAATCACTTGCTATGTGTCAGAGAGTTGGCCAATGAGTAGGGAGGATAGAAAGAGAATTGATGCCTCTGAACTATGATGCTGGAGAAGAGTATTGAATATACCATGGACTGCTAGGAAAACGAACAGGTTCATCCTGGAGAGGGTGAATCCAGGCTGCTCCTTGGAGGCAAGGATTCTGAGGTTTTGTCTGACATACTTTGGACATGTTGTAAGGTGGGACCAGTCCTTGGAGAGGGACATCATGCTTGGTAGGGTGGAGGGACAGTGCAGGAGAGGAAGACCTTCTATGAGGTGGATTGACGCAGTGACTGGGGTAATGGGGGTAGGTGTGTCAGCGACATTGAGATTGGCACAGGATAGAGCAAGGTTTAAGGCTGTTGTACATAGCGTTGCTATGAGTCATCTACAACTCAACGGCATCTAACAACAATAACAATGACATCTCTTCTGTCAGAGACAAAAGTCAACACTGTTGAGTTGGAACCGACTCATAGCTGCCCCTTCAGCAGGTTTCCCAAGCTGTAAATCACATGGGAGGAGATTGTCCATCTTCCTTCCTTGGAGTCGATGGTGGATTAGAACCACCACAGAAATATGAGTTTCAGGTTAGCAGTGAAACTTCTTTAAGATTATGCCATCAGAACTTCCTCATTTCTTCTGAATCAGGCAATATTCCAGACATCCAGATTCATGATTTACCTTGAATATCACAGCAAACATTTTCATTTTATAGAAGAAAATATGGAGTTCTATTGAAGATAAAGCAATACTTTTAACATCTGTGCTAAAGATATTTCTGTGTGTAAAGGCCACATAAAAAGAGAAAATAAAATTCAGTCACATAGCTGGCAAGTTGCTGAGTGAGTTCAGTCTAGCTTTGTCTGATTGTCCCTTTGCCAAGCTTTCTCCCACGTTAGGTGAGTTCTGTGGTTTCAGTCAGCCCTGTAAACACATTTCTCAGAGTTAGAACTGCTTTAATATAAATGGCCTCTTTTTTCTAAGAACTGGTGTTATTATGCAATGTCCTTCTGAAGATTTACTACGTCAGTGTGCATGTGAACCAATCTGTAGTGTGTGTGTGTGTGTGTGTGTGTGTGTGTGTGTGTGTGTGTGTACGGTAGTTTTCCTCTTAAAGATTTCTGTCCCAAAATGTTCCTTGAAGTTCTTGACCTGTATCACAAATCCGATTTCCTATTATCAGAGATACCCACTGCTTCTGTCTCATTGGTTGGTCAGTCAGAGACATTGCTGCCTTCTGGGGCCTAACAAGGCTTCCTGTTCTGTTTGATGACTAAGAGTGAAGCTGGCATTTTCCACCCTCTGGAAAGCAGAACTGATTCTTACCCAGATGTCTAACATTGTTGTTGCCAACTTGTAGGCTCTTGTTTTCTGCAAGAATAAGATAATGCCAAATAGGATGATCATTTGGTTTATGTTGGGTTATTTACAGAATCTCAATTAAGTGGAAGGTTTTTGGGGAACAGGTATCATTATTTGTCTTTTTTTTAAAAAAAAAAAAACCCAATAAACTCCAGTGAAACTCCTCATTGCCTTTGAGTGAGAGCTATCATCTAGCTGATCCTCCACTGGGTTTCTGAAGAGATAAATTACATGGAGGAGATTGCCTCCCTTCTTCCTCTTGTAGAATCACTGATGCGTTCGAACTGCCGTGGAGGCGCCATCATTGGATTAGCAGCACAGGTCCCTAAAGACCAGACTTGCCTTTAGACGTTGGAGATATTACATACAAATTTATGAATATATTTTAAAAATACACATATCATGGCATGAAAGAAGTACTGAAAAATGATAGAGGGTTTTTGTCAGTTGTGGGAGGGATCAGAAACTTGCCCCATCTTCCGCTATCCTCACAATCTCATCGTTGCATCAATTCATCTCCTTGCGCGTTTTCCATTTCTTTCCCTGACTATCCACCTTTCCAAGCATGAACTCTCCTTCCACAGATTGGCCTCTCCCAAGGACATGCCCATATTTGTGAGATGAAATCTTCTCTTCATGGCTTCTAAGGAGTACCCTAGCTACACTCCTCCCAAGACAGATTCGTTTGTTCTTGAGGTCCTCCATGGCGTGTTCAATACCCTTGGCCAATATCGCAACTGGAAGACGTCAATTCTTCTTGGTTTGCCTTATTCATTATCCATTTTTCACAAGCGTATAAAGCAATTGAAAATACTGTATCTTGAGTCAGGCACGCCTAAGTCTTTACACAGATATCTCTGTTTGTCAGCATTTTAAAGACGATCTGGCTTTTGATTTCTTGACTGCTGCTTTTCATGAATGTTGAAACAATTAACAACTTTAATATTTTCTCTATTATGATGTTGTCGTTTGGTGTAGTTCTAAGGACTCCCTCCTCTCTTTTTATTTTCTCCTTCTTTAGATGTAATCCATGCATCAACAAGTAAACTTTCCTTGAAAATTACTTTAAAAAAATAATCTAGGATCTGTTTGCACTGTCAACCCAAAAGCAAGCTGTTCCAAGAGAGAAAGATGGGCACTCTCCTCCTGTACCATTTATTGCCTCTGAAAACCTGCCAGAAGGTCAGCTATGAGTCAATTGTGACTCGGCAATGAATAACAACAAAAATGATCATATATTATTTGAAAGTATCTCATTTAGCTAAAATAATGCTCTCAAATTTCTAGATGATACTCATTTGCAATTACGTAGCAAATGTTAAATGTGATCGTAACAGAAAACATGCAAAGATCAATACTTTTTTACTGTGATGCAAATTTGATATTTAGGCTGAAAATTTTAACAGATAAGCATTAGAAAAATCTATTTTCCTTCACATTGCTGGTTGCTTACAATAATTTAAAATTTTAGCTAATGCTTGACTTTTAAATCCAGAGAAATCTACTGACTGACCAGCTTGCTTTGCGTCCTTTGAAATGGAAATTAATATTTAGATGTAATTCCAGGACGGTCCAACAGATGGCACAAAATTCTAAGACACTGTCTTTGAAACAGAAACCAAGGACTTGGTGTTTGTCAAACACTGGGTTTTCTTTTAACTTTAGAAGTAAATTTCTCTTTTTCGAAGAAAGAAATTTTGGTAAGTAAGACGACTTTTCCTCCCCGATTATAGTGTAATTACTTTAAATATGCTGGCAATTAGGTGACCGACAACATATCTTTTGATATTTTTGGCAACGTGATTTTTGAGTGCTGTTTTCCCTAAAGTTGTGAGCGTCCTTTCAACTGTACATGAATGAGATGTGGGCGCTATAGTTGTAACTATCTTGAAAATATATGAAAATAATACTTGATGTGGTATTAATGGGCAAAAATGAACTTAAACAATTGGTTTCTTCGGCTTTTCTATCCGCTATTTTTCCTCTTTACATTTTTCTCTAGTTCCTTGTTTCAAATAATTTCGTTTTTACTACTCATCTCTAAAGTGCTGCATTTTTTTTTAAGTGGTAGACTTATATAGTTGTTCTTTGTCATTAAACAAACCTCCTTAAAGTCACTGTGGCCAAGTGGGTTCCTATTGATAAGAGTCCCTCCATACAGTTGCTGAGACAGTCAAGTTTTACCCAGATTACCTATGTTTTTCCTTGCAGAAACTGGTGGAACCCAACCCCTGACCCTTTGGGAATCTGCTAGGCCCCCAGGTTTCCTTGCCCCCTGTCATATATGTACTGTAATTGCCAGTCATTTTCTGCCACTAACTTAAAAACATTTGGAGCAACGATTATGCCAGTCCTTTTAATATTTAGATCTTTAGTCTCATGTCCAGTGCTGGCGCCTAAGTGTGCTTAAACATTTTCTAAATGGAGGAAGTGGAAAAAATCAACTTCTTCCTAACTTTGCTTTCTCACCTAACCTGTGTCGAATGAAAGAATATCTCTCTTGTATTTTTGTTGATTTGATAATGGAACCATTTCTTCTCTTATCTCACCTCTCCCCACCTCTAATCCTTGCCTTCATACTTTTTACTCTCATGGATTCCATATACTATTGTTCTTTCAAATAAATAGTTTCTTTTATCCTTTTAAAAAAAATTATAATGTAAGTGAAAGTTTAAAGCGCATATCAGCTCTCCACTTGGCTGTTCGTAGCCATTTTGTTTTAGTACATTAATTACAAAGAGAAGCTATTCCTTGGAAAAGGACATCATGCTTGGAAAGGTGGAAGGTCAGAGAAAGAGAGGAAGACCCTCAGTGGGATGGATTGATATTATGACTGCAACAATAGGTGCAGGTATGTCAGCATGTTACGGGCAGGACAGAGGGGATTCTGATCAATTCATAGGCCGGCCACAAGGCTTACACGACTTGATGGCTCCTAACCCCACCATCAGTCACATTGTAACCATTCTCTTCTCACGTGGCCACTTGTCTGTAACTTCTCTTACCTCAGTGACCTTGATCTTGTCCTGATGGTCTCTTTATTCTATATTGCCTTTCCAGTCTCCCATTTTAGCATGTGTCTGTTTACTGTTCACTGATTTTTCTTCCCTTTATCTTATCTTCCCTCCCATCCTCCTCCTTTTGTTTGATTTCTTTTTAAAAACCATCTCTTATCTCTTTTTATGTTCTTTTTAAACATTTGTAGGCCTTCTCATCTCCTACCCGGATGTTGCCCTTCCTCCTCCTGCATTTTTCATAATTGTAAAAGTGTTCCTGTGTTCCTTAAGTGTGCACACTAGGAAGTGCTCGAGGGCATAAACACCATCCTTCTTTCCCTGAGAAATATTTATGTCTTCATAGCAGAAAGCTGCAGGCACAAGCTGATCGACTGTGTCATGTAGAGGCTCAGTTTCAGTCCTCCCAGCAGAGACATTACTGGGCACCTCTTGTGTGGGTCTTCAACTATAAAAATTTAACATTTCTGTCAATAAGTGAGCATTCTAGTTTACTTCCTACTTAGTGTTTATTATATTTTTTTATTTCCCCTATTTGATTGGAGAAAAAATTATACCAATTTTGTGATTTAAGAGAAAATTTCCCATTCTGCTCACTATCTTTTTGTGTTTAAGTATCTTTGAAGTCATTTATAGACCTGCTTATATATGACCCCAAATGCTTCCTTCTCTATTAATGAGGTACATTTTTCTACATGGCCCAGTGACAGTTTAAAAAATTAATAATTGTTTCATAATTTAACATCTGATCTATCTTAAAATTCCCATAACTTCCTTTTATATATAAAATAACTTTTCCAGGAGTCTGTCTTAACAGAGTCCCAATCCCATATCATGTGTATTGCCTGGGTGTGTGAACTTTGTTTAAGATACGTTTTACTTTTGTTTAACTATCATTCATATTCTTAGTTCTTGGTAATTTTGAAGTTATCTTAGCAAATGATGTTGTTGTCGTGTACTGTCAAGTCGGATCTGCCTCTCCAGGGGGTTTTCAGGGGTAATGAACTGAGTGGGATGAGCTTGCCTATCTTTCTTCTGGTAAATTCAAACTGCATACCTTTGGATTGGCAGCACATACTTAATTCTTATGCCGATAATTTGAAAAATACAGATTAAAATCTGAGAGGAAACCAAGACTTTCTTATATTAACAAGAAAAATCACATTAACATCTCAATATCAATTTATGTCCACAACTATATTGATTTACTTCTCAGTACATATTCTCTTACAAACCATTTCTTGTTGGGAGCAAATTGAAACATCAACAGTTTGAATCTGTCAGCAGATATCAGGGGGGAAAAATAGGCAGTCTCCTCCCAGAAGGATTTACAGCCTTAGAAACCTGTAAATAAGTTAGATTCAACTCAATGGTCATGCGTTTGGTTTTGTTTTGGGTTTTGGTGATTTACTTATAAATAGTATTTTTCATGAAATTAGATTCAATCTTTTTAAAGACTATGTTTGATTGTTTAATTATTGTTGTTGTTATGTGCTGTCGAGTCACCTGCAGCTCATAGTGAACTTAGGTACAACAGTCCTAAACCCTGCTCTATTCTGTGTCAATCTTATTGTCTCTTACACACAGACCCCCATTACCCCAGTCACTGAATCAATCCATCTCATTGAGGGTCTTCCACTCTTGCACTGTTCCTCCACCCTCCCAAGCATGATGTCCCTCCTTGCAACATGTCCAAAGTATGTCAGACAAAGCTTCAGAATCTTGCCTCCAAGGAGCAGCCTGGTCTCACCCTCTCTAGGACGAACTTGTTTGTTCTCCTAGCAGTCCATGGTACATTCAATATTCTTCTCCAGCACCACAACTCAAAGGTATCAACTCTCCTTCTATCATCCCTAGTCATTGTCCAGCTCTCTGATGCATAGCAAGTAATGGCAAACCCCATGGCCTGTATCAGACACACCTTAGTCTCCAGACTGACATCATTGCTCTTCAGTACTTTGGCGTGATCTCTGACAGCAGACTTTCCTATTGCAAACCATCTTTTAATTTTCTGGTTGCTGGCACCAAGAGTGTTGATTGTGGAGCCAAACAAACTAAAGCTATTAACAATCTTAATCTCTTCACCATCTATCATGATGCTGTCAATTGGCCCAGTGGTGAAAATCTTTATTTTCTTCATGTTGAGCTTCAATCCATATTGAAGACTGCCGTCTTTGACTTTCTGCATCAAGTGCTTCAGGTCCTCCTCAGCAAGGAGGATTGTGTCATCTGCATAACGCAGATTACTGATGAGTCTTCCTCCAGTCTTGACGCCACATTCCTCCTCAAGAGCCCAGCCACATGACTCAAATGCTCGTTGATCAAAGGAACAAAAAATTCATAAAATACTACACAACATGAGTGAGTCTTAGGAACATTATGTTGAGTGAAATATCTCAGTTACAAAAGGATCAATACAGCACAAGACCATTACTGTGAAAATAAGAGGGTAACTGGGTGCAGGGGTTGGGGGGAGATTAAGGAACAGAAATAGAACATACAGTGAATGATTAGGTCAAGAGAGGATCAACTTGGTAAGAACTGATAAAAGGACAATATAGCTACACAATGAACAAGTAAGAACGGGATATGTATAACTGTTCAAAAGGGGAAGAGGAACAAAGAAGGGGAGTAGAAAAGGAGAACAGGGGAAAAGAACCCCTAGGGACCAGCTATTAGTGGATGGGTGTTGTTGAGGGAGTAAAGGAATAGGCAGGGTACAATAGAGATTTGATGACATAGGTGACAAAAGGTTTTGATCAATAATAATTATATATAACAATGTATATGAATGATTGTATAAAATATAATAAACATGAATAGAATTCAATATATGATTGTATGAAAACTAATTAAAGAAAAAACACACAGAAAACCTCATTGCTGTTGAGTCAGAACCAACTTATAGCTCACCCTCATCCACTGGGTTTTCAGAGGCTATAAATCACATGGGAGATTGTCCATCTTTCTCCCTTGGAACAGCTGCTGGATTTGAACCACTGTCCTTTGACTAATGATGACAGAAGAAGAATTGATGCCTTTGAATTATGGTACAGGAGAAGAGTCTTGAACATATCATGGGCCACCAGGAGAACAAAGTAGATTTGTTCTGGAGAGAGTAAAACCGAGTTTATCCGTGGAGGCAAGGATTTTGAAGCTCCATCTCACTTATTTTGGGCACAGGGCCAGGAGGGACCAATCCTTGGAGAAGGACATCATGCTTGAAAGGGTGCAGGGACAGCACAGGAGAGGAAGAACCCTGATAAGATGGATTGATAAAGAGACTGGGGTAAGGGGGGTTGCTGTGTTGGAATCAGTGGGACTGGCTCAGGACAAGGCAAGCTCAGAGATGTTGTATGTAGGGATGCTAAGCAGGCAATTCAATGACACATAACAATAACAAAAACAACCACCTTTGAATTGACAGCTTAACTCTCCATCCATTAGACAACCAAAGATTCCTATTATTGTAATAATTATTAATTATAATGTTTTTGTTATGTGCTGTTGAGTTATATATAGTCATACAATTTATTTCACAGTATTGCTTTGTTCTGATTCTCTCTTACTCAAATATTTGAAATATCTGCCTTTTATTTTTATTTTCTAACCAATCCTCTTAATTTAATACTCTGCATAATTATACATATTTCACATTTTGTATATATGTGTAATAATGTTTCTCTGTTGTCTTTATCATATATATGTGTTTATATGTATACATACATCCATATATATTTGGAAGCAGGAGTGGCATCCACTTCCTAAACAACATGCATCTGGAAACTTTATGAAATTTGATAATTGATGATAGTTATAGAAAGCTGTCGACTTGACAGCAATCAACAACAATAACAACATACAATGGGGGTGGGGGGAAGGGATGGGGGAATTGTATACTAATGA
>NW_006399917.1:1814895-1830213 GCF_000299155.1 Elephantulus edwardii
ATAAATATAAATATAAATATAAATATAAATTATAAATATAATTACAACATCTTGAATTAGCTGGTAAATATATCTCCCCCTTAGTCAGGTAAAGATCTTAACATCCTTTTATTTTGTGGTTTCTCTTTTCCTGTGTATTCCCCCATCTCTCAGTTATTACTCAGAATTTTAGTTCTGGAGTGTTATTAAAAATTTTTGTCGTCAGTGCAGAGAAGTGAGGCCGCTGGCTGTCAGACCATGCAGCTTGGATCCTGCAGCAGACTCTCCTCAGTGCTGTGGGCCACACACATGTCCCTGTCCCCTGTTGCCCTTCAGGTATCTGCACGCGTTTAGGTTCATGATTGTCAGTGCACTGGAGTGGGAGGGCAGAGGAACCACTCACCTCCTTGGACCCAGCATTGCTGTAGTTCCTGGTGTGCCTGCTCTCCAAGAAGCCACACAGATATGAAGCATCAACCAAGGAATTGATTAATGAAGAATTAGGAATTGCCTATCCTGTCACTGAGGGCATTCTTAATATGATTCCACAAGTAGCCAGGATGATACATCAAAATAAGAAGAAAGAAGAAATGGAGCAGCACTAAATGGTAGTTAAACACAACAATATTAATACCACTTAAAAAATCAGTGTGGCAGGTCGTAAGTGGAAGAGAAGAATGTTTCTGTCTCTTCCATCCTTGACTGTGCTGATTCCCTGGTTTCTCTAGCAGGACTGTTTTACTCAGCCGGTGTGGAAGGTCATTTCCCTCAGGGCTGCACCAGCACAACCAGCCTGTGCTTTTACAGTCTGCTCCTTCCTGCCAATCATCATGCCAGTCTTTGGACTTGGATGAGTATTAAATTTCCAGACATAATTCATTAATAAAAAAAATTGTCATCAGAACTTATTGGGATGCATCAATGAATTTTACTATTTTCTTTGGTTTTTTTATTCCTTCCTAAAGCCCCTTGCTGTTGAGCTGATTCCAACTCATAGTGTCAGGGTAGAATAACCCCATAACGTTTCCAAGACTCTAAAAACAAATGGGCTCGTCTTTTCCTCATGGAGCAGTTTGTGGCTTCTCACCAGCATTTTTTTTTCTTGAGGCAATTTCATTTTGTTATGGTCTATCCTCTACCAGGGAGCTCTAGTAGCTTTAGTGATAAGGAATTGCACTATAAAACCAAAGGCTTGCAGTTTGATCCCGCTAGCAACTCTGTGGAAGAAAGATGGGTAGTGTTCTCCTGTGTGACTTACAGCCTCTGAAAACCTGCTGGAGGGTCAGCTGTGAGTCAGTTAGCCTCAAGGATGCACAGCAACAACAATCCTCTAATTCTGAGATGGCTCTTGTTGTGTTTTAGGATTTCTTCTCCATGTCTGACCCCTTTGTCCTCTGTGTCACGCTCTGGGAAAACGCTTCGTGTTTTCTACGTCACTCATCTCATCAACAGTGCTTTTGCAATCCAACTAATTTCATAAAATCTCGATTATTAGGGTTTGAATTTTCACAATTCCTACTCCATTCTTCTAGGATCTTGTCTCTTTTTAATGCTGTCTTCCTGTTCTACAAAGCTATTTTGGTCTTTTGTCTTTCATGCTTTTTGTCATTCTTTTTGTCTTGCTTTTGTCATGCTCTCCCCCTCCCCCATCCTCTTCTTCTTCCTCCTCCTCCTCTTCTTCCTCTTCCTCTTTTTCTTCTTTCTAGTCTAGTCTTTCTGCTTCCATTCACTTAGTCTTCCATCCCTTTATAGTCTCATCTTTGGTCTAGTGTAAATGTTGACATTATGTCTGATTTATGAATTGTTTCTAAAAGAACAGTATTCATGAGTATTCTTTATTTTAAGAGCTATTCCCTCTTTTGGGTTTTAGATGATCTCTGAAAGTGATTTTAGTTCCAACTTTAGAAGAAACCCATGGGCCAACCTTAGGAATTACTCAAATATCTACAAATCCAGTAAGTGGAACCTTTTTAGGAATTTGGATGCTATTTTACTTTTCTCTCATTCTATATATGCCATTTATTATTATTATTATTTTATATTTCTAGCTGGAAAAGTTGGTAGTGGTAGTCAAGCCAAGCACTATCCAGATCTTTTGGAGAGAATGTGTTGTTGTTATATCAAGTTGTTTGCTACTCATAGCAACCCTACGTACAACATCCCTGAAATCTGCTCTATCTTATGTCAACTTTACTGTCTCTGACACACATACCCTCATTACCCCAGTCATTGAATCAATGGTTATCAATGGTCTTCTTCTCTTTCTCTGTCCCTCTAGCCTTCCAAGCATGATGTCCCTCTCCAAGGACTGAACCCTCCTTACAACATGCCCAAAATATGTCAGAAGAAGCATCAGAATCCTTGCCTCTAAGGAGTATCCTGGTGTCACCCTCTCTAGGACAAACCTGTTTGTTCTCCTGGCAGTCCATGGTATGTTCAACACTCTTCTGCAGCACCATAGCTCAAAGGCATCAATTCTTTTTTATCATCCCTACTCATTGTCCAGCTCTCTGACACGTAGCAAGCAATTGCAAAGACTATAGCTTGGATCTGGTGCACCTTAGTCTCCAGACTGATACTGTTGCTCTTCAGTATTCTGGAGAGATCCCCGATAGCTGACTTTCCCAATGCAATTAGTCTTTTGATTTCCTGACTGCTGGTACCTAGAGTGTTGATGTAGAGCCAAGCAAACTAAAGCTGTTAACTATCTCAATCTCTTCACCATCTATTATGATGCTGCCAATTGGCCCAGTGATGAGAATCTTTGTTTCCTTGATGTTGAGCTTCAACCTTCTGCAGCAAGCACTTCAGATCCTCCTCAGTTTCAGCAAGCAAGGTTGTTTCATTTACATAATGCAGGTTGTTGATGACTCTTCCTTCAATCTTGATGCCACATTCCTCCTCATACAGCCAAGCATCCCAGATGCTCTGTTCTGCATGTAGATTAAAAAGGTATGAAGACAGGATACATCCCTGACATACATTCTTCCCATAGAAGAGATTGCAATTCACATAGAATATTAATCCTCTAGACAAATGTCTTCAAGCATTGGAAGCATCTTACTATTTTGTTTCAGAAGAGTAACTATATCTTAAATGGTTGCTCACAGCATTTGAAGAATCAAACACTATTCACCACCCTAGGATAAAGAACGTATCTTTATTTTATGCTAATTGACTGAGCTGGTTCCCAACTCCTCAAGATTATAGTTGTAAACTTCAAATAATGTAATCTAATCTTACAAGGTATTTGATGATACCCAGTAAATATCCATAATCATGCACCCCATGTTCTTTGTTTTATGCAAACATATTTTCTATCACTCTGTTGACTCTGAAAAAGTTTCCTGCTTCTCTTTTTTTTTTGTGAGAAAAATTTGTATTTAGAATTAGCCTGCTGGACTCAGTTTAGATGATCCCAATTTTGTTGGCAACATCCAAAGCATCATAATCAGGAGCAAGTCGAATCAAAGTGTTGACCTTAGCCACATCAATGTCATAGAGCTTCTTTACAGCTTGTTTAATTTGGTGCTTATTGGCCTTGACAGCCACAATGAACACAAGTGTGTTGTTATCTTCTCTCTTCTTCATAGCTGACTCAGTGGTCAGGGGAAATTTGATGATGGCATAGTGGTCAAGCTTGTTTCTCCTGGGGTGCTCTTCTGGGGGTATTTTGGCTGCCTTCAGAGTCTCAGCATCTTAGGCCACCGGAAGGTGGGTGACATGTGGATCTTCTTTTTTTTTGCAGTGGACGCCCTTCAGGACTGCCTTCTTGACCTTTAAGGCCTTTGCTTTGGCTTCAACTTTGGGAGGGGTAGGGGCTTCCTTCTTTGCTTTCGGCACTATAGTTGATCTTCCAGTAGGTTTGTTTTCAGAGACAGTAAATCACACAGGAGGAGATCGCCCATCCTTTTCTTGCACAGCAGCTAGTAGTTTCAAACTACATACCTTTGGAATTGCAGTGCAGCTTCTTACTATGAGGCTACAAGCGCTCCTTGATCCAAGTCATATTGTCGTTGCTGTGTTTCATGGAATTGAAACTAACTCATATCTGACCCTTCAGCAGCTTTTCAAAGGCAGTAAATTGTATGTGAGGAGATTGCCCAGCCACCCTTCTCCCTGATCAATGTCATAGTATTTTCAATTGCTTCATATGCATGTGAAAGCTGAACAATGAGTAAAGAAGACTGAAGAATTGATGCCTTTGAATTGTTTTGTTGGTGCAGAGAATTGGACATGCTATGGACTGCCAAAAGAAGAAACCTGTCTTAGAAGTGCAACCACCTACTCCTGGTTGTTGCTGTTGTGTGCCATCGGGCCAGACCCGACCCATAATTGACCCTCCAGCAGATTTTCAGATGCTGTAAATCACATGACAGGAGACTTCCTATTTTTCTCCCAAAGAGGTGCTGGTGGATTCGAACTGCGAGCATTCAGGTTAGCAGTGCAGCTCCTCATCACCAGGCCACCAGAGCTTCCTCGATGCTCCTTAGAAGCAAGGAATGTAAGACTTCATTCCACATACACTGGGCGTGCTATCAGCTAGGGTCAGTCCTTGGAAAAGGACAATATGCTTAGAAAAGAGGGTCAGCAAAGGAGAGGAAGATCCTCAAGGAGATGGGCTGAACAGTGACCACAATGCTGAGCTTGAACATATCTGTAATTGTGAGGATGGTGCAGGAGCAGGCAGGATTTTGATCTCTTGTACATAGGATTGATACGAGGCCGAATCAGCTCAATGGCATCTAACAACAGTTATTTTCTTTTCTATATCAGGGAGTTCAGGTAAGAGGAAGCTGGAGTACTTGACCATCACCCTTTTGACTCTCATAATTTCTATTGTCATTAAAAGTAGTTTTCTTGATCTACAAATTATTCAGAGCATTTTATAAAGAAGAAGCTTAATGTTTTCTTTTCTAGTCAGAATTTAACTTGTATGATTTTTTTTCTCTGAGGTTTTCTTTCTTAGAATGATCAAATTTTGCATTCTCAATGATTTATTTATTGCAAATATGTTTTTATTTTTTATTATTATTAATTTTAATTAAAGTTTACAGAGACTTAGGGTTTTCATTCATTCATTGTTGTACTTTTCTCCCTGCCTACCCTTCCCCCCCAATTCGCTCTTCCCTTTGAAAAGTAAAAGAAAAATTCTTTCATTTGTTATACAATCTCTCCCCCAAGTCCACTCCACTATGCAGCCTTCATTCTGGACTGCTGTCGTGACGATAATACCTAATCACATATCCCTTTTAAATAGTTATCTCTATAGAATTTTGTTGTCAAGGGAGCTCTCATGGCCTAGTGGTAAGAAGGGCACTGCAATCCTAAAGACACGTGGTTCAGATCCTCATGTGGTTCAGCAGCTCTGCTGAGAAAAACGTGCAACCTCCTCACGTGCAACTTCTCCTTCTGAAAAGCTGCTGGAGGGTCAGCTGTGGGTCTGGGCTGACTCAACAGTACACAACAACAACAAAAATGACAACCTAATGCTGTGTTATGTGCCATCAGTAGAGCACAACTCATCACGACCCTATGAACAAAAGATCTGACCCCTGTTCTATAACCATCATAATTTCTCTAATGTTCACAGAGTTTCCAAAGGCACGTTGTTTAGGAAGTGGTTGCCAGTCCTGCTTCCAAGCCTGTCTTCTTCTGGGAACTCTACCAAACACTGTCCACCATAGGTAACCATTATGACATTTGATCAACCAGTGGTACAGTGTGTTGTTACCGCTGTCAAATCAATTCAACCTTTTGTACAACAGAAAAAAAAAGACTCCACCAGATTCCCTGCTGGAGAGAGAGAGAGAGGCAATCTCCTCCTGTAGCAGACAGGTCTGATTTAACGGTAAACACACACACACACACACACACACACACACAATTTAAAAAAAAAATTAAAAAGCCAAACACATCGCACTTCTCCATTGGTTAGTAAGCCTGGCCATTTTTATGTTTTTCAATTTTGGTTCACTATTTTCTTGCAGTCAGTCTACCCAGGACCTCCGACTGTGATCCCCTTTACAGTCAGCAGTGCACCATCTAGTTCTTGCCTTAGGGTTAAGGAAATAGAGGCTCCCATGGTCCACTAGTCCTTTTTCCACCCACTTGCTATTTTTCTTTTTATTAAATTATTTTCTTTTTGGAATATATGATTAGGTATTATTTTCATGACAAGATTCCAGAAAAAGAAATGCATATTAAAGTGGACTGTGGACTTGAGGGGGGATTATATAGAAATGATTTTGTTTTTTCTTTTCAATGAGAAAAGCGAGCTGGGGGCGAGTGGTGGACAGATAGGAAAATGTGCAACAATGAATGAATGAGAGAGGGAAATTAAATGGGAAGAATATGCTGTAAAAAAATTGTTGCATTAAAAAAAAAAGACCTGAACATTTGTATAACTTTGGTTGTTTCTCTAAGTTCATAGAGAGAGCTCTGTTACCGTAGTGGACAGAAAGTGATGCTACCAAGCCAAAGGTGGGTGATTTTAATCTGCAGCCCTCATGCTTGGTTTGAATTGTTTTTGATCAAACATTCTTCTAAGTGCTATAGCACCGGTCTGTCCATTTGCTGTACAGAGGTAACTCATGGTTGTTGTGATGCTGAAAACTGTGACACTGAAATGTCCAATGCAATAATGGTTACCCATGGTGGACAGTGTTTGGTGGCGGTCCCAAATTAAAACAGGCTTGGAAGCAGGAGTGGAATCCACTTCCGAAATAGTTTGCCTCAGAAAACTCTATGAACTTAGATAAATGATGAAACTTTATTTCTTACACATCTCTCTTTGTATTTCACTTTTCGTTAGTGTAGTGTGCTGATCACCCTCTTATTATATAGTGTCTTTTCCTTCACAATTTTAATGGGTGTCTATTTTATTTCTTTATCTATCCATTTTTCATTCCCCCCTCCCACCCTTCCCATCTCTGCTAACTATCCTAGAATCTGTGTGTAAGCCTTTCTTCAGGTTTTTATAATAGTGATCTTATACAATATTTGTCCTTTTGTGACAGATTTATTTAACTCAGTATAATAATGTCCTCTAGATACACTCATGTTATGGAGTGCTTCATGAATTTTTGTTGTTCTTCAGTGTTGAGTAGTACTCCATTGTGTACTATAGCGTCCTTATCTATTTATTCATTGATAGACACTTGGAATGCTTTTAGTAATTGTAAATAATGCTGTAACAAACATGCTGAATATCCCCCTCCCAAAAAAAAATCCCCTCATTGTCATTGAGTCAGAAACAAGTCCTTGCTGACCCTCTAGGGAGTCTTCAGATGCTGTAAAGGGCACAGGAGGAGCTCCTAATGGATCAGAACCCCGACAGAGGCACTGTAATCCACTCATGTCTGTTTCTAAGGATCTGTTGTAAAGATTTCTTGATAATTCTAGGCATCAAGACCCTCTGAGCACAAATATCTTGTATCCATTTGACCACAGTGGGAAGATGTTTTGGGAATAGAGTGTGAGATTTTGTACATTTCTGACCTAAGGGAAAAGGAATGTCATTTTAAAGTATATGTTTAAGTCAGCCTCAAGGCTAGAGAAACTGCTATTAGAAAATGCATCTTTTAAAATCCAACATGGATCCCAGATTCATGTCAATACTTTCAAATGGAGTGAAGGCTCCCCTTTCAGGATATTCTGTTTACACACACCGTATACCTTTGATTTTAAGCTCTTACACTAGGAAAGGGAGCTCTGATGGCCTAGTGGCAAGAAGTTGCAGTTCAATCCACAAGGCATGCAGTTTGAATCCCACCAGCTGCTCTATGGGAGAAGGATGGGCAATCTCCTCCTGTGTGATTAACTGCCTCTGAAAACCTGCTGGAGGGTCAGCAGTGGGTTGATTCCAGTTTGATGGTACACAACAACAACACACTAGGAAATATATCACATTAATTTGAGCAGACAGCAGTTAACCTAATGGTATATGGAACAGAACCTAATGGTATATGGAACAGTTATCAAGACTTTGGGTCTGTCAGTGGAGACGTGAAATCAATCATCTTATACACCTTAATGTATGTTGTATTTTTAGAATGCGGATCCATGTCTGAAGAGCAACAACAATCACATGGGCTAGCTACTGCAACGTCATGTCTGAAGACAAAGAATGTCTGACAGCCAGAAACATCCATTTTGTTTGTGTTGTGGTCTTAATAGTTGGAAACATAATCCAGTTCTCAGACGAGAATGAGTTTGCAGTAGACATATCAAAAAGAAGACTTACTCAGATCCCCAAAAACCTACCACCAAAAACCAAAATCTTGGATCTTTCTCATAACCACATATCTGAACTTCACATCTCTGACATCAACTTCATGGCAGGCCTGGAAGTTTTGATACTTTTCCATAATATGATCCAGCAACTTGATTTGAGTGTTTTCCAGTTCAACCAGGATTTGGCATACTTGGATCTATCTCACAATCAATTGTGGAAGATATCATGCCACCCTGTTGTGAGTCTCAAATATTTAGACCTCTCATTCAATGACTTTGATATTCTACCCATCTGTAAGGAATTTGGCAACTTGCCTCAGTTGGACTTCTTGGGACTAAGTGCTAGAAGTTTTCACCAATTAGATCTCCTACCCATTGCTCACTTGAATCTAAGTGACCTCCTTCTAGATTTAGAACGCTATAATGTTAAAGGAAATGAAAGAGAAAATCTTCAAATTCTGAACACAAAGAAACTTCACCTTGTTTTTCACCCAAATAGTTTATTCACAGTCCAAGTGAATATATCAGTTAGCACTTTAGAGTTCTTAGAGCTGACCAACATTAACTTAAATGATGAGAACTGCCACGTTTTAATTAACTTTTTATCAACACTCACCAGAGGTCCAAGCTTGCTAAATTTCACCTTGAACCATGTGAAGACAACTTGGAGATGTTTGGTTATAATTTTTCAGTTCCTTTGGCCCAAACCTGTAGAGTACCTCAATATTTACAATTTAACCATAGTTGAAATCAAAAGAGAGTATATTATTACTTATTCTCCAACTACACTGAAAGCACTGAAAATAGAGCATGTTACAAAGACAGTTTATATTTTTTCACAGGATGCAATATATATAGTGTTTTCTGAGATGAACATTGAGATGTTAACCATGTCAGATACACCTTTTATCCATATGCTTTGTCCTCAAAAACCAAGCACATTCAAGTTCTTGAACTTTACCCAGAATGTTTTCACAGACAGTGTTTTCGAAAATTGTTCCACTTTAGTTAGACTGGAGACACTCATCTTACAAAGGAATGGGCTGAAAAATCTTTTCAAAGTAGGTCTCATGACTAAGAATATGACATCTTTGAAAATACTGGATGTTAGCTGGAATTCTTTGGAATTTAATAGGCACAAAGAAAATTGTGTTTGGGTTGAGAGCATAGTAGTGTTGAATTTGTCTTCAAATATGCTTACTGATTCTGTTTTCAGCTGTCTGCCTCCCAGGGTCAAGGTACTTGATCTTTGTGACAACAGAATAAAGAATATCCCTAAACAGATCAGGAAGCTAGAAGCTTTGCAAGAACTAAATGTTGCTTTCAATTCTTTAATTGACCTTCCTGGATGTGGTACCTTTAACAGCTTGTCTGTACTGATCATTGACCACAATTCACTATCCAACCCATCAACTGACTTCTTCTCCAGTTGTCAGAAGATTAGGTCAATATCAGCAGGGAACAATCCATTCCAGTGTTCATGTGGACTAAGAGAATTTATAAAAAATGTAGGCCAGTTATCAAGTGAAGTGGTAAAAGACTGGCCTGCATCTTATCAGTGTGCCTACCCAGAAAGCTATAAGGGAACTGCACTAAAGGACTTCCACATGCCTCAGTTATACTGCAACACAGCTCTGCTGATCATCACCATTGGGGTCACTATGCTGGCGTTGGCAGTAACTGTGACCTTCCTCTGCATCTACTTGGATGTACCTTGGTACCTCAGGATGATCTGGCAGTGGACCCAGGCCCGACACAGGGCTAGGAGCATACCTTTAGAAGAGCTCCAAAGAAATCTCAAGTTTCATGCTTTTATTTCATACAGTGAAAATGATTCTGTCTGGGTGAGGGATGAATTACTACCACACCTAGAAAATGAAGACATACGGATTTGCCTCCATGAGAGAAACTTTCTGCCTGGTAAGAGTATCATTGAAAATATCATAAACTGCATTGAGAAAAGTTACAAGTCCATTTTTGTCTTATCACCCAACTTTGTCCGAAGTGAGTGGTGCCATTATGAACTTTACTTTGCCCACCATAAACTGTTTCATGAAGGGTCTGATAATTTAATCCTCATCTTGCTGGAACCGATTTCAAGAGACAACATTCCGAGCAAGTATCACAAGTTGAAGGCTCTAATGGCTCAGCGGACTTACTTGGAATGGCCTGCCGAGAAGAGCAAACGTGGGCTTTTTTGGGCTAATGTTACAGCTGCTTTTAATAAGAAATTATCCCTAGACACTGAAAACAATGAAGTAGAAACTTAAAGATGTCAGGAAATACAGCTTCAGAAGCCATAAACTTGAATTCTGAATTTTAAAGTTATTGGCCTTGATGGTATTTTCTACCATCCCAATGTTCTCAGGAAATATTTAATGAAAATTGTGTATCAGTTGAACTAGAGAATTGAATTGGTGAGTAAAGCAGTGTTCTAACTTGTGAATTAGTGAGAGCTCTCTGGTGGCTTAGTGGTAGGGGATTGCACAGCCAATGCAAAAGTACATGGTTCAAATCTACTTACTAGCTTCTCTGTGGGAGAAGGATGGAAATTCTCCTTCGTGATATATTGCCTCTGAAAATGGCACACAACAACAGTCTCTTTTAGCTTAAAGCTTCTTTCGCATAGAAACAATCTCATTTGAGTAAAGAAATGATCTTTTTCAGAATGCACTGTAAGAGAAGACAGAGATTGGTGTAACTTCCTGGTACCATGGAATGAATCAATGTTAGAATTGAGTGCTCGTTTCTCGGAGTGTCCTATGGAATCTCGTTGACTTTATGTGAGCTTCACCATCCTGTTCAATTTGGGGATGTGGGGAAAAGAAAGATCAGTTACAGAAAATAAAACTTTTTTTTCACATATCTGAGTGAAAGTTCATTAAATCTTGAATCCTGCTTTGCACATATACATTTAGCCCATGGGTTTCATGTAAACATGTGTAAGTAAACAAAGGAAATTTAAACTTGCTTTATAGTCATGTAGTACTGGGCCAAAGACATACGATTTACCTCGTTGCCAATGAAACTCCAAGCTAAACTTAATTTGTAATGAGGTATTGATTGGAACTTTTCTGGTTAGAATTTTAGTTAAAGCTGGCAAAAGGGAGCAAATGGCTTAAACAAAATAGAAAGGCAAGACATAGCTATGCTAGACTCATTTAAAAATAGCAAGAAAGTTATGCACTTATCTTCTTTAAATAAAAGGAAGATGCTATACGTAAGGATGCCTAGAGAGTAAATGGAGTGAGAATTCTAGACCTATGAGGAGATAATTTTAAATTCCTCCCAAAAACAAATGAGAGGGACTTTAAACTAGTTATAGGAATAGTGCTCTGTTGTCCTATTCCTGATTGAAAGCTTTCAAAGTAACAGGGATGACAGGACCCAATGCATCATAAGGAATGATGAGAAGCTCTTGGAAGAATGTGATGAATGTTCCTGGATTTTGGGGGATGGTGGGTATTGTAGGTAAAACAGTCACTGCCGTCAAGTTGATGCTGACACATAATGACCCTGTTAAGTGGTGATTAAAAATATGCTACTTAAGGAATATTTTGGGAGTTCTTGTGGCCTAGTGGGTACCAGTACAAATTCAAGTTATTCAAATTCACCAGCTACTATAAGGGGAAAGGTTAATCAGTCTTCTTTCATCTTCTAATCAGTCTTCTTACATGGAGGATCAGTGATATGTAAGTTCTGACTCAAGGCACATAACAACAAGAACAAAAGAACTGGTGTTGAATGAATGCATGTAAACATCCCAGCTGGAGAAATCAGAAGGTCAGAGTTTGGTGGGAGCAGCTCAACATGTAAAGCAGAAAAGGGAAGAGAAAGTGAACAGATGACAGCTAACATGTCCACCACTTGACATAGCAAGACACATGGAATTCCTGTGGGATTTTCTGACTTGAGTTGTCATTATGAGAACTTTTAGATACTAAGAGGGCAGCCTCTTGTACAAAGAGACAATAACAGTGAGAGGCCAATGGGTCCAGGTGAAAGAAGTATGTGAGTGTGCTTCAAAAGGTCTACCAGATGAACCACAAGGTATATGAATTTCATATGCAAACCTATATTTTTAAAAAAGGTTAATCAGTGAGGGTATCACCTGCATCATGGACATATGCCATATGGGGATCTACTTAAGGCCACCAAGATCCCACAGATGCACCCTAAGACAGAGTCAACTTTTAGACTCCGCCATAATAGGAGGGAGAAGCTCTGGTGGCGTACTGGTAAGTAGTTGTGTTGCCAATCCAAAGGCAGGTGGTTTGAATCCACCAGCAGTACAGAAAGGCTGTTAAAGGAGAAGATAGACAATCTCCTCCTGTGCTATTTATAGCCTCTGAAAAGCCACTGAATGATCAGCTATGGATTGACTCCGTCTCAATGGCAATGAGTTTGAGTTATAACAGAATGAGTATAATGGTCTGTCTGCCTTATCTGGTAATTAACTGCAGAGAGATTTGCTTCTGTTTGTCTACTATCCCATCTCATGTAGTGCCTAAGGACCTGTTGGATAAAGGTAAATCAGAGGTGAAAGAATAGTACAAACATTGATGATACTTTGTTATAAGTTAATCTTCAGTGGAACTGAGAAGGAATTTTTAATTAGGTGTGAAAATGACTGGAAACTGGACTAGATGAGACATTTGAATGCTTGAAATAGAGCTGCAATTACTAAAGTGAGACATCATTAAAATGTATGGATCCTAGCTCTTCCACTGCTTGTAAGATCCCCTCAAGAGAATGAGGACTGAGACACAAATGGAGATTTGTATACCAATGTTCATAGCAGCATTATTCACCATAGGAAGAACATGAAAACAGCCCAAATGTCCAACCACAATGGAATGGATTGAGAAATTATGGTACATTCACACAATGGAATACTAAGCTGCACACAAGGAGCAATGATTTTGTAAATCACTAACTAACTTAGGAGGGACTGGAAAGCATTATGATAAGTGAATGAATTCAGTCTCATCAGGGCAAGTACTGTATAAAACCATTATTGTAGAATGTGTATGAGTATCCAAGGGGAGGGAGGGAGAGAGCAGAGGGGTAAGGATGGTTGAGGGGTAGGGTCACACAATTTGGATGGGGTGTGTGAAGGAAATGGGAAAGATCTGGTGTGAAAAACAGTTATAAGAACATTGTAAACAAACCAGTATATATATATAATCATCTTTAATAAAGATTATGAGTGACAGGAGACACAATAGAATAGAATAGTATGACAGAACGTAAAAAAAAAATGTCCTTTCCTTTGGAATTTAGCTCACTTAATGAGCCTGTTTCATAATTAAGTATAAAGAAATAAGCCTTAATGGAATTTAACTAAAGTCATCTTCTGTCTAGTATTTGCTTAACAAGAAAACATGTTTTGGAAACTGAGCACAGAGAAGCCGAGTGAGCAGGACAGATGGAATTTGAATGAGAACTATTATTGAAATAATTATTTTGGGAGCCTTGGTGGGGAGCAGTGAGCCTCAGCAGGGAGCAGCATACATTGGCAGGGAGCAGCGTGCTCCACAGGGAGCAGTGACCCTTTACCAGGAACAGCGAGCCTCGGTGGGGAGCAGTGAGCTGTGGTGGGAACTACCTGCCAGTAGCAAGTAGGACAGCAGGAATTTGAGTAAGGTACTTAGGGGGGGGGAAATCACTGTTGATTGTTGGACAAATTGTGGGACCCCTTCACCTTAAGCAGGAGGGAGTGAGACAGCTGGAGCTTGACTGGAGTGGCAAACTGAGTTCTCAAGGGGAAAACTAAGGCTTCCTGGTTTTACATTCAGGTTCCCCTCTGCATGCACTCCCACACCCCACGTAGGTCTATGTGTGTGTTCCTCCCTAGTCCAAGCATGCATCTGCATGAGCCCACTCTACATGCACCCACACGTGTGCTCATCCTATGTGAATGTGCATGTGTGCCCACCCTATATGAATTAGTATGTGCACCTGCCCAACCTTCTTCTGGAGCAGTGACATTGGAGTGAGAACCACCTATCACCTCAGGCATGAAAAACTCTACCGCAGCAATGTCATGAAAGAAGCAGACTACTTCACTTTATACACAAGCCCAAAGCAAGATATCACCCACCACCACTACCACCACTACCACCCACATTCGACACAGTATCAATGGATTTCCTGAAGCCAGGAAGTCTGATGAAACTTTCTGACACAGAATTTAAAAGAAAAAAAGTTGAATATTTTCAGTAGCTGAAAGACAAACTTTTACAGGACACTGCAAGCAAAAACCAGTAGGAGCTTTAAAAAAGAATCCAAAACAATGCAAATAAAACACACAAGGAATGAGGGGCTCTAGAAAGACAAGAAACCACAATCCAAAAGTTGAGGTCCAGTGTTTCAGATGCTGTAACTTAATGGAGAGACACATGAACAGATTGAAGAGATGGAACACAGAACCAGTGAATTAGAAGATAGAATTGCCACCATTAACCTGTTAGAGCAAAAAAGCCTGATCAAAAAGGAAGGAAAAAGAAGAAAACCTAATAATGTGGGAAACCTCAAGAGAAATAACATATGCATCATCAGAATCCCAGACCAAGAAGTAAAAGCACCAAAAAAAGGTGTGGAAGAATTACTAGAAGAAAACTTCACAGGCATAATGAAGAATGAAAGAATATATATTCAGAGGAGCTCTGGTGGCCTAGTTGCAAGGAGCTGCAACTAAAATCGCAGATGCACACGGTCCAAATCCACCAGATGCTTTGCCAGGGAAGGAGGGACAATCTCCTCCTGTACCAGTCAGATCTTATTTGACGGTACACTCACACAAAAATAATAAAAATTTTAAAAAAATAATATATATTCAAGAAGCTGAACAAGCATCATATAGAATGCACACCAAAAGAAAAACACCAAGGCATATCATAGTAAAATTTGACAAAACCAAAGATAAGGAGAGAATTCTGAAAGCAGTGAAGGAGAAACAGAGTAACCTAAAAGGAAGAGAAGATAAGATTAAATGGCGATTTCTCAGCAGAAACCATGCGAGCAAGAAGACAGTGGAAGGACATATATCAAACACTCAAGGAACACAACTGTCAACCAATAATACTATATGTTGTTGTTGTT
>NW_006399917.1:1844156-1862802 GCF_000299155.1 Elephantulus edwardii
CTGTTTAAGTGTTCAATTATCAATAAGCCGAAGTCTGTGGAAGGCCATAATGGCCCTGCTTTAAGTGGTTCGCTGCTACCGCAGCTCACCACACTGTCTCTGCCTCCTCCACCATCTTGGATCTCCTTAATTTTTCAAAGAGAAAAGTGAACTGGAGGGGAAGGATTGTCAGGGAGTAAATGTGCAATAATAAATGAATGGAAATCCAAATTCTCTGTAAACTTTCATTAAAATAAAAACAACAGCAAAAGTAAATATCTTTTCCTCTTTAGCACATTCCAAATGGTAAACTCTCCCATACTTCTGTTGTGCTGTTTTCTAAATTCAGAAACAAAACAAATAAACAAAATATGATGTCACCATAACTTATAAATTTTTAAGCATTTATATCTTTTGCCTTCGATGTTATTAATACAGAAAACACAGAATTTAAGTATTTTTAAATGTTGCTGTTATTGTGATGTGACATCAAGGCGCCTGCGATCCATAGTGACTCTATGTACAAGAGCTCTGAACCCTGCCCTGTCCTGAGCCAGTCTCACTAATTCTGACACACCAACCCCCATTGCCTTAGTCAGTATATCAATCCATCTCATCTTTGGCCTTCCTTTCCTGCACTCTCCCTCCACCCTTCCAAGCATGATGTCCTTCTCCAAAGACTGGTACATTCTGGCCCTCAAAGTACATGAGTTAGAGCTTCAAAATCCTAGCTTCAAAGGAGAACCTTGGTTTCACCCTTTCCAAGATAGACCTCTTCATTTTCTTGGTGACCACACCATGGTATGTTCAAGACACCTCCAGCACCACAATTCAAAGACATCAGTTATTCTTCTGTCATCTTTAATCAGTCAAGCTTTCTGATGCATAGCAAGTAATGGTGAAGACCATGGCCTGTATTAGGAGCACCTTAGTCTCTAGAGTGATATTGCTTTTTAATACTCTGCAAAGGTCCCTGACAGAAGATTTTCCCAATGCAATTTGTCCTTTGATTTCCTGACTGCTGGTACCAAGAGTGTACAGACATGTAAAAGCTTCACCATAAGAGATCCATTTCTATACTATAATAGACAAAGTGCTAGTCAATAAGTCTTTTATTTTAAGTACTACCTTCCCTTGGTGAATATTATTGCTTTTAAATTTTGACTCATGCACTTTTAACTTGTTAGTTAAATTTGTGTCTTCTAGGCTGCAGCAGTTCCATGATGCATCTTCAAGCTTATGAACATATATGGCTAAGCACAATTGATAACAGTGCATCTAAATTCCAAAATCAATCTCCATAATAGTCTACGTGTTTCCTATTGCCAAAGGGGCCCTTTAGAGTAGTGAGAGAAGATCTTCACCCTGAAACCCACAGCGTCCCTTTTCAGCAGGAAGTAGCTAAGAGAATACGCCATCCCCTTTTCCTTATGAATCAGGGTGAAGTCTCTCTCAGGGAGGAGTGATAGGGAATGGCAAAAGGACACACTGACAAAGGAGATTAATCAGAACTGGTTTTGACAAGCACTGTGGCAATGGGACAATTAAAACAAACTTTGAAGGAATATTCAACCTGAATCCTTCTGATCATGTGGAGCTTTTTGAAAGTATTTCTTTGAGTTTACTATGTTTAATTTGTTTGTGTATAAAGGATGTGCACCTAGATGATAACATAATTATGATAAAAACAAAAGGGGGTAAATATGGAAAGCCAATACTAAATATTTTTAATAAACTGAATGCTATTTAAATTAAAAAATGAAATAAAATTAAAAAAAGAGCCAAGGCAGAGAGCAGAGGAGTGAGTAAGGGCATGGAGGTAATCATAGTGTTGCACAATTTGAGCGATAGAAGGAGGGGTGGGTAAAGGAAGTGGGAAAGATTCACTGTGAAAAACAATGTATATGAACTTTGTAAGTAAACCAGTATAAAAGAAAAATTTTATTAAGAAAAACAGAGAGATCCATTTCTTTTTCTTTTTCTCTTAGGTAAAGCTGATTAGTTTTAATCTCCAGAAGTCATATAATTGTTTTTCATCTCCAGAAATTGTGTTTCCTCTGTTGAATTCTGCTGGTAGTAAATATCAGGAAGCAAGCTGAAAAAGGGAGAGTTCAATTATAAAGGATGTCCCACAGAACCCAAAGTTAGGGATACAGATGAACTCTAAGGGAATTTGGAAGCAAGTATAGGAAAGAACTCAAATTTTGCAACTGAAGTAGTGTCCAAAACACCAAGGACAGGCATGTAGACCAATGGAACAGAATTGAGAATCCAGAAATGGGCCCAGCTATTTATGGCCAACTGACACTTGATAAGGAAATAGAACTTATCAAGTGGAGAAATGATAACCTCTTCAATAAATGGTGCTGGCAAAACGGGACTCCTACCTGCTGAAAGCTGAAACAGGATCCACATCTCACATAAAAATCAACTCAAGTTGGATCAGAGACATGAAAGGAAAGCCTAAAACCATAAAATTCATCAGAGACAAACTGGGGTCAAGCTTAGAAGGCCTAGTCTATGGTCTAAACACACTGCCAAATACAGCCAGAAATGCATGATCTGAACAGGATAAAATTGATGAATGGGACCTTCTAAAGATTAAATTCCTGTGTGCTTCAAAAACTTTTCCCAATTTGGTGAAAAGGAAACCTACTGACGGAGAAAAAACATTTGACAATACTATTTCAAACAAGGGTCTCATATGAAAAGTTTTCCGAATCCTACAGGCCTCCACAAGAAAAAGACTGATCACACAATTACAAAATGAGCAAAAGACATGTAAAGACTTTTCACAGAGGAAGATATTCGTATGGCCAACAGACACATGAAGAAATGCTCCAAATCGCTGGCTGTAAGAGAGGTGCAAATTAAAGCCACAATGAGATATCATCTCACTCCAGTAGCAGTGGCAAAGTTTAACAGGGCAGCAAGTAATAAATGTTGGAGAGGATGTGGTGAGATAGGAACTCTTATACATTGTTGGTGGGATTGTAAAATGGCACAACCACTCTGGAAGGCAGTCTGGTGCTTCCTCAAAAAGCTGAACATAGAAATTTCATATGACCCAGCTATTCCACTGCTTGTAACATACTCTGAGAGAATAAGAACTGAGGCACAAATGGAGACTTGTACATCAATGTTCATAGCATCATTATTCACCATAGCAAGAACAGGAAAACAGCCCAAATGTCCAAGCATAATCGAATGGATTGAGAAATTGTGGTACATTCACGTGATGGAATACTACGCAGCATGCAGGAGCAATAATTTTGTAAATTATTACCTAATTTGGGAGGGATTGGAGAGCATTATGATAAGTGAACTAACTCAGTCCCATATGGACAAATATTGTATAAGACCATTATTGTAGAATGAGTGTGAGCTTCGGGGCGGAGGAAGAGGGGTGGAACAGAGGGGTGAGAATGGGCAGGTAGCAGGGGTGGTTCATCATAGGGTCTCACAATTTGGTGGGTGGATGGCGGGGTGAGTGAAGCAAATGGGAAAGATCTAGTGTAAAAAGCAATGAATACGAATTATGTAAATAAACTAGTATTTTAAAAAAATTGCAGCTGGAAGCAATCGATTGTAGAGGCAATGAAGATGTTGTGAATGAAAGACAGACATTTCAGTGCTGAATTGTTGTGGTTGTTAGGTGCCTTTGAGTAAAATACAACTTAGAGCAACCCTGTGAACAAAAGATCTGAACCGTATTCTATCCTGCCATCCTCACACTTCCTGACACACATAAGCCCATTGCAGCTATCACTGTGTCAATCCACCTGGTTAAGGGTCTTTCTCTTTGCCCCCACTTTTCCTAGTATCATTCCCATCTCTAAGGAACATGCCTCGTAGCAACATGCCCAAAATATGTGAGGTGAAGCCTCATCATTCTTGTCTCCAAAGAGCACTCAAGCAATGCCCTCTTCAAGACATAGCTGTTTGTTCTCTTAGCTGTCCATGGATGTTGAGTGCTCTCTTCTACAACACCACAGCACAAAGGCATCAATTCTTTTCTTGTCATTCTTATTCACTATCCAGCTCTCAGTTGCATAGAAGGTAATTGGAAAGACTATGGCCTGAATCAGATGCACCTTGGTCCTCAAACTGATATCATTACTCTTCAATAATTTGGAGAAGTCCCTAACTATGGATTTTCCCAGTGCAATGTCTCCATATTACCTTACTGCTCATACCAAACTTGTTATTTGTGGATTTAAGCAAGATGAAACCTTTGACAGTTTCAATTTCCTCTCTATCCATCATGATGCTGCCAGTGGTAAGAATCTTTGTTTATTGATATTGAGATGTAATCCACACTGAAGGCTGTATTCCTTTATCTTCTGCAACAAGGGCCTCAAGTCCTCACTTTCAGCAAGGAAGTCGTTTCATCTGCATAACACAGGTTGTTGAAGTCTCCCTCAAATCCTCATGCCACACTCCTCTTCATAAGACTCCAGGTACTCAGATAATTTGCTCAGCATAAAGATTGAATAGGTATGGAGAAAGGCTACAACCAATTTCAAACCTTGTAGTGCTCCCCTGCTCCATTCACACAACAGCCTCCTGGTCCACATATAGGTTCCTCATGAGCACTATCAAGAGCTCTGATATTCCCATTCTTCTCAATGTCAGTCACAACTTATTATGCTCCACACAGCCAAATGCCTTTGCCTACTCAATAAAGAACGAATAGGCATTCTTCTGGTATTTCTTACTGTCAGCCAGGATCCATCTGACATCATCAGTGATGTGCTTGGTGCCACGACCTCTTCTAAATCCTGCCTACAAAGAGCACTCCAGCTACCCCTTCTCCAAGACATATCTGTTTGTTTACTTGGCTGTCCATAGGATGTTCTGTGCTCTTTCCCAATATCACAGTTCAAAGGCATCACTTCTTCTGTCAGCAAGTGATAGGAAAGACCATGGCCTGAATCAGATGCACCTTTGTCCTAAAATTGACATCATTACTCCTCAAAAATTTGGAAAGATCCCAAACTTCATATTTCCCCAATGCAATGTGTCTCCTTATGTTTGACTGCTTATGTTGTTGTTATGTGCTATCGAGTCACTTGCAACTCATAGCGACCCTATGTACAACAGCCCTAAACTCTGCTCTGTCCTGTGCCAGTTGCACTGTCTCTGACACTCCCATCCCAATTACCCCAGACACTGAATCAATCCACCTCATAGAGGGCCTTCCTCTCCTGCGCTGTCCCTCCACCCTCCCAAGCATGATGTCCTTCTCCAAGGACCAGTCTCTCCTTACAGAGCTGTGTCATCTACATAACGCGGATTGTTGATAGATCTTCCACCAATCTTGACCCCACATTTCTCCTCATAGAGCCCAGCCTGCCAGTTAATCTGTTCTGCGTACAGGTTGAAAAGGTGTGGAGATAGGACACATCCCTGGCATACACCCTTCCCAATTCTGAACCATGCAATGTTCCCTTGCTCTGTTCTGACGACTGCCTCTTGGTCCAAGTATAGGTTTCGCATTACCACGATCAAATGTTCTGGGATTCCCATTCTACTCAGAGTCAGCCACAGTTTGTTATGATCCACACAGTCAAACAGCTTTGCATAATCAATGAAACACAGATATACATTCCTCTGGCATTCCCTGCTTTCAGCTAAGATCCATCTAATGTCAGCCACAATATCCCTAGTACCACGACCCCTTCTAAACCCAGCCTAGACTTCTGACAGTTCTCTGCTGATGTGCTGTTCCAGTCATTTTTGGATAATCTTCAATAGAATCTAGCTTGCATGTGAGATCAATGAGATTGTTCATAGTTTCCACACTTTGTTGGGTAACCCTTCTTTGGGAATGGGAACAAATATAGATCTCTTCCAGTCAGTTGGCCAAGTGGTTGTTCTCCAGATTTCTTGGCACAACTTGGTGAGCACGTCCAGGACAGCATCTGTTAGCTGAAATATGTCAATTGGTATACCATCTATTCCTGGGGCCTTATTTTTTGCCATTTCCTCCAAATCAGCCTGAACTACTTCTATCATCATCATAGGCTCTTGCTCATATGTTGTTTCATGAAATTCTTCTGTGTCTGCCAATACTTTTCGATACAGTGACTCAGTATATTCTTTCCATCTTCTTTTAATACTTCCTGGATCATTTAATATCTGCCTAAAGCACCCTTAATTATAGCAACTCGAGGTTTGAATTTGTTCTTCAGTTCCTTGAGCTTAAGAAATGCTGAGCGAATTCGGCCCTTTTGATTTTCTGACTCCAACTCCTTGCACATTTCATTGTAATATTTTACTTTGTCATTCCGTGCTGCCTTTTGAAATCTTCTATTCAACTCTTTAGTATCTTGAATTCTTCCTTGTGCTTTGGCTTCTCTGTGCTCTAGTGCAAAATTGACTGCTTATACTGAGTGTTAATGGTGAATCCAAGTATGTTGAAGTTGTTGACAGTTTCAATCTCTTCTCCATCCATCATGATGTTGCCTATTGATCCAGTGGTAAGAATCTTTGTTTACTTGATACTGAGATGCAATGCATACTAAAGGCAGCATTTCTTGATCTTCTGCAACAAATGCTTCAAGTCTTCCTCATTTTCAGCAAGCAAGGTTGTCTTATCTGCATAACACAGGTTACTGATGAGTTTCCTTCTGATCCTGATGCCACATTCATCTTCATAAAATCCAGCTTCTTGAATAATTTGCTCAGCATAGAAATTAAATATATATGGAGAAAGAATACCACCCTGACACACTCCCTTCTTAATTTTAAACCAACCTTCAATATGTATTGCATCTCAATACCAAAGAAACAAAAATTCTCACCAATAGACCAATAGGCAGTATCACGGTTAAGTGGACAAAAGATTGAAACTGTCAATGATTTCATTTTACTTGGATCCACATTCCCTTGGTATCAGCAGCCAGGAGATCAGCAGATGTATTACACTAGGAAAGTCTTTAGTCAGTAATATCTCAAAATTCTTTATGAGCAATAATGTCAGTTTGAGGACTAAGGGGCATCTGATTCAGGTCATAGTTTTTCCAATCACTTGCCATGCATCTGAGAGCTGGACAATGAATAAGGATGATAGAAGAAGAATTGAAACATTTGAGTTGTGATATTGGACTACCAAAAGAATATACATACATGTCTTAGTGAAGGTACGGCTAGAGTGCTTCTTGAAGGCAAAGATGATAAAACTTACATCTCACGTACTTTGGACATGTTGCTAGGAGAGATTGTTCTTTGGAAAGGGACATCATGCTTGGAAAGGCAGAGGACCTGCACAAGAAAGGAAGCTCCTCAACCAGATAGATTGTCCTAGTGACTGCCACAAAGGGGCCAAGTGTGTCAGAGATGGTTAGGATTGTGCTGGATGGGACAGGGTTCAGATCTGCCATTCATGGGGTCGCTAGGGATCAGACTCGACTGGCAACACCTAACATCAGAGACAAAAACATGCCTCTTCTGAATCTTGTTCCTAAAAGGTCTTCTTTATCACTTTCACCTTTCCACCAACTGAAAGGTAGAGACTGAAGGAGCCATCTAGAAACCAGAAATAAGTCATATGTGAAGTTTGTGTTCCTTATTCTGCCATTTGGAGCTGCACAAAGCAGCATCTCAAGAGGTTCTGAATTGCTCACTTCCATTCAGTATGAGAGAAAATTATTAAATAAATATGCATACCAGAATCTCCTAAAATATGTCCCCATTCCTCACTCATTGATACAGTCAGGCTACAAAGACCAGATTGTGGTGTGGAGAATGGCCACATCAAATGCCAAACTGAAGAATAACTACATTTTGGCCAAATGACATCATTGCATCACTGTCAAACCACTGAGAATCATGACAGAATCAAAGTGACACTTAACCCAGCTCAACCCTCATTACTGTCACTTCAACACGTGTTAGCACAGGAGTTAGCAGAGCACAAGGAGTTGTGTTGTCAACCCAAAGGCCACGCCTCTCTCACAGTTTAAATCCATCAGTGACTCCATTGAAGAATGAGCAATCTCCTTCCATGTGATTTACAGCTTCAGAAACCCAATTATGGGCAAGCTATGAATTGGTTCTGACTCAATGGCAACAAGAGAGAGGGGTGGACTATTTATATATTGTTGATACATGAAATATGTAGTTGATTTTTTTAAACTTTTGTCATAAGTGAGAAATGTAAGACAGTCTATCTGAGAACTAATAATAATCTCTCTGTTGTTGTTCTTAGGTGCCTTTGAGTAGAGTACAACTCTACTCAATCCGACAAACAGATCTGAACCCAATCCTATCCTATGCTATTCTTATCATCTCTCACACTCTTGATTCCATTGCTACAGTCACTGTGTCAATCAATCTCATTGAGGGTCCTCCTCTCTTCTGCTGACTTTTCCAAGTATTATTTGTGTCCAAGGATTCCAAGGAATATAGTCTCTCCTAGCAAAATGTCCAAAACACATGAAAGTGAAGCTTTGCCATCCTTGCCTCCAAAAAGCACTCTGGATGCACACGTGTTTGTTCTTTTAGCAGTACAAGGGATATCCAATACTCTTCTCTTAAAGAGACTTAAAGACATCAACCCTTCTTATGACATGCTTATTCATTGTGCAGCTCTCAGATGCATAGAAAGTGATTAAAAACAACAAAAAACAAAAAGAGAGTACCTTGGCCTGAATCAGGTGAACTTTATTGTTCAAACTAACATTACTATCTATCTAGTAATCTCGTATTTCAGACTATTTTGCTCACAGGATTGGCTTACTTGCTGATGGGAGCAGACAGGTCTGAAAATCTACAGATTTTAGAACAGGAGCTGCTGCAAACATAGGATGGAATTTCTTCTTCTTTCGAGTAACTTTATCTGTGCTCTAAAGGCTTTCAAGTGATAGAATTGCACTCACCTGCATGATTCACAAAATCTCTCTTCTTTCAAGTCAGTTGATTGAAGATGTTAACCAGATCTATAAAATACTTTCACAATAGTACTTAGAGGAGTCTGTGTTTGGACACTGTAGCTTATGCAAGGTGACACCTCAAACTAACCATTACTTCTGCCTGTGTTTTCTTTACAGCACACATCACTCTTAAATGACCTTTTTTTTCTCTGATTTTCTCCATAAGAATACAATTTGTAGGAAAAGAAAAAGCTTTCTTTGCCTTGTCCACTGCTTATACCCAATGCTGATTACAGAGTGTGGTGTATTATTCAATGAAGGCCACAATCTATTGCTATATACCTGAGGTCACACACCAATTTGGGAAGTGTATCTTCATATTTTTGTTGTTGTTGATTGCTGTCAAGTCGATCATGACTCATAGCGACCCTATGAACAAAAGACCTGAAGCCTTTCTATAACTATTGTCATTTCTCAAAGTTCATAGTTTCCAGAGGCCTGTTGTTTAGGAAGTGGAAAATCAAGTTCCTTAGTAAAGTGATAGATAGATAGATAGATAGATGATAGACAGATGAGAAGGAATGAGGCAGGCAATGAAATGAGGAATGAGATGAACTTTGGTGTAGAAAGGGTTATGAAATCTAGATAACTAGTCAGGAAAGATTGCAAAGAACCTAAAACCAATACACTACCAAGGATTCTTTTCTGACTTATCAGCCCTAGAGATAAGAACAGAATTTCATCATGGGTTTCCAAGGCTGTGAGGGTCAACACAAAAAAAACAAAGATTCCTACCACTGGGCCAATTGACAGCATCATGACGGAGAAGAAATTGAGACTGTTAACAACTTCAGCTTGCTTGGCTCCACAATAAACACTCTTGATAAGAGCAGTTAGGAAATAAAAAGATGAGTTATATTGGGAAAATCTGCTGGCAGGGTTCTCTTCAGAGTACTGAAAAGCAATGATGTCAGTCTAGAAATTAAGGTGCACCTGATCCAAGCCATGGTCTTCAAAATGATTTGCTATGCATCAGAAAGCAGCACAAATGAAAAGGATGGTAGAAGAAAAAATGATGCCTTTGAGTTATAATGCTGGAAAACAGTATTGAATATATCGTGGACTGCTAAGAGAACAAACATGTCTGGCCTGGAGAGGGTGAAACCAGGCTGCTCCATGGAGGCAAGGATTCTGAGTTATGTCTGTCTGACATACTTTGGGCATGTTGAAAGTCCTTGGAGAGGAACGTCATATTTGAGAGGGTGGAAGGATCGTGCAAGAGAAGAGGACCCTCGATGAGATGGATTGACTCAGTGACTGGGGCATGGAAGTAGGTGTGCCGGAGACGATGAAATTGGCTCAAGATAGAGCAGGGTTCAGAGCTGTTGTACGTAATGTTGCTACGAGTTGCAAGTGACTCAACGACACATTATAACAACAATCTTTATGGAAAGGTGGAGGATTGGCGAAAGAGAAGAAGATCCTCAATGAGATGGATTGACACAGTGACTGCAGCAGTGGGCTCAACTATGTCAGAGATGATGAGGATGGCGCAGAATGGAATAGAGTTCAGGTCTGTTGTTCTTAGGGTGACTATGAGTTGTATTGAACTCAATGATATCTAGCAACAACAACAACAACAACATTTACGGAAGCAGACAACCACAGCTTTCTTTTGCAGAGTGGCTAGTGGACATGAACTACAGCAGTTGAATGCTTTAACCATGGTGCCACCACACCTTCCTCTGTTACTCTGTCATTGTTGTTAGGTGCCATCAAGTGGAGTACGGCTCATAGTGACCCTATGAACAAGAGATCTGAACCCAGTCCTATCCTGTGCCATCCTCACACTTCCTGGCACACTAGAGCCCATTGCGGCAGTCACCGTGCCAATCCTCCTGGCTGAGGGTCTGCCTCTCCTTCGCCAACCCTTTGCCTTTCTGAGCATCGTGTTCCTCTCCAAGGAATCTGTTAAGATGAACCTTGTTTCAAGGAGAGGAGCAAAGGGGGGGGGGTGGTTTGTGCGGGGAGAAGGGTTCAACAATGAATGACTGGAATCCCTAAATCTCTGTAGATGTTCATTGAAATGAAAAATAAAAAACCTAAATTAAAAGAAAAAAAGATGAACCTTGTGGAAAGTTCTTTGGGCAACCATGTGGTAACATGAGAGTCTGGACTGTCTGAGCAGGGAGTCTCTTCAGAGGAAAGAAGTTAGAGATGAAAGGGCATGAGGAAGAAAAAAAAGCATCAAATCTTTGCTGAATTAATTCATTTCCTAGAACTGCTGTAACGAATTGCTACAAACATGGTGACTTAAAATAATAGAAATGTATTCTCTCAGTTCAGCCAGAAGTCCAAAATAAAGGTGTCAATGCAGTTGCTTCCTTCTGGAAGTTCAGAATGACAATCTATTCCATGTGTCCCTGCTAGCTTCTGGTGGCTGGCGGCACTTCTTGGCTCTTCTTGTAGATAAAACCCTCAAATCTCTAACTGCATTGCCACATGATGTTCTCCTCTACAAAGACCAAGGGGTATTTTTTTGTTAAATAAGATTTTTCTTTTATACTAGTTTGCTGACAAAATGTGCATGCTTTGTTTTCACACCCGATCTTTTGCATTTCCTTTGCCCACCCCTCCCTCTTCCCTTCATATTGTGTGACCCTATGATTAACCCCCACATCCTCACCCCGCTGTTCCTACCCTCCCCTTCTTGGATCCTCATACATGTTTTACTAAAAACCCACGAATTTAAGTGAAGTCACATTCTGAGGTTTTTAGTGACTAGGTTTATGGGGGTGGCACACATATTCGGTACCAGATAGCTGACATGCTTATTTCTGATGGTCTAGACATTTAGTTTGAGATGACAAGAAAAAATAAATAAACACTGCCTTTGGGAGAAAGAAGCAGCTTGGGAATTCAGAGGCAGAAAGAAGCAAAAAGAGAAGGGGGTGGGGTGAATGAGTTTGAGAGAACAGATAGGAGATAACTGGGGAGCATGGCTGAGTTAGAATGAGAACACAGAAAATGATACTCACAAAGAAAGATGTCTATTTTGGTTTAGATTCCTGGAGATTGATTTGATTAGAAAGCAAGAGAATAAATTATAGGCAGCGAATGAGACCTGAGGGGATTCCAAAAGCCACAGAGACTTTCTGAGGGTTTTTAATTATAGTTAGTTCATGAGGCATCTCAATGTAGCCCAGTGTAAATCTGAAGTAATTTTTATTTTCTTCTAGTTGCTGCATCAGCTAGATTCTGAAATTTCCCCCTCCCAGCACCTTAATGACATCCTGGACTGGGTCCTGGACTGGTTTCATGCTCCTCTACTCCTGTTGGGATAGAAAGAGTTCAAACTAGTTTAAAATTTAAGTCTGTCACCCCATCTAAGCCTCATTTCTTTTTCTTCATCATAGACCAGCCTTACAGGTCAACTTTGAAATCCACATGGGGGATATATGCGTGAGGTACAGTCTTCCTGTCCTCTGCTCTATGCTAAGCCTAGCCTCTCTGACGAGGAGACTGAATGAATGATTTCTATGACTGTGCTTGTTACAATACAGGCTACACCATAGAACAGGGAGAACACAAACAGAGGCCCTAGAGTGAACCAGAAGTTTCTTTTTAAAATAATAGCTTGCATGTGAAAGAGTGGAACTGTACTTCATGGGTTTAAGAACTGAGTTTGCAGAAGTGAATCACCAGGTCTTTGCTTTGAAGTGTCACTTGATAGATTTGAATCACCTAGCACACATCTTTTGTGCCATCGAGGAACAGAAGTCCAGCAGTCTTACATATTGTTATTGAGTGGATTTTGGTTAATGGTGACCCTGAAGGACAGTGTAGAACTGTCCCATTGAGCTTCTAAGACTGTCTCATCTTTCTTGAGGACGTGTTGGTGGACTTGAACTCAGCAGCAGAGTGCTGAAACACTGTGACACCTTCTCAAGAAGGTGCTCAAAACCTCACTACCATCAAGTCAGAACTGGCTCATAATTGACCCTCCAGTGAGTTTTCAGAGTCTGTAAATTGCATGCGAGGAGATTGCTCATCTTTCTCCTGAAAATAACTGGTGGACTCGAACTGCCTGCCTTTGAGCTGGCAGCACAGTTAAGTAAATTTCCACAAAGTCATCCAAAGTTCATTTGAAGTTCTCATTTCCAGAGGCACAGAAACCAGCAAAATCCTCCTATTCTTTCTTTAGGTGTGGTGGACCAAAGAAAGTGGATATGGGTATACACACACTTTCACTGGTACATGATATCAGTCTCTATTTGTCTATCGGCAAACACTACTCCTGGTGAGACATAAACATGATTTTCTATCACTTATACACCTAAACTCCAGGGGCCATGTGAAATATTTCCTCAAAGCTACTAGGGGGAGCAAGAAAAATCAACCAAGGTGCCCCCTTATGTCCTGGCCCCAAAGCAAACCTAATCACAAGGGAAGTAGGAAAGTTAAGTCTAGTCTCCCATGCAGTCTCTTTGAGTGATCACTTGCTTGGTTGGGAAGGAGAGGATGTTACTTCTCACAGGGCAGAAAAGGGCACATGGATTACAGCCTCATGTCATAAACACTGACATTCCAGTGGTTCTCTGCCATAGGTCTCTCATTGTTTTCCCCAGACTTCTCACATGGGCTGAGAAATGAGAGGGTGAAATGATGATGAAAAATGCACAGTCTGGTTCAAGTCTTTATTAGAATTTGCAAAGAGAAGTGAGTGTTCCCAGATGTTGGCAGTTCTCTTTAGAATATGAGGCACTTCCTTGCCTTGCTCTCTACTTGGGGCTTAAAATATAGGAAAAGTTTCTGTCAAAGATTTTTTTAGTAAGCAATAAAACCAACTTTTTAAACAAATTTCATTTTATATTGGATGGCTTATAAAGTTTGTATATATTGTGTTTCACATTATCCTTCATTCACATTGGATTTTATACAATCATTTCCTTTCATTATATTTCATAAAATTAGTCAACATTTGGACTATGTCAACATTGCCCTGTCTTTCCAGATCCCTACCAGATCTCTCCCATTTCCTTTACCTAACCTTTCCTTCAACCAACCATCAAATGGTGCAACTTTATGATTTGCCCACTGCCAATCCTCACCCCTCTGCTTCTAATCCCCCCATCTTGGATCCTCATAACAGTTTTACAAGTTATCTATTTTTACAATAATGGTCTTATAGAGTATTTGTCCTTATAGGACTGGGTTAGTTCACTCAGCATAATGCTCTCCAGTCCCACTCAAGTCATGTAGTAATTTTCTAAATAATTCTCCTGAGTGCTTCGTAGTACTTCTTATTACTTCTTAGTACTTCGTAGTGCTTCGAATGTACTATAATTTCTCTATCCATTCAATTGTGGTTGGACATTTGGGTTGTTTCCATGTTCTTGCGATGATGAATAGTGTTGCTATGAACATTGGTGTGCAAATCTCTGTGCCTCAGCTCTCATTTTTCTCAGGGTATATTCCAAGCAGTAGAATAGCTGGTCATATGGAATTTCTATGTTCAGCTTTTTGAGGAAATGCCAAACTGTCTTCCAGAGTGGTTGTACTGTTTTACAATCCTACCAACAGTGTATGAGAATTCCTATCTCTTCACATTCTCTCCAACATTTTTTGCTTGCTGTCTTATTAAACTTTACCACTGCTACTGGAGTGAGATGGTATCTCATTGTGGTTTTGATTTTTCTCTCTCTTATTGCCAGTGATATTGAGTATTTCTTTATGTGTCTATGGCCATCAGAATGTCTCCTCTGTGAAAGATGTTTCCATGACCTTTCTGCCATAGCTTTTGAGCATAATTCCAAGAACCAACAGTTAGGAAGAGAAGCCAAAATTCTTGGTAGACTCTGGCAGATGAGCAATCAAAAATGCATCTGAACATTAGATCGCATGATCAAGAAAAAGATGTTATCCATAGTAATAGGAAAACAAGAAGGCTCATGCTAATTAATGTTCTTGGTATCGTTGCAATGATGGTGCACAACAGGGGAAGGTTCACATCTGTTGTTCACAGGGAATAGCAGCAATAGGAGAACAAGCAGAGAATAAAGGTAAGGATTTGGCCGTATTATCCCAGAATACTTGACTGTGCTTATGCGAAACCTATACTTGAACCAGGAGGCAGTCATCAGAACAGAGTGAAGAGACACTGCTTGGTTCACAATTGGGAAGGGTGTCCCCCAGGGATGTATTCTGTCTCCACACCTTTTCAATGTGTATGCAGAACAGATCATCCGGGATGCTGGACTATATGAAGAGGAATGTGGCATTAGGATTGGAGGAAGATTCCCCAACAATCTGCGTTTTGCAGATGACACAACCTTGCTTGCTGAAACTAAGGAGGACCTGAAGCGCTTGCTGTGGGTCAAGGGCTGCAGCCTTCAATATGGATTGAAGATCAACATCAAGAAAACAAAGATTCTCACCACTGGGCCAATTGACAGCATCATTATGGATGGTGAAGAAATTGAGATAGTTAACAGTTTTAGTTCACTTGGCTCCACAGTAAACACTTGATACCAGCAGCCAGGAAATCAGATGAATTGCATTGGGAAAGCCAGCTGTGAGGGATCTCTCAAGAGTACTGAAGAGCAACAATATCAGGCTGAAGACTAAGGTGTGCCTGATCCAGGCCATAGTCTTTGCAATTGAGTGCTATGTGTCCGAGAGCTGGACAATGACTAGGGATGATAGAAAGAGAATTGATGCCTTTGAGCTGTGGTGCTGGAGAAGAGTATTTAATATACTATGGACTGCTAGGAGCAAAAACAGGTTCGCCCTGGAGAGGGTGAAACAAGGCTGCTCCTTGGAGTCAAGGATTCTGAAGCTTCATCTGACATAGTTTGGGCATGTTGCAAGGAGGGACCAGTCCTTGGAGAGGGACATCATGTTTGGGAGGGTGGAGGGACAGCACAAGAGAGGAAGACCCTTGATGTGATGGATCGATTCAGTAATTGAGGTAATGGGAGTAGTTGTGTCAGAGACTGTGACATTGGCACAAGATAGAGCAGGGTTTAAGGCTGTTGTCCATAGGGTCGCTATGAGTCGCAAGTGACTCAATGGCACATAACAACAATATGCATGGCATGCATATGTTGTATGTATAGATGTGTATAGGTATAGATAAATTGGTAAGAACTTTCTGGAGAACAGTTTGGCAGTATGTATCAAGAACTAAACATGTTTATATTGGCAAAAAAGTATTGACTGCTCATAAAAAGGATAGTAGTGTATCTCAAAGTATTAGGATTGTTGTTGTTATGTACCATCGAGTCACTTGAGACTTATAGCGACTCTACCTATGTACAAGAGCCCTACACCCTTCTCTGTCCTGTGCCAACCTCATTGTCTCCGACACACTTATTCCCACTACCCCAATCACTGAATTGATCTGCCTCATTGAGAGTCTTCCTCTCCTGTACTTTCCCTTTCCTCTCCTAAACATGATGTCCCTCTCCAAGGACTGGTCCCTCTTTGAAACATGTCCAAAATCTGTTAGTCAAAGCTTCAGAATCCTTGACTCCAAGGAGCAGCCCAGTTTCACCCTCTCCAGGACGAACCTGTTTGTTCTCCTAGCAGCCCATGGTATATTAAATTATCTTCTCCAGCACCACAGCTCAAAGGCATCAGTTCTCTTTCTATCATCCCTAGTCATTGTCCAGCTCTCTGATACATAGCACGCAATTGCAAAGATTATAGCCTGCATCAGGCACACCTTAGATTATTTTCTCCCCATCTATTTAAATTTCTTGATATTTCTTCAGAAAACACTTGTTTTGAATAATAAGGAAAAAGGCAAAAACAACAAAAAACCTAATGTTCAGGAATAACAGAGCCATTAATATTTCATTTGACCTTGTTATGGGAAAAAAACTTTCTAAGCACAAAATAATAATTGTGTATGATTTGTGAAAGTTAATTGCTGAATATTCAAGAATTTTTGAAGTTATGAAGTAGAAACTAGTGGGAATTGGAGTGGGAGTATGTGTGTGTGTGTGTGTGTGTGTGTGTGTGTGTAAGTGTGTACTGTCAAGTCAAGAGCCACCCCATAGCTAACCCTCCAGTGGGTTTTCAGAGGCAGTTAATCTCACACGAGGAGATTGCTTATCCTTCTCCCACAGAGCAGCTGGTGGCCTCGAACCATGAGCAGGGATGTACTGCTTCTTGCCACTTGGCCATCAAAAGTTGAGAAATGCTTCAAATGAAGCATTATTTTTGCTTTATTAGTAACCTAATTTTTGTAAGAAGCTGCACTGCAATCCAAAAGGCACACAACAAGAATCCACCAGCAGCTCTGTGAGAGAAAGATCTGGAGTCTCTTCCTGGGTGATTCACTGCCTCTGAAAACCTGCTGAGGGTCAGCTATGGATCAGCTCTGACTTGACAGCACAAAACAATAACCGTTTAGAGCACAACGTGGAATGTTACAGTCACCAGGAGCCATCTAGCTGGTTCAGATTCATAGAAACCCCATGTAATGAGTCATAGCAACTCTGTAAAAAAGAACAAAACACTACCTGGTCTTACAGGGATCTTACAGTCTTTGCTGGCTTAGTCCATTTTTTCAGCCACTATGTCAAGCCATTTCATTGTTGTTGTTAGGTGCCATCAAGTTGAGTGTGACTTACAGTGACTCTGTGAACAACAAAGCTAAATCCTATCCTATCCTGTGCCATTCCAAAAGGGTTTTTTTATGACTTGCAATTTTCCTAGATTCATATTTCACTTTCCAACTATTAATGGGTGGTGGAAGCAGTTTCTTCTCATTTTGAGTCATATCACATCAACAAATGAAGGTCCTGAATGATTTATTACATCCATGTCATTAATATCGACTCTGCTTTGAGGAGACATATTTTCCCCACTTGTGTTTCAAGGGCTTCTTTCTCTGCAAGGCTCATCTTCTGGCACCATATGTTCTACTGGTGCTCACAATGTTTCCACAGGTCACATTTTCAGCAGCAGGTTTCTAGGCCCTTTTCCCTCCTCTACCTTAGTCTGGAAGATTCTCTGAAACTTGCTCACCCTGGATGGTCCTGTTGGTATTTGAAATACTAGAGATAGTACCTTGTAGCAAAGCAAACTGCAAGCCTCTATAGTATGAGATACATAGATGTATCTGTTGTCCTTGAAGGAGATGTAGGAGGGGGGTTAGAGGGAAAAGAAAAAAATGAAAGTGAGTATAAACTTATATAAAAACATACTAATTTAGTTCAAAAGATAGTGAAATGAGAAGGTGAACTTGTGTAAAATGCAAAAAGTGACAGTGAATGTTAGCAATGAGAGAGTGTACAATTCTCAAAACCTTGCTGTTGTTGATGTAGAACCAGCTCTGAGCTGACTCTCTGTTGGGTTCCTGAGGTTGTAAGTTGCATAAGAGGAGACAGCTCATCTTTCTCAACCAGAGCTGCTAGTGGATCCAAATCGCCAGAGAAGCTCACCCTTTGTATTAGCAGTAACTAGGCCACTGGAGAATACGATTAGAAAGTGAAAACTTAATCTTATGAGTCAATGACAGCAGCAATATAATTAGCTGATAAATCTGAAATTTTTTGTTTACACTTTTAACAAAATGAAAGAAACAATTGGCAGCACCATGATAGATAGAAAAATACTGAGAACTGAGGTTGTTAACAATTTCAGCTTGCTCCGTTCCATAGTCAACACTCTTGGCATCAGAAGTTAGGAAACTGGATTAGAGAATTCTGCTGTCAGGGACCTCTCCAGAGTACTGAGGAGCAAGGATATCAGTTGTTGTTGTTGTTATGTGCCATCGAGTC